>NC_059221.1:1404237-1726723 GCF_020615455.1 Coregonus clupeaformis | reverse complement strand
CCAGTGGTGTCCATCTTAGAGTTAACAATAATGTGCTGTGTGTTGTCCTTCAGGAAATGCCTCATGAACATACTGGATTTACATTCTCTTAATCTTGACTTCCATGTTTTGGAATATGAGATGATATGTGTAATCCACAGTCATTTAAACACACTGGCGGTGATGACGATACCACCGCTCTCGTACCTCAAACTCTTCCCAGAATCCCTGTTTGGGCTTCTCTGAGTTGTCGGCCACTTTGTTTAGTTCCTTCACCCTGTTCTCAATGTTGGCTGCATTTATCCTGGTGGCATTGAAGGGCTTCCGTTGGGAAAGGGAAGAGCAGTACATTAACTCCATGGATTATCATATGATCCACCCTTCACATTAAATTATATTACTGCTATAGAATTTGCAGCATACCCATCCTTTGAATGACACTTAATTAATATACTTAACACATCCGGTTTTATCAGAGTAGATGTTGTTCTGAAAACAACATGGCTTCCATTTTCTTTACAAGTCCAACATTGTTTCATGTGCGGCTGTCTGAATGCACTGGTCCAGTCTCTCACCTGTTTGAGGTGAACAACAATTCCACTCTTCTCCACCATGGGGTTCTTCTTGTAGTGATCCACCAGGTCAGCCAGCGTGTCAAACCTCTCTCCTCCACCCACGTCATACTTCCCATCCTGCTGGAAACACACATAAATTATGTTGTTTGCTAGCCCTTCTAGCCTGCTAGCCCCTACTAGCCTGACAGCTAGCTTGCCTACAAGCCTGCTATCCCTACTAGCCTGCTATCCCTGCCAGCTAGCCGGATAGCCCCTAGCCTACCTGCTAGCCCTACAAGCATTCTAGTCCTTACTAGCTGGTCATGGCTAGAAGGGATGCAGCTAATGTCAAAAGTTGCATGTTTGAGTCGCGTCGGGGAGCATTTTTGCTAACCCTAACCCTTTTCCTAACCTTAACCTAATTCTCCTAACATCTAAGATCCACCACCATATTTTACAGTAGGTATGGGGTTATTTTCTGCTCATGCATTCTAATTTCGACGCCAAACCCACCACTGGTGTGAGTGGCCAAAGAGCAATTTTTTCATGTCATCCAACAAATGTAAACGCCTGGAGTTTGTTAAACGGCATTGGCACTTGGATTGGTTACCGGTGCTTTGGTCAGATAACATGAAAATAGAGCTCTTTGGTCCCGCACACCAGTGGTGGGTTTGGTGTCGAAATGCGAATGCATGAGCAGAAAATAACCCCATACCTACTGTAAAATATGGTGGTGGATCTTTGATGTTATGGGGCAATTTCCATCCACTGGTCCTGGGACTCTTGTTAAGGTCAACGCCTTCATGAACTTTACCCAGTACCAGGACATTTTAGCCAAAAACCTGGTTGCCTCTGCCAGGAGGCTGAAGCTTGGCCGCAAGTGGATCTTCCAGCAAGACAATAACCCCAGGCACACATCAAAATCCACAAAGAAATGGTTAATTGGCCACAAAATATATATATTTTGTAATGGCCATCTCAGTCACCTGTGGTTTTAATTGAAGAGGGCAATCCATAAGTGTAGATGAAGGATATCAAGGATCTGGAAGGATTTTGTATGGCGGAATGGTCTAAAATCCCTCAGAATGTGTTCTTCAACTCATAAAACATTTTAGAAAAAGGCTCAGTGCCGTTATCCTCGTATTGTGAGGTTATTGAAAGGTATTGAAAACAGGGGTGTCAATAATTTTGACCTCTACCTTTGGGAAAAAAAGTATTACTTGTTAAACAAGATCTTTCTCTGAGCAATTGTATTTTTTGAGCATACAATATAGCTCAGTATTTAAATTATTTATTACATACAGTTATTTTTGCTCATCTTTATCAAGGATGTCAATAATTTCGGACCCCACTGTATATGTGAAGGCCCTAGCTGGTCTTACCTGGTAGCGAATCATGACGTGGGTGACCTTGGTCTTGCGGTCTACGTTCTCGTGTTTCTCCTCATTGGTGAGGACAGAGAGCACAAAGTCACCCGGTTTGCTCTGGCTCTCCCGTACCAGGAAACTGCCAGGCTTGCCCTTGTCCGTGAGCAGCTTCTCAGCGTCGCGCCCAGAGAGGTGCCCGTGGTACCACCTAGTGTAGATCGGTAGACAATTTATGACTATTATGTTTGAAAATACTAATACTATTAAAAAGTAATGAGGAAATGGAAATCACCCCAACCCTTCCATTTATGTGTAATTGTTTACATATGAAATCTAAATTGTGTGTGTCTGTGTGTTTCTCTGTATGAGAGCTTGCACATGTAAATGTGTAGGAGGTTCCAGCAAGAGATCTCAGCGGGTGTTTCATGGAGAAATCACAGAAACCATCCTCTACAGAGATCACACGTTGTTCTTGGAATTAGATGCAAACTGATACACTGTACTTCCCACTGTGTAGAGAGACAGAAATGCCAGCACAGATACGTTCGTGAAGGTTATAACAGGGTGTGTGTGTGCGCGCATTTTATTGTAAATGCTGTGTCTGTGGTTGTTTTCATTTATGTGTGTGTGCAGCTGTGTGTGTGCATGCGTGTGTGTGTGTGTTTGTGCGTACCTCTCGGAGGTGGGGTCCTTACAGTTGAGTGGGTACTTGAGCTCGATGACGTCTCCGTTCCTCTCTCTGAGGAGGTCGTGCTGCTCTGTGTAGTATTGCACCAGCTCTGCCAGCGTGGCAAACTTCTCCCCTCCATACAGGTCGTAGTAGTCCCCTGAGTTCTGGATCTTAATGTGGGTGACCTCATTGTTCCGCCTGACACACACACAGGGGAAGAGAGGTTGGAGTCAGGGTTAGTCATAGTGCACATTGTTTCAGATAGATTACTATATATTATGTAACAGGTGCACCCTGCAGCATGTAGCAGAGGTTAATAGGGTACAACTGTTCTCTCTGTGTGTGTTTGTGTGATGTGAGGCCTGCTGAAAGGATAATGTATTCTAGCCGCAGGTCGTGCTCAGCACCTATTTGGAACCGCAGCAATGTGTTTCATTAGTGTATGTGAATGAGAAAAAGTATGTGTGGGTGTGTGTGTGGGTATGACAGAGAGAGAGAGTGTGTCCAAATACCCGTACTTGCGTTCTAAATAGTAGGCATTTTGGGTAAGCGAAACAATAATGTTTTATAGTATGTGAAATTTCAAAAAATTTGTATGCAGTGTTTCTATGTCAAACGGTTTTGTTATATTTCAGACTTCTGTGATGTACATAAAGTGTAATATTGGGATGAAACTCAAAACGTATTACATTTCAACTCTATATCTGACATGGTACAGGTGTCTTCTTTCTTTAAGACCATAACCATGTGTGTGAGGTGTATACTTTTGTTTTAAAGTAGATTTGTTTAAGACTACTAAGTAAAAGGTTGTGAGTAGTAAAGCCAGATTTCGGATACGGCCAGAGTGTGTGTTTGTGTTTATGTACGTGGCTGCGTGTGCCTGAACAGAGCAAGCGAGAACACCACGAAAACCCACATGAAAATAACAGGTTGATGTGGTACCGTGAATACCCAATCATTTCTGCACAAGAGGAAACCATTTGTTAATCAAGTCTATGTGGAAATAAGACTGTTTTGCTAGTTATCAGACAAGATTATCCCTCTATAATACCCTGTTGATTTCATATTAAGGGCTTAGAAGAGATTGATTTGGAGTGAGTATTTGAGAGCAACTGGTTTTCACTAAATGCAGGTGGCTAGGGAGCACAGATAAGGTCAGAAAACAGTCTGCCACTTCACAAAATACACAGCCACAAAGAGACACAATGTCACACACACATGCACGCACACAGCATTCTAAACCGAAACATTCTCATCAGCATGGAAACAAGAAGTCAAGAACGAGTTGAAAAGACAGCTACTAAATGTACATAATTTTTCTATTTTTCCATTTCCAGTTAACATTTCAGAGCAATACAGTGGGGAAAAAAAGTATTTAGTCAGCCACCAATTGTGCAAGTTCTCCCACTTAAAAAGATGAGAGAGGCCTGTAATTTTCATCATAGCTACACGTCAACTATGGCAGACAAAATGAGATTTTTTTTCTCCAGAAAATCACATTGTAGGATTTTTAATGAATTTATTTGCAAATTATGGTGGAAAATAAGTATTTGGTCAATAACAAAAGTTTCTCAATACTTTGTTATATACCCTTTGTTGGCAATGACACAGGTCAAACGTTTTCTGTAAGTCTTCACAAGGTTTTCACACACTGTTGCTGGTATTTTGGCCCATTCCTCCATGCAGATCTCCTCTAGAGCAGTGATGTTTTGGAGCTGTCGCTGGGCAACACAGACTTTTAACTCCCTCCAAAGATTTTCTATGGGGTTGAGATCTGGAGACTGGCTAGGCCACTCCAGGACCTTGAAATGCTTCTTACGAAGCCACTCCTTCGTTGCCCGGGCGGTGTGTTTGGGATCATTGTCATGCTGAAAGACCCAGCCACGTTTCATCTTCAATGCCCTTGCTGATGGAAGGAGGTTTTCACTCAAAATCTCACGATACACGGCCCCATTCATTTCTTTCCTTTACACGGATCAGTCGTCCTGGTCCCTTTGCAGAAAAAACAGCCCCAAAGCATGATGTTTCCACCCCCATGCTTCACAGTAGGTATGGTGTTCTTTAGATGCAACTCAGCATTCTTTGTCCTCCAAACACGACTGAGTTGAGTTTTTACCAAAAAGTTATATTTTGGTTTCATCTGACCATATGACATTCTCCCAATCCTCTTCTGGATCATCCAAATGCACTCTAGCAAACTTCAGATGGGCCTGGACATGTACTGGCTTAAGCAGGGGGACACGTCTGGCACTGCAGGATTTGAGTCCCTGGCGGCGTAGTGTGTTACTGATGGTAGGCTTTGTTACTTTGGTCCCAGCTCTCTGCAGGTCATTCACTAGGTCCCCCCCGTGTGGTTCTGGGATTTTTGTGTGGTTCTTGTGATCATTTTGACCCCCACGGGGTGAGATCTTGCGTGGAGCCCCAGATCGGGGGGAGATTATCAGTGGTCTTGTATGTCTTCCATTTCCTAATAATTGCTCCCACAGTTGATTTCTTCAAACCAAGCTGCTTACCTATTGCAGATTCAGTCTTCCCAGCCTGGTGCAGGTCTACAATTTTGTTTCTGGTGTCCTTTGACAGCTCTTTGGTCTTGGCCATAGTGGAGTTTGGAGTGTGACTGTTTGAGGTTGTGGACAGGTGTCTTTATACTGATAACAAGTTCAAACAGGTGCCATTAATACAGGTAACGAGTGGAGGACAGAGGAGCCTCTTAAAGAAGAAGTTACAGGTCTGTGAGAGCCAGAAATCTTGCTTGTTTGAAGGTGACCAAATACTTATTTTCCACCATAATTTGCAAATAAATTCATAAAAAATCCTACAATGTGATTTTCTGGATTTTTTTTCTCAATTTGTCTGTCATAGTTGACGTGTACCTATGATGAAAATTACAGGCCTCTCATCTTTTTAAGTGGGAGAACATGCACAATTGGTGGCTGACTAAATACTTTTTTCCCCCACTGTATTTGTCTGCAGCAAAAGGCCAAACCAATGCACAAACATGAACTTTGTCTTAGTACACCTACACATTTAGAATAAGTCGGTTTTTGAGCCTGCAGCAAACCACAACTCCCACTCTACACACATTTACAAAAAATATCATACTGTAGCTAGCGATCTAACTCAGGAGGTGAAAAAATTGACAAAACTGCACATTATGCTATCTGATATCTAGCTTTAATGCAATTAGCTAGTCCTCTCTGCAAATTGATGATCAAGTAACGGTCATATAAAGTGGAACTTTTTCTCTCTCTCTCTCTCTCTCTCTCTCTCTCTCTCTCTCTCTCTCTCTCTCTCTCTCTCTCTCTCTCTCTCTCTCTCTCTCTCTCTCTCTCTCTCTCTCTCTCTCTCTCTCTCTCTCTCTCTCTCTCTCTCTCATATATATATATAAACCTGCACTCTCTCCTTCCCTGTAATTGTGTTATGAATGTTTGAGTGGAGCAGTATGCCTCCCTGTCTGTGGCTACTAATGGCCCGTGGCGGCTGCACTGTTTGTGTGTGTGAGTGTGCGTGTGCGAGCTTGCACCAGGCTGTTTGTGGGAGTTTAACACAATTAATGACATCGCATTGAGCCAAAAACATCCAACTAGATTTTACTCTGCGGATGGGATTGGTCTCTTGCAGACTTGGAGATATAGCACACATAATAATTGTGCCATACAACATCCATTAAGCTGATTTTGACAATGGCAATGCTGTTGTACAGAATTATGTGAATATTGTTTTTTGGACATACAGTGGGGTCAGGAATTATTGGATGCCTTGATAAAGATCAGCAAAAAGACTGTATAAAATAAATAATACAAATACTGAGCTCAAATGTTAATATATATTTATATAAAAACTATCTAAAAAAGATAGGGGTCAAAATGATTGGATCCCCTGTTTTCAGTACTCCAGCACCCTGGATAACGACACTGAGCCTTTTTGTAAAATGTTTTATGAGTTTGGAGAACACGTTGGGAGGGATCTTAGACCATTCCTCCATTCAGAATCTTTCCAGATCCTTGAAATCCTTCCTCTGAGTTTATGGACTGTCCCCTTCAATTCAAATCACAGGTTTTCAATGGGGTTCAAGTCAGGAGACTGAGGTGGCAATTGCAAAATGTTGATTTTTGTGTTCAATTAACCATTTCTTTGTGGATTTTGACGTGTGCCTGGGGTTATTGTCTTGCTGGAAGATCTACTTGCGGCCAAGTTTCAGCCTCCTGGCAGAGGCAACCAGGTTTTTGGCTAAAATATCCTGGTTCATGATGCCATTGATCTTAACAAGGGAAGCAAAGATCTAACACCATATTTTACAGTAGGGATGAGGTATTTTCTGCATATGCATTGTTGTTTTGAAGGCCAAACCCACTGTTGGTGTACGTGACCAAATACCTCTATTTTTATGTAATCTGACCATAGCGCCGCCTGGAGTTTGCTAAACGGCATTGGCACTTGGATTGGAACCGGTTGCTATGGTCATATAGAGGTCTTTGGCCACACACACCAGCAGTGGGTTTGGCCTTTCGAAATAACAATTCACGTGAGGATTTCTGGTACAAGAACAGGCCCCACAAGAAAAAGGTTTAGGGTTAGAATTTAGGGTTAGGGGTTTGGGTTAGGGAAAATAGGATTTTGCATGGGAATCAATTGTTTGGTCCCCACAAGGATAGTAAAACAAAGGTGTGTGTGTGTGTGTGTGTGTGTGTGTGTGTGTGTGTGTGTGTGTGTGTGTGTGCGTGCGGGCGGGAAGGTGGAGGTGTAGGATCTATCTACCTACAAGCCCTTTTGACTACAAGGATGGAGGCCGCTGCACTTGTTGTTTTACATCTGGAGCAACATTAGGTCATTATCAATCTTCACTGGCCCACCCATGGTTCAGGAAGAAGGAACACACACACAATGACACTATGTAGTCCCTCTTCCCCACTTTCCTTTTATCTACTGGCTTCCTATCTCTAATTACAAACGTGTGTATCAAACAGGCCTTTGGACAGATTCGTACACATGTCGACATCAGTATATGTGAGTGCTGAGGGCAGAGTCACTAACCACTAGACCACCATGGCCACATGTCTCTGTTACATAGTATCCAGTGAGAACACAATCCACTTATCAAAATGAGATGAATCAACATTCTATAGGTCTATTTGGCCAATGCATTTAATTGATTGGATCTATAAATAGCCCGACTGCAATGGAAATATGTCTAATGGAAGTGAATGGAGGCAATGGCATACGTAATACGGGGAGAAAATCCATCCACAGTCCCAGCTAATGCCCTCTAAACTTCTCTGATCAAGAGCATAGAGACATGATACTAGAACATACACCAAATCAAATGTTATTTGTCACATACACGTGTTTAGCAGATGTTATTGCGGGTGTAGCGAAATGCTTGTGCTTTTAGCTCCGACAGTGCAGTAATATCTAACAAGTAATATCTAAAAATTTCACAACATATACCCATTACACACAAATCTAAGTAAGGAATGGAATTTAAGAATATATACATATATGGACAAGCAATGACAGAGCGGCATGGACTAAGATACAGTAGAATATTATAGAATACAGTATATACATATGAGATGAGTAATGCAAGATATGTAAACATTATTAAAGTGAATAGTGTTCCATTTCTTAAAGTGGCCAGTGATTTCAATAGGCAGCAGCAGCCTCTAGTGTGCTAGTGATGGCTGTTTCACAGTCTGATGGCCTTGAGATAGAAGCTGTTTTTAATTCTCTCGGTCCCAGCTTTGATGCACCTGTACTGACCTCGCCTTCTGGATGATAGCGGGGAAATTTCTTCAACCTCCTGAGGTTGAAGAGGCTCTGTTGCGCCTTCTTCACCACACTGTCTGCGTGGGTGGACCATTTAAGTTTGTTAGTGATGTGTACACCAAGGAACTTGAAGCTTTCCACCTTCTCCACTGCGGTCCCATCGATGTGGATAGGGGGGTGCACCCTCTACTGTTTCCTGAAGTCCACGATCATCTCCTTTGTTTTGTTGATGTTGAGTGAGAGGTTATTTTCCTGGCACCACACACCCAGAGCCCTCACCTCCTCCCTGAAGGCTGTCTCGTCATTGTTGGTAATCAAGCCTACTACTGTTGTGTCGTCTGCAAACTTGATGATTGAGTTGGAGGCGTGCTTGGCCATGCAGTCATGGGTGAACAGGGGGTACAGGAGGGGGCAGAGCATGCACCCTTGTGGGGCCCCAGTGTTGAGGATCAGCGAAGTGGATATGTTGTCTCTTACCTTCACCACCTGGAGGCGGACCATCAGGAAGTCCAGGACCCAGTTGCACAGGGCGGGGTTCAGACCCAGGGCCTCGAGCCTAATGATGAGCTTGGAGGGTACTATGGTGTTGAATGCTGAGCTATAGTCAATGAACAGCATTCTTACATAGGTATTCCTCTTGTCCAGATGGGATAGGGTAGTGTGCAGTGTGATGGCGATTGCATCGTCTGTGGATCTATTGGGGCGGTAAGCAAATTGAAGTGGGTCTAGGGTGACAGGTAAGGTAGAGGTGATATGATCCTTGACTAGTCTCTCAAAGCACTTCATGACAGAGGTGAGTGCTACGGGGCGATAGTCATTTAGTTCAGTTACCTTTGCTTTCTTGGGTACAGGAACAATGGTGGCCATCTTGAAGCATGTGGGGACAGCAGACTGGGATAGGGAGAGATTGAATATGTCCGTAAACACACCAGCCAGCTGGTCTGCGCATGCTCTGAGGACGCGGCTAGGGATGCCGTCTGGGCCGGCAGCCTTGCGGGGGTTAACATGCTTAAATGTCTTACTCACGTCGGCCACGGAGAAGGAGAGCCCACAGTCCTTGGTAGTGGGCCGCGTCGGTGGCACTGTTATCCTCAAAGCTGGCGAAGAAGGTGTTTAGCTTGTCTGGAAGCGAGACGTCGGCGACATGGCTGGTTTTCCTTTTGTAGTCCGTGATTGTCTGTAGACCCTGGTACATACGTCTCGTGTCTGAGCCGTTGAATTGCGACTCCACTTTGTCTCTATACTGATGTTTTGCCAGTTTAATTGCCTTGCAGAGTGAGTAGCTACACTGTTTGTATTCTGCCATATTCCCAGTCACCTTGCCATGGTTAAATGCGGTGGTTCGCGCTTTCAGTTTTGTGCGAATGCTGCCATCTATCCACGGTTTCTGGTTAGGGTAGGTTTTAATAGTCACAGTGGGCACAACATCTCCTATACCCTTCCTGATAAACTCAGCCACTGTTTCAGTGTATTCATCTAAATTATCTTCGCAAGCTACCTGGAACATATCCCAGTCCGCGTGATCAAAACAATCTTGAAGCGTGGATTCCGATTGGTCAGACCAGCGTTGAATAGTCCTTAGCACGGGTACATCCTGTTTGAGTTTCTGCCTATAGGAAGGGAGGAGCAAAATGGAGTCGTGGTCAGATTTGCCGAAAGGAGGGCGGGGGAGGGCCTTATAACCATCCCGGAAGTTTGAATAGCAATGGTCAAGGTTTTTATCAGCGTTCAACAGTCGATATGTTGATAGAACTTCAGCAGCCTATTCCTCAAATTTGCTTTGTTAAAATCCCCGGCTACAATAAATGCAGCCTCAGGATATGTGGGTTCCAGTTTGCATAAAGTCCAGTGAAGTTCTTTGAGGGCCGTCGTGGTATCGGCTTGAGGGGGGATATACACGGCCGTGACCATAACCAAATAAAATTATCTTGGGAGATAATACGGTCGGTATTTGACTAGAACAAAATAAGTTGTGGGCTATATCCCCAAAACATTTTTACTGAAAGAAAACAATGAAAAACCAAGGCACTTCTTTTGCTCTGAGAATTACATACACTGAGTATACTAAACATTAGGAACACCTTCCTAATATTGAGTTGCACCCCTTCTGTCAAATTGGCTGGATGTCCTTTAGGTGGTGGACCATTCTTGATACAATCCTTCTTTAACCTGTCTCCTCCCTTCATCTACACTGATTGAAGTGGATTTAACAAGTGACATCAATAAGGGATCATAGCTGTCACCAGGATTCACCTGGTCAGTCTATGTCATGGAAAGAGCAGGTGTTCTTAATGTTTTGTATACTCAGTGAACATTCGCTTCACAATTACATTGGCCACATAATGCTTGGCCGTGTAAGTTCTCACTCCCTCAAAATGCAGCATAGAGCAATGTATAGAGCTGCGGTTGTCAAGGCCTCTCTCATAACAACAGAACACACGGTCTACTTAACCACACATTGCGGTCTACTCCGGCCACTACTGGAACAGTTAACATCATAGCAGAAAATGTTTAACTCCTCCCCCTCCACCACCACCACCCCAGTCCTTCCCCTGCCATCCAGCCCCCTGCCCAGCCCAGGAAAGAAGGGAGGGGGAGATAAGCGAAGGGAAAAGCAGGGAGAATGAGATAACAGCCCATTGGAGTCCCAGGGCATCCATTATACGGAGAGGCAAGCTGGACAACCCCTAATAGCATGCTGGTAAGAAGAAACTACACTAATGACTTGGTAATTACTCTCTCATTGTGTGTGTGTGTGTGTGTGAGAGAGTGCGTGAGAGTGTGTGTGAGTTTATATGAGTGAGTGTGTGTGTGTGTGTGTGATATGAGATTGTTTGTGAGTATATATGATTGAGAGAGTGTGTGTGATATGACAGTGTGTGAGAGAATGCTATAGAGTGTGTCTGTGATGTGGGAGTATGTGTGAGCATACAAGTAAGAGACAATTAGCTTGGTCACACTGGACCCTGACAGGTTTAGGGCCCAATTCTGACTTAAGAAAGGTGTAATTTCCTATGCACGCCTTTCCTACGCACTTCTCAGTATTTGGTATCCAGACTTACCTTATGAAGGTGTGTAACGGGCTTTGCTGGCGTGGTTCCCTTGCACGCGCTGAATAAATGTCATTCAACCGCTGAAAACCTTTCCACATGCTGGCCAACAGATTTTTTTAATTCAATAGGGTTTTCAGTACATTTATCTTAAGCCATCCTTTTAAATACGGTGTACCTTGTAGTTAGAATTTTGTTGACAGACTCAATAGAATAAATTGAGAGAACGGGCTGTTAGCCTGCACTACAGTTTAGCCACAGGGGCTGTGGTCTGAAGAACAACAAATACATGTAATTGCGTCTGGTGAATGCAAACACACACACATACACACACACACAACAATCACACACACACACAGGCAGTTAGGCAGCCCTCAGTCAACACAAAGCCACATGCCACCAGGGGCATGCAGGGTCAGACCTCGACATGGGCCCCCGGCCTTAACGTTATTAAGAGCTACTGCCTGGACTGGCCTGGCTGTCACACTCACTGCTGCTGCCAGCCTAACAACCTTCACTTTCTCTCACCCCTCTCTCTACCCTACATACACTCTCTCTCTCTGTCTTCCCCCCCCCCCCACTCTCTCTCACACACACTCCCCCTCTGTCTCACGCTCTTTCTCTCTCTCCCTCCCCCACACTCTTGTTCGCTACCCTATCCAACCTCTGCTAAAGAGCGGCGAGCTAAAGGACGATGCTGGACCTTTTCCATGAGCTCGTCTGACTGATGAGCCTCTTAAAAGCTTCCGTTGCCAAAGCAGAGCCACTCTCTATCCTCGCACTACAGGAAATCACAGAGGCCTGCTGTTTACCAGAACTCCATGTTTCTCTTTTGTATTCAGCTCTCCAACTACAGAGCTCACTGTTCATAATTCAGTGAAATGTAATGTCATGGGACAGGGTTAGTCATGATGATTTCATACATGGGGTCAATGGAGATCATATTCCTCGAAGTGCTGTTGTGGCGTAAGTGAATTCTTGTGAAAGGCTATTTACGACCAGTTCTTGCTTTTTTTTCAACCGAGGAGGGAAACAAACATTTTCCAGTTCATAGAAACTTGGGAGAGTAATAAAGAAGGCATATTTCAAGCTCGGACTCCCACAAGCTGTGACTGTTCACCCAAAGGCAAGGCTCTTGCTCTCTCGCTAGCTTGTTTACTGGGAAGCGATTATTGCCCATTTCTTGAGGCTTGACTCACGCGCTCACTTAATTGCTCAGTCGGCACAAGGAGACAATTTGCTCTGAATGATAAACTTTACACCAGGGGCAATGTGGAGCATAGGCTGCTAACGCTAGGCTAAAGAGCTAGGCTAAAGCTAAAGACCTAGGCTAAAGCGCTAAGATAAAGAGGTAGGCTAAAGCGATAGCAGAGAACCATGCTAACACAGAACATTCACGTAACGTTCCCTCAAGGTTCTCCTTTGGTTATTTGACAAGTAACTTTCCCAGATTGTTCTTAGAACCAACATTTGTTAGCTGGGAACATGGAGGCCCCTACTTGATGGAGAGAGTAAAATCCCCCGGGTTGCTCTTGCTCGGCCGGGCTAGGAAACTGCCGTGGACCCCCCGCGTCAAGAGGAGCTGCTCTGCCTCGATGCCAGTGATGTTGGGGTGGAACCACCTGGAGAGAGAGAGAGAGAGAGAGAGAGAATAGTTTTGAGCACAAACGCCAAATCCAGAGTCACTGCGCCAGAACCAGTGTTTCTCAATGTACCTGATTCAACTTATCAAGTACTTGATCAGTGGAATCAGGTGTGTTAATGCCGGGCTAAAACAAAAACATAGAGGCCCCTCCAGGAGCTGATTGATACAAATAGCTTTAAACTCACTCATCAATCATTATTTCCCAGAAAAAGATTCAGAGATTCAGTTTGGTGACAGTAGTTAGATACACATAAACCGTAAGAGTTAAACTTTTGGAGAGAAGAGCCCTATACTACAAATGAGGTTTGAGGAATTAGTGAAGTAACTTTGGTCAACTCTGAGTTCAACTCGAGATAACCGGTCAGACGAATGTGGCTCACCTTTTAGCCAGGTACATTTTTATGGCAACGAATCCTTCAGAACTAACCTGCTCTGGGGCAGGCTAATTTAGGGCTAACGCCATTTATTTTGAATGAAGTGTCTGAGATGTGGGTCGAGGACCAATGAAATCAAATTTCCTTCCTCTCGCAAAGATTGTCATCCCCTTGTTAATTGTGTCATTTGAGGAAGATGACTGATTCAATATTTTATTAATCAAATGTTTTTTTTGTGTGTGTGATGACAGCATTTGCTTTCCAAACTGTACGTTTTTCAAGGAATTGTATTTTGAAATTTGCAAAATGCAAACTGACAGCCGCAACCAACCATAGACATTTAATCCATAGATGGCAGTTCCAATTCAAGTTAAAGGAGCATTATGTCGAATTTTTGCATTATAATGTCATAAAATGTCCATAATATATCTACAGTAATAGTGGAATGATAGTGTTTCACAAAAAAAAGAATACAAAAAAATATGCTTTGGGCCCTTACAAAATTGCATTCAGAATTTCCTCCCTCTTTGAGCAGCGTCACTTGGAGGCGTGGTCATCTTCTTCCGAGCGCAATCAACAATGGCGGATTTCTTAGACAAGCGTCCAGCCCCACTGGTTGCGGATACAGGTGGCAACTTTTTTTGAAGTTTAGCCAAGCGACTAAATGATAAGGCTTGGGGAAAAACCAGAGTAAATATTGGTAACAATTTTAATCGCTGGAGAGAAGTTATGGCCCTAAAAGGGCTGAAGTCTGATGCAGAGATGGTCTGTTTTCTGCTTGACAGGTAACGTTACCAAGACGTTGCGCCATCTACAGTAGCTAGCTAGTGTTAGCTGTGATGTTTGAATGGAGAATCCGGGTTAGCTTTATGCTATCTAAATTATATGGCTGTCTTGATAAATAACTACAGTGTGCATGGTATTTACGATCTAAAACCAGTCAGGATATTGATACATTTAACATATCTAGCTAGCTAACCTTTCATGCGCATTTCTCTGTTTGAGAGTGATATAACTGTAATGGTGCTCGGCTGTAACGTTAGCAGCTGTAATGGTGCTCGGCAGTATAGTTGCCTCTGCTTTTTCAGACTTCCAAGTGACTATCGTTATTACAGAACATTACTGAAACAATGTTAGCTAGCTAACATTATGTAGCTGGGTAGAGAGTTGACAAGCAAGCTCACTAGCTAGGTTTTGTGACATACATTAGCAAGCTAGCTAACGTCAGCTAGATAGATATGTTATATAATAATGGGACATGCGTGAAATAAAAATGTAATTTCTCATCTTCTAGTTATGAAAAGGCCCCACCACAATCCACTCCAAGGAAAGTGTTACCTCTGCCTGCTTTATCAAGCATTGGAGTGACATCCAGCACCACGCTGTCAGATAGTTGAGAACACATGCTTAATTTCAATAGGAGAATAGCTAGATACCTTTTTACTATTCCTTTGATGGCTATTGGGTAGTGTGAACTTTCTTGTGTGTGCATCATTTATGGTTTGGTTTCTGTGTTTTTGTGTCCCTCTCTTTGTGCCTGCCTTCTTTGAGTGGCCTATGTGGGGGTGTATCTCTCTGGTACTGTCATGTCTCCCTCTCTAGTATTCAAAATGTTTGGCAGTAATGAAGATACTATATCTGTTTTTTGTCTATTTTGTATATATTTCTCAATTTCACTTTTCATTCTTTAACTAAATATACTTTCCTGCAACCCGCCTCACCCAACGTGGAAAGGATTCTATTATTTCTTTATAACTTTTATCAAGAACCTTAAGCTGAAACTAGACTAGCTGCAACCGAATGCCTGTGGTAGCCAGCTAGCTAGCTACTTGCTATTAGCCACCGTTAGCGTCTTCACCATTGTCCGTGGCCTGCACTACCCACCAGCCAGCTCTAGCTCTAGCCTGGACAATTTGTCGGCCAGTCTGCACAGCGTGCTATCGACCCAAAGCATATCGGATTTTCTGCCGGAATCACTGGACCCTAGCGCCGGATCATCGCAACTAGCTAGCTGCAACCGAATGGCTGTTGTAGCCAGCTAGCTAGCTACTTGCTATTAGCCACCGTTAGCGGTCTAAACCATTGTCCGTGGCCTGCACTACCCACCAGCCAGCTCTAGCCTGGACAATTTTTCGGCCAGCCTGCACAGCGTGCTATCGACCCAGAGCATATTGGATTTTCTGCCGGAATCACTGGACCCTAGCGCCGGATCATCGCAATTAGCTAGCTGCAACCGAATGGCTGTTGTCGTTGGCTAATTACCATTGCCCCTTAGCAAGCACCAGTTAGCCTTGAGCTAGCCTCGAGCCAGGCCCATCTCCCGGCTATCTACCTCTCTGTCAACCGGACGGGACCTCCTAGTGTTGACACAGAGCCCCGCCGATCCAACACAACTGGTCTGTCGACGAAATCGTCTGATGTGGTTTCAACAGGCTTCCCGTTACGACGTTGACCACAAAGATCCATCTGCTAGCCCCGGCCCGCTAGCACACGCAAGCCGTGCCTCTTGCTCGCCAGTGCTGTAGCAGCCCCCGAACTACCTCCGAACTCTCCTATTGCTGGTCACTGGACCTTATGATAACTCAGCTATACAGCTTATGCCTGCTGGACTGTTCCTTTATACGGTACCGCATCCTGTTTATGTTTAGCCTCAGCCCAAACGTTGTCGCCATTACCAGCTGTTGTCTTAGCTCTCTCGAATAACACCTGTGATTGCTTTATGCCTCTCTCCCATGTCAATATGCCTTGCTTATTGCTGTTTTGGTTATTTCTTATTGTACTATTTCACTGTAGAGCCCCCAGTCCAGCTCAACCTGCCTTAGATAGGTCCTTTGTCCCACCCCCCATACACACGGAGACCGACTCAATCGGTGCCTCCAGTGATGCTATCTCTTTCATCGTTACCCAACGCCAACTGTACTCATATCCTTCCATATCCTTGTCTGTACATAATGCCCTGAATCTATTCTACAACGCCCAGAAATCTGCCCCTTTTATTCTCTGTACCCAACGCACTAGAAGACCAGTTCTTAAAGCCTTTAGCCGTATCCTTATTCTACTCCTCCTCTGTTCCTCTGGTGATGTAGAGGTTAACCCAGGCCCTGTACCCCCCCAGTATCACTCCTACTCCCCAGGCGTTATCATTTGTTGACTTCTGTAACCGTAAAAGCCTTGGTTTCTTGCACGTTAACATCAGAAGCCTCCTCCCTAAGTTTGAGTTATTCACTGCGTTAGCACACTCCGCCAACCCTGATGTTCTAGCAGCGTTTGAATCCTGGCTTAGGAAGGCCACCAAAAATTCAGAAATGTCCATCCCTAACTACAACATTTTCCGTCTCGATAGAACTGCCAAAGGGGGTGGGGTTGCAATCTACTGTAGAGATAGCCTGTAGAGCTCTATCATACTATTCAGGTCTGTGCCCAAACAGTTTGAGCTTCTACTTCTAAAAATCCACCTTTCCAGAAATAAGTATCTCACTGTTGCCGCTTGCTACAGACCCCCCTCAGCCCAGAGCTGTGCCCTGGACACCATATGTGAATTGATTGCCCCCCATTTATCTTCAGAGTTCGTACTGCTTGGTGACCTAAACTGGGATATGCTTAACACCCCGGCCAACCTACAATCTAAACTAGATGCCCTCAATCTCACACAAATTATCAACGAACCTACCAGGTACAACCCTAAATCTGTAAACGTGGGCACCCTCATAGATATCATCCTGACAAATTTACCCTCTAAATTTACATTTACATTTTTGTCATTTAGCAGACGCTCTTATCCAGAGCGACTTACAGTTAGTGAATGCATACATGTATTTTTTAAATTTATCTTTCATACTGGCCCCCCGTGGGAAACAAACCCACATCCCTGCCGGCCAAACCCCCCTCCCCTACCTTGGACGACGCTGGACCAATTGTGCACCGCCCATGGGTCTCCCGGTCGCCGCCGGCTGCGACAGAGCCTGGACTCTAACCAGGATCTCTAGTGGCACAGCTAGCACTGCGATGCAGTGCCTTAGACCACTGCGCCACTCGGGACACCTCCGCTGTCTTCAACCAGGATCTCAGCGATCACTTCCTAATTGCCTGCGTCCGTAATAGGTCCGCGGTCAAACGACCACCCCTCATCACTGTCAAACGCGCCCTAAAACACTTTAGCGAGCAGGCTTTTCTAATTGACCTGGCCCGGGTATCCTGGATGGATATTGACCTCATTCTGTCAGTAGAGGATGGCTGGTTGTTCTTTAAAAGTGCTTTCCTCTCAATCTTAAATAAGCATGCCCCATTCAAAAAATGCAGAATTAAGAACAGATATAGCCCCTGGTTCACTTCAGACTTGACTGCCCTTGACCAGCACAAAAACATCCTGTGGCGTACTGCATTAGCATCGAACAGCCCCCGCGATATGCACATTTTCAGGGAAGTCAGGAACCAATATACACAATCAGTTAGGAAAGAAAAGGCTAGCTTTTTCAAACAGAAATTTGCATCCTGTAGCACTAACTCCAAAAAGTTTTGGGACACTGTAAAGTCCATGGAGAATAAGAGCACCTCCTCCCAACTGCCCACTGCACTGAGGCTAGGAAACACTGTCACCACCGATAAATCTACAATAATCGAGAATTTCAACAAGCATTTTGCTACGGCTGGCCATGCTTTCCACCTGGCTACCACTACCCCAGCCACCAGCTCTGGACCCTCCGCTGCAACTTGCCCATGTTTCCGAGCTGGTCATGGGTGCACCTCAGCCACGCTCAAGGTCCTAAACGATATTATAACCGCGATCGATAAAAGACAGTACTGCGCAGCCGTCTTCATCGACCTGGCCAAGGCTTTCGACTCTGTCAACCACCGCATTCTTATTGGCAGACTAAATAACCGTTCTTCCAAGAAAACTGGTTTATATGGTAGTATGGAAACTATTGCATGCTGTCTTCATCTTACAGATCTGCCCCTAAGGTCACTGCGTCTGGAAATGGAAGTCTCAGCCCACAGTGAAGCATGGGATGCTGGCAGGTGACCTTTTGTTGGTCACAAACATTTTGCTGTCTGGGAATAATTACTCACAAATGTGCCTCCTTTTCAAATTCATGAACATGGGGATGTTTCCAGTAGCAATTTCAAGACTCATACCGTGTGGACTCGATACAATTGTTCTAGATGGAGAAAGGGGCTGTGATCATTGATCGTCTGCGAACCAAAGACTGTGTGGTAGCCCTAGGTAAGACTTCATTGTTTGTGTGCTTACAGTACACCACAAGTATTTAACATGGATGTACTGTTTTTTTTATTTTTTATTACTTCTACAGTGAGGGAAAAAAGTATTTGATCCCCTGCTGATTTTGTACATTTGCCCACTGACAAAGAAATGATCAGTCTATAATTTTAATGGAAGGTTTATTTGAACAGTGAGAGACAGAATAACAACACAAAAATCCAGAAAAACGCATGTCAAAAATGTTATAAATTGATTTGCATTTTAATGAGGGAAATAAGTATTTGACCCCCTCTCAATCAGAAAGATTTCTGGCTCCCAGGTGTCTTTTATACAGGTAACGAGCTGAGATTAGGAGCACACTCTTAAAGGGAGTGCTCCTAATGTCAGCTTGTTACCTGTAAAAAAGACACCTGTCCACAGAAGCCAAGACCAAAGAGCTCTCCAAGGATGTCAGGGACAAGATTGTAGACCTACACAAGGCTGGAATGGGCTACAAGACCATCGCCAAGCAGCTTGGTGAGAAGGTGACAACAGTTGGTGCGATTATTCGCAAATGGAAGAAACACAAAAGACCTGTCAATCTCCCTCGGCCTGGGGCTCCATGCAAGATCTCACCTCGTGGAGTTGCAATGATCATGAGAATGGTGAGGAATCAGCCCAGAACTACACTGGAGGATCTTGTCAATGATCTTAAGGCAGCTGGGACCATAGTCACCAAGAAAACAATTGGTAACAGACTATGCCGTGAAGGACTGAAATCCTGCAGCGCCCGCAAGGTCCCCCTGCTCAAGAAAGCACATATACAGGCCCGTCTGAAGTTTGCCAATGAACATCTGAATGATTCAGAGGAGAACTGGGTAAAAGTGTTGTGGTCAGATGAGACCAAAATCGAGCTCTTTGGCATCAACTCAACTCGCCGTGTTTGGAGGAGGAGGAATGCTGCCTATGACCCCAAGAACACCATCCCCACCGTCAAAACATGGAGGTGGAAACATTATGCTTTGGGGGTTCTTTTCTGCTAAGGGGACAGGACAACTTCACCGCATCAAAGGGACGATGGACGGGGCCATGTACCGTCAAATCTTGGGTGAGAACCTCCTTCCCTCAGCCAGGGCATTGAAAATGGGTCATGGATGGGTATTCCAGCATGACAATGACCCAAAACACACGGCCAAGGCAACAAAGGAGTGGCTCAAGAAGAAGGACATTAAGGTCCTGGAGTGGCCTAGCCAGGCTACTGTGCACAGTATTGCACCTACACTACGTTGGAGAATGATTCCAGAGACATCATCTCCATAGTGAACATTGACAAGAGGGAGACCCAGAGAAACTCTGTCATCATGGAGAAAGAGGCTTTCATTAGGACCATGGATCAGCTGATTAAGGAGATCCCACTAAAATATATTTCTGCTCTAATGAGTAAGTTTGGTTATGATCATGCACATCTAACATATTTATTTAGCAAAATGTAATCGTTTTAGAAATAATAATATATCGCTCATATCTATTCAGACCCAGCGAAAGGAAAATATAAAGACAGCAGAATACAGCACTCTCTCTATATGTGGCATGGAGCCAAGAACCTGGCCAAGAAAATCCAAGCAGTGAGTATGTAATGAAAGATATTACATTGTATATATATACACTGCTCAAAAAAATTAAGGGAACACTAAAATAACACATCCTAGATCTGAATGAATGAAATAATCTTATTAAATACTTTTTTCTTTACATAGTTGAATGTGCTGACAACAAAATCACACAAAAGTTATCAATGGAAATCAAATTTATCAACCCATGGAGGTCTGGATTTGGAGTCACCCTCAAAATTAAAGTGGAAAACCACACTACAGGCTGATCCAACTTTGATGTAATGTCCTTAAAACAAGTCAAATTGAGGCTCAGTAGTGTGTGTGGCCTCCACGTGCCTGTATGACCTCCCTACAATGCCTGGGCATGCTCCTGATGAGGTGGCGGATGGTCTCCTGAGGGATCTCCTCCCAGACCTGGACTAAAGCATCCGCCAACTCCTGGACAGTTTGTGGTGCAACGTGGTGTTGGTGGATGGAGCGAGACATGATGTCCCAGATGTGCTCAATTGGATTCAGGTCTGGGGAACGGGCGGGCCAGTCCATAGCATCAATGCCTTCCTCTTGCAGGAACTGCTGACACACTCCAGCCACATGAGGTCTAGCATTGTCTTGCATTAGGAGGAACCCAGGGCCAACCGCAGCAGCATATGGTCTCACAAGGGGTCTGAGGATCTCATCTCGGTACCTAATGGCAGTCAGGCTACCTCTGGCGAGCACATGGAGGGCTGTGCGGCCCCCCAAAGAAATGCCACCCCACACCATGACTGACCCACCGCCAAACCGGTCATGCTGGAGGATGTTGCAGGCAGCAGAACGTTCTCCACAGCGTCTCCAGACTCTGTCACGTCTGTCACGTGCTCAGTGTGAACCTGCTTTCATCTGTGAAGAGCACAGGGCGCCAGTGGCGAATTTGCCAATCTTGGTGTTCTCTGGCAAATGCCAAACGTCCTGCACGGTGTTGGGCTGTAAGCACAACCCCCACCTGTGGACGTCGGGCCCTCATACCACCCTCATGGAGTCTGTTTCTGACCGTTTGAGCAGACACATGCACATTTGTGGCCTGCTGTAGGTCATTTTGCAGGGCTCTGGCAGTGCTCCTCCTGCTCCTCCTTGCACAAAGGCAGAGGTAGCGGTCCTGCTGCTGGGTTGTTGCCCTCCTACGGTCTCCTCCACGTCTCCTGATGTACTGGCCTGTCTCCTCGTAGCGCCTCCATGCTCTGGACACTACGCTGACAGACACAGCAAACCTTCTTGCCACAGCTCGCATTGATGTGCCATCCTGGATGAGCTGCACTACCTGAGCCACTTGTGTGGGTTGTAGACTCCGTCTCATGCTACCACTAGAGTGAAAGCACCGCCAGCATTCAAAAGTGACCAAAACATCAGCCAGGAAGCATAGGAACTGAGAAGTGGTTGGTGGTCACCACCTGCAAAACCAGTCCTTTATTGGGGGAGTCTTGCTAATTGCCTATAATTTCCACCTGTTGTCTATTCCATTTGCACAACAGCATGTGAAATGTATTGTCAATCAGTGTTGCTTCCTACGTGGACAGTTTGATTTCACAGAAGTGTGATTGACTTGGAGTTACATTGTGTTGTTTAAGTGTTTCCTTTATTTTGTTGAGCAGTGTATTTTTACTTTTATGATGTGACGATGTTGCTCCAGTGTTGGAATTGTTATCATATCTAGACAGCACAGATTAAAGGCCAGGCAGAACTCATCCTGTGGACGAAGGAGGTTGTCAACCACTTTTGGTGGTGCTGTAAAAGGGCGGACACATACAAGGAGTTTATTGTAAGTCATATTTATCTTGTCTTATTTATTACTCTCATGTATGTGTTATGTTTGAGTGATGATGTACTTACTGTATTGTGCTTAGCTGTGAGCTAGCACTTGTCCCTGAGTTGCTGAAATCATATCTGCAATAGGCAAAGTGGGTAATGTCACTGCATGTTTCAGGACCTGTGGAGAGGTGTTATTCACAATGTTGTGAATGAACACACATGGACACTGGGACATTGTGAACATGACTGCCTGGGGGACAAGCACACCAAGGAATGGATCAAAAAGGGCTCTCCAGCACATCAGGCTCTCACAGACATCGTCCTCAACACAAGGTGGCTGAAGGATCTTCATAAATACCTGAACTTCAGGTGGGTTACATTTTCTCAAGAATCCTTCCCCCTATTTAGCAATTGGTTACAGATAATGGTCCATTATGCATTACTGCAGTACTGTCCTCGGGGACCACCAGAAAATATATAACAATATTGGTCTATTGGTCACAGAGGAGATGGTTGGGAAACCCTGCATTAGGGTGATGTTTGACATGCACACAGCCAAAGGTGGTGACAATTTAGTTGATTTCATGACGCATTCATTATGACTGGTCTGTGTTCTTTTTTGTGTGTCCTACCAGAACCATATTCTGATGTACGCCAGCAAGCGCTTTTCCTTTTCACCACCAGTCTATGAAGCCAGAACACTGCTGGCAGCACTAGATTACAACTTCCACAAGAACAGACCAGCCAGGCAGAACGCAGATGTAACCAAGATGTAAGTCCCCACTCTATTTGAAGTTGATAGGTTAGTGTCACGCCCTGGCTCTGGGGACTATGTTATGTTGAGCCAGGGTGTGTAAGTCTATGTTTTGTATATCTATGTTGGCCTGAGTGACTCCCAATCAGAGGCAACGAGTGTCAGCTGGTTGTCTCTGATTGGGAGCCATATTTAACTATCGGTCTTTTCACTTTGTGTTGTGGTTTCTTGTTCCTTTTGGTTTGTGTGTATCGAAGGACTTCACGTTTCGTTCGTTGTTTTGATCGGGTGATCTCTTTAATAAATAATATGTACGCATTCAACGCTGCGCATTGGTCCTCCTCCTTAAGCGAACGTGACAGAAGAAACCACCAAGACAGGACCAAGCAGCGTGAAGAGGAGAGTGGATGGACCTGGGATCAGTGGAGTAGGAGTCTCAACTGGGCCCAGCCAAGCGAAGACAGAAAGGTTGGACTTTGAAGCAGTGGAGTGAGAGTCTGGCGAGAACTAGGGAGGCCTGGTCCACGGGAGGAGAGAACCCCAGAACATTTTTAGGGGGGCTCACGACGTGGGACGACGGGGCAGCCGGAGGCCGCGATGGAGCGGTCCAGCGGGTGTGCAGAGGAGGCCGCCAGGTTAAGGGGGCCACTGGTCACAGAGGAGAGGGAAAGTGTGGAGGCACGGCGAGAGGTACTGGGGTGTATTACCAGTCCGGTCCGGCCCGTTCCTGATCCCTGCATAGGGCCAGTGGCGTGTGTCCCCAGTATGGTTCGGCCTGTTCCTGCCTCTCGCACCGAGCCTGTGGTGCGCGTCGTCAGCCCTGTCCGGCCCGTTCCTGCTCTCCGTACCAAGTCGGTGGTGTGCGTCGCCAGCCCGGTCCGGCCCATTCCTGCTCTCCGCACCAAGTCTGTGGTGCGCGTCGCTAGCCCAGTCCGGCCCATCCAAGCTTCCCGCACCAAGCCAGTGGTGTGCGTCGTCCAGTCCGGCACGGCCCGTGCCTGCTCTCCGCACCAAGTCTATGGTGCGTTTGCGTCAGCCCTGTCCGGCCCGTTCCTGCTCTCCGCCCACCAAGTCTGTGGTGCGCGTTGCCAGCCCAGTCCGGCCCATCCAAGCTCCCGCACCAGGTCAGTGGTGCGCGTCGTCCAGCCCGGTCCGGCTCATTCCTGCTCCCCGCACCAAGTCAGGGGTGCGCCTCGTCAGCCCGGTCCGGCCCGTTCCTCCTCCACGCATCAAGCCAGGGTGTGCGTCGTCAGTCCAGCACAACCCGTGCCTGGGTCATGTCCGAGCCGGATCCGCCGCCGAGGCGGAGTGCCCACCCGGTCCCTCCCCTGTTGTGGTTGTTTGGCGCGGCGGAGTCCGCGCCTTTGGGGGTACTGTCACGCCCTGGCTCTGGGGACTATGTTATGTTGAGCCAGGGTGTGTAAGTCTATGTTTTGTATATCTATGTTGGCCTGAGTGACTCCCAATCAGAGGCAACTAGTGTCAGCTGGTTGTCTCTGATTGGGAGCCATATTTAACTATCGGTCTTTTCACTTTGTGTTGTGGTTTCTTGTTCCTTTTGGTTTGTGTGTATCGAAGGACTTCACGTTTCGTTCGTTGTTTTGATCGGGTGATCTCTTTAATAAATAATATGTACGCATTCAACGCTGCGCATTGGTCCTCCTCCTTAAGCGAACGTGACAGTTAGAGAAGGAAGTTTTGAACAACAGAACTGCCCCACGCACCTCTTCGCACTCACACATTGGCCAAACACAGGGTCTTTCTAAATGAATATTTCCTGAATTGCTTACATCCTCTCTCCTTCCTCCTTTTCAAAACCTTTGGAGAAGAGGGTCAGACGGGAGTGACCCTGGACCTTCTTCTACCATATGATTGAGAAGTAGGCAAGGACGTGGGATGCAAGAAAAATGGAGTCATTGAATATAAACAGGAACTTCTAAGTGTATTTGCAGTGTATTGTAAACCATCCAATCTCCTTTCTCTAAACCATTGAGGGAGGTGATGCACAACCTTATGTTCTGTTGTACTCCGATTACAAGATCTGTGACCTTACTAATTGTCCTTGAAAGTACATATTTCATATTTTATAACACAATGCATACTCTCAAATTACGTTGATTTATAGCTATAGAAGACTGTATAAAAAAAAAGCAAAATGTTGGAGTGTCTACTCACTAAAGACTAAGAAGACATATGGATACTTTCCGGACCTCCAATGCAAGATTTTGAGGAAGCGGTTGGAATCTGGTGGCAGGATGCCAAGGAGAAGAACCCAAAGGCCCGGAAGACCCTAGAAGAGTTGGACTCCTACCCCCTATTCCTCCACCAACAACTGAGGAACTTGTGCAATCACAAGTGAGAAGAGGCCTAGGTATGTAAGAAAATTGAAGGCAGGAATATCAGGTAGAATTGCATCAGACCTCAGTGAGTTAAACAAAGCCTGTAGGAGATGATACCTATGCAGTCAATGAATAGTTGTATTTTTATAATTTCATGGTATCGGTACACTAAACACAGAGCAGACCATCCCCCTCCCCAAACCCCTTGCTTCACACCGGAACCTTATTTTGATTTAGATTGTGGTCGGTGGTGTACATGTGAGGTCATTTGAATGGAGTGATCATGTGATGACAGTGGGCCTTTAAACAGTTTGTTCAGATGAAATCTATAGAGGTCTTTACACAGCTACGTCTTACCCGGAACACCTGTCAGCCATAGCTCTATTAAAATATATTGTTGGCCTCTTTTCCCTCCTCTAATCCTCCCATCCCTGTGTTCATGGGGCTCTACCTGCCTCTAGGGGTGTATATTATGTCTGGGCTGACACACACATATTTTATTTCTTGTTAGGTGACAAGTGACACAAGGTTCTGGATCATATGTGTTTTTGATCTGGTTATATTCTGAGTTTCTGTTTTAGCCATTTATCAGTTGACCATTTTTCTTGGTAGCTAAGGGTTAACTTGCGTTTGATCATGTTCACATTGCATTTTAACTCCTTAAAGCTGGTCGTCTGCAACCCCCAGGACGCACCTCTTTTGTTATTTCATTTGTAACGAAACCCAACACTTTTTCTCACTTCTCTTTTGGGGTCGAGTTGATCCAGATCAAATACTAATGATGATGATGCTTGTTCAGTAGAACATTTCTTTTAAACGTTGTCCCTGCTACCACAACTGTTTATCTACAACTAGCTAGCAGCTGACTACTCTGCTGTTTACATTCTAGCTCTCTCACGCACGCTCCCTCATGCCCAAGCGCTTTCTCTCGCATCTATGCGCTTTCCCACTCTCTCACAACCATATATTGTGTATATATAAACAACACAAGAAGCGGGGGGAAGCCTGGGGTCATGGACGACTCGCTGATTACCACTTTAAATATGTCATTGAGTTCATTTGTCCAGGGTTAGTTATGTGTTTTATATCCCAGTTGAAAACCCCTCTGGAATATCGGTACCATAACCTAATAATTTCATGCCTCTGTCTTATTTCACTGGACATCCCATGTATAGCAAGGAGTAAGTTCTCATTTACCTGCATAGACCTGGCACAAGTCATTGTTGTTAACTGTTGTTTTGAGGGTGACATTTCAACTGTAGAATTATGTCAATGGTAACCAATTTTCAATATAGACAAACGTGGTCTAAAATGTGTAAAATTGTGCCTTTTGAAACTTTATATCCAGAATAAAAAAATAATAAATGCAAACAAACAAATGTAAAATTATTATTTATTCAAGCACACTTTCAGATGTACAGTATAAATAAAATCTGACATTTTCCCATTTAAACTTTGTGTGCCAGGAGAAAGTGCAGTGATGACACTTTTGGTGAGAAATAAACTAACAACCTTTTAGAACGTTTGATATGACATGGTTTGCCCAGTAAGAAGGTTTTTGATGTCCTGAAGATGCACCTGGCAGGTGTTTGTGTGTGGAGAATGCAAACTGAGGGAGAGGTTGTGTTCTATTCACAGCAAGTGACATGATGCCATACTAATGTCATACCAATAAGTGTCTTGTAACGGACACTCTTTGGGCATAACACTAGTATGTTATCATGCCAAACGCTTTGAGAATCCTAGCGCCCAGGGTGGAACCCAGTGTACAGTCGTGGTCAAACGTTTTGAGAATGACACAAGTATTGGTCTTCACAAAGTTTGCTGCTTCAGTGTTTTTTAGACATTTTTGTCAGATGTTACTATGGTATACTGAAGTATAATTACAAGCATTCCATAAGTGTCAAAGGCTTTTATTGACAATTACATTAAGTTTATGCAAAGAGTCAATATTTGCAGTGTTGACCCTTCTTTTTCAAGACCTCTGCAATCCGCCCTGGCATGCTGTAAATTAACTTCTGGGCCACATCCTGACTGATGGCAGCCCATTCTTGCATAATCAATACTTGGAGTTTGTCAGAATTTGTGGGGTTTTGTTTGTCCACCTGCCTCTTGAGGATCGACCACAAGTTCTCAATGGGATTAAGGTCTGGGGAGTTTCCTGGCCATGGACCCAAAATGTCAATGTTTTGTTCCCCGAGCCACTTAGTTATCACTTTTGCCTTATGGCAAGGTCTCCATCATGCTGGAAAAGGCATTGGTCGTCACCAAACTGTTCTTGGATGGTTGGGAGAAGTTGCTCTCGGAGGATGTGTTGGTACCATTCTTTATTCATGGCTGTGTTTTTAGGCAAAATTGTGAGTGAGCCCACTCCCTTGGCTGAGAAGCAACCCCACACATGAATGGTCTCAGGATGCTTTACTGTTGGCATGACACAGGACTGATGGTAGCGCTCACCTTGTCTTCTCCGGACAAGCTTTTTTCCAGATGCCCCAAACAATCGGAAAGGGGATTCATCAGAGAAAATGACTTTACCCCAGTCCTCAGCAGTCCAATCCCTGTACCTTTTGCACAATATCAGTCTGTCCCTGATGTTTCTCGCTGCCCTTCTTGACACCAGGCCATCCTCCAAAAGTCTTCGCTTCACTGTGCGTGCAGATGCACTCACACCTGCCTGCTGCCATTCCTGAGCAAGCTCTGCACTGGTGGTGCCCCGATCCCGCAGCTGAATCAACTTTAGGAGATGGTCCTGGCGCTTGCTGGACTTTCTTGGGCACCCTGAAGCCGCATCCACAACAATTGAACCTCTCTCCTTGAAGTTCTTGATGATCCGATAAATGGTTGATTTAGGTGCATTCTTACTAGCAGCAATATCCTTACCTGTGAATCCCTTTTTGTGCAAAGCAATGATGACGGCACGTGTTTCCTTGCAGGTAACCATGGTTAACAGAGGAAGAACAATGATTTCAAGCACCACCCTCCTTTTAAAGCTTCCAGTCTGTTATTCTAACTCAATCAGCATGACAGAGTGATCTCCAGCCTTGTCCTCGTCAACACTCTCACCTGTGTTAACGAGAGAATCACTGACATGATGTCAACTGGTCCTTTTGTGGCAGGGCTAAAATGCAGTGGAAATGTTTTTTGGGGATTAAGTTCATTTTCATGGCAAAGAGGGACTTTGCAATTCATCTGATCACTCTTCATAACATTTTGGAGTATATGCAAATTGCCATCATAAAAACTGAGGCAGCAGAATTTGTGAAAATTAATATTTGTGTAATTCTCAAAACGTTTGACCACGACTGTACTGTGAATGGGGATCAGGGAAAGTGTCCCTGATTCTCCAAACACAGCAACTGGGGATGACAACTCAGTTTCCTGCACCAAGGGCACCATGCTGCCACATCACAAACTGTGTGTAGGGGGTCTGGTCCCTGACCGCAACACTTCCTCTCTCTGTCTGTAGGCATCTCCCTGCAGTTGCCACAGGTGCAGGTGGTGGCTCACCATTCCGCCGCTGGTCAATCTCTAGGACATCAAAATGAAGAGTCTGGCGTTCGACTAGCCATGTACGACATGAACGCACAGTTACAAGCCTACTAGAGTTGGCGGCAGGCGGACGAGCAATATCCACCATCATGGTCTATCTTGGTTTAGTTATAAATATCTTTGGTGCCAGTGCTGCTGGGCTCAGTTGGAGATTGCAACATGTTGAAAATAAGAACTTGTAAAAAACGGTGCATGATGTCCTGGTTCTTCCATGTCAATCAAGGCTCAAACCAGCAGCCCCCTGGCATGATGCCCCCAGCTGCTGGCACCCTGTCCAGCAGCACACACTATCCCAACATCAGTAGCAACACACTGGATACAGCTAACACTGCTGGACAGGGTTGGCTCTGCACACAGTCCAGTTCGTCTTCACCCAGCCAGGCAGACTTTCTATCTGTACCACAGGGTTTAGTGCCTCCCAGCTTGGAGAACCTATCTTGTACCTCTCTGAACTCAGCGGCAGGCAGAGAGCCCCTGCCACTCTCCTACGTAACTCTTCAGGAGCAGCGTTGTGTATTGAACTGGTTCCTGAGCTGGGGCACTGCCCAGAGGGAACGGTTTCTGCAGGACCTGTTGGGGAAAGCTGTGCCAGGGAAAGTGTGTACCCTCCTCGAGTCGCTCAATACGCTACAGGTTAAGGACAGCCCACCAAATATCTTTGAGTGCCAACTGTGCCTCTGGACCCAATGGTTTGAGTCATGGAGTGAGGAGGAGAGGAACAGTTTCCTGCACATTCTAGAAGAGAGGGACCCGATCTTTGTTGCCCACTTCTACAGAGGTGTAGCTGGGACAGCAG
The DNA here is from genome assembly GCF_020615455.1 of Coregonus clupeaformis. Taxonomy (NCBI): domain Eukaryota; kingdom Metazoa; phylum Chordata; class Actinopteri; order Salmoniformes; family Salmonidae; genus Coregonus; species Coregonus clupeaformis. The sequence goes on along the minus strand of NC_059221.1, from coordinate 1,697,285 downwards.
GCAGGGATTGAGGGATACGGGAGAAGAGGGTGTAGAATGGATAGACAATGCGTGGGTGGTAGACAGATAGAAACAAGTCAAGTTGGAGTGGTACATGGGGAAGCATATGTGTGGAGACAGTGAAGAATGGGGGGGGGGTGGTTAAGAGCGTTGGGCCGGTAACTGAAAGGTCGCTGGTTCGAATCCCCGAGCCAACTAGGTGAAAAATGTTGATGTGCCCCTAGGTGAAAAATGTCAATGTGCCCTTGAGCAAGGCACTTAACCCTAATTGCTCCTGTAAGTCGCTCTGGATAAGAGCCTCTGCTAAATGACTAAAATATCAATATATAGTACGGTTGAAGCCTGATCTGCAATGTGAAGCTAACTGAAGCTGGCTAGCTTTATAAAAGCCTGAGTAGATCTAGCTTACGTCGTAGTATACCACTCAGGACACCAACGTTTACAGAACTTAAGATAACTGGCAAATGCTTACTTCCTGTGTTATATAACCAAACAGAGAGTAAAACATACAATTTACTCCATCCAGCTCACATTTGGATAAACCGTATCGTTCACCATCAACCATTACACATTTTGATGCTACATTGTCCAACAACAAAATGTACAGAAATACACCACTAGCATAATTGCAAATGATGTCTCTGGTCTGTGCCCGTCTATCACCATCTCCCTCTCTCCGTATATCCTAACTATTCTTTCATACAAATAATGTAAAGAAAATATGAAAAGGGGATTGTGACTCCTCTTGGTATCAAAAGATCAATAGAGGTCAGAACTTTCAACAAAAACAAGTTTTGCGGTTATGTTTAAAAATGCAACATGGAATTACGTTTTTTCCTCACCATAACGTAAATATTTTTCATAATTATGAGGTTAATATGCTAAAGTACTCTGGGTCTAATCTATGAGCTATTTGATTCGCAGGGCCCCTTTCCACAAGTGGTTGCTATAGCAAATGGAATTCACTATTGTGGCTTTTTCAAGGCTTGTTAAAGTGCAGAACTGTGAACCCATTTGTATTAAGCCTACATAAAAAAATAAAAATAAACTGCTAACGTTGATGAAGCCAATTGTAACGATGGTGTGGTGAATCAAAAACAGAGCTTGTGGTCAGTTTTGTATATGCTCAAGGGCGGGTTGAGAATTTCCACAAAACACTGTGTTGAATGTCTGGATACGCTCTTGGAGGAATACAGTGCAATGTTCTGGTATCAGACTTAAAGGCGCAATTTGTAGCTTATTTTTCCACTGTTGCCACGAGACAGAATGCACCAATGGTTGCTGCTTGAACAAACCATAGAGATAGATAGAGGACTCATCTTTGTATCTGTGCCATTATAGCGTCTGTGACAGCATGGGCAGCACCATTGAGGCTACAACCCATAGGAATCCAAACAGTTTACTATTTTAATATGGCGAAGCCCTCAAATGCGCTGCCATGCTAAAATGTAATTTTGGCCACTAGAGGCCTCTCATTCTCTATGGAACAAACAATCACAAACCTTTTTTTGGTCAATGTAATCCAATCAGTGCGCCATATACTCACAAAGGCCCGCTTCCTTAGTGCTGCCAGGTCAATACATGACTCAAAACAAACAAAAGTTGAGCTGTCAAAATATCAGTAGCCTGTCAGTGGCCCATTATGCCTTTCAACAGCAATAGCAGAACCTCAAGACCTAGTTCGCTACTTTATGTTAAAGAATACCACCCTTTCATACAAATGTTTGCTATCTCGATCTGTTGCTTCAGCATCCAAACTATTTAGCTAGGAAAATCATAATATCTAAGAAGCTGCATCCTGATTCTCCACACTTCCCCCAAAGTATGCACTTGCACAATCCCTGTCATGGATTTACAAGCATTGGATTGGACGTAGCTACAGTGATGTGTACTGGTGGTTTAAATTACACCAATACTTTCTGAACACTGTTTACAATTCTTCACTGTTTACCAGTGGAGGCCCCTAAGAGGAGGAAGGGTAGGACCATCCTCAGTGAATTTCATAAAAATACAAATAGTGAAACATTAAAAGTTAAAACAATATATATATTCACGTCACCAAAATAATTGATTTAAAACACACTGTTTTGCAATGAAGGTCTGCAGTAGCCTCTACAGCGCTCTCTGGGCAGAGAGTCCCGTGTAGCTCAGCTGGTAGAGCATGGCGCTTGCAACGCCAGGGTTGTGGGTTCGTTTCCCACGGGGGGCCAGTATGAAAAATGTATGCGCTCACTAACTGTAAGTCGCTCTGGATAAGAGCGTCTGCTAAAATGTAAATGTAGCCTCAACAGCACTCTCTGGGGTAGCACCATGGTGTAGCTGGAGGACAGCTAGTTTCCGTCCTCCTCTGGGTACATTGACTTCAGCAAAAAACATAGGAGGCTCATGGTTCTCACCCCCTTCCATAGACTTACAGTACACAGTAATTATGACAACTTCCGGAGACGTCCTCCAACCTATCAGAGCTCTTGCAGCATGAACTGACATGTTGTCCACCCAATCAAAGGATCAGAGAATGAATCTAGTACTGAAAGCATAAGCAACAGCTAGCTAGCACTGCAGTGCATAAAATGTGGCGAGTAGTTGACTCAAATAGAAAGACAGTTTTGAACAAATTCATTTCTATAGCTATATTCTGTTGTATTTTCTTCACTTTCACTTACTTAGCGAGCGAATGCAGCTAGCTAGTTTAGCCTACTCAAACACCCGGCTCAAACAGAGAGGGATGCTATGTTAGCTAGCTGGCTATGGCTACGCAACACTCTTCCAAGTCAAGGTAAGCTTTTGGTTTTATTAATTTATTGCCACCGGGGCCAGCCGGTGTAACTGCTAAACTGCTTGCTGATGGTACACTGTACTGCATGATTGTAACGGGTTTACTAATGTGCTAGTTATAGTAGCTATGTTGACTATGACGTTAGCTAATATGGTGACGATGTAGGCTGTGTGTAGCGGTTATGGTATGAAGGTTTGGCTTGGAATGTTTTTTTTTTTGCCTGGTCACAGACAGTTGTTGTGTTGTGCACTGAAGTCCACAAGCAAAGGGAAAAGGTGAATGGGGGTGAGTGCGTAGATGCGATAAGGAATTATACAACGAGCAAAGTGATCATGCTGTTTGTATGTGGCTGCTATGAAAGTGTTTGCGTGTGATCAGGGGTGTATTCATTTCACCGATTCTGTTAAAACGTTTCTTTAACGGAAGCAAACAGAACGAAACGGGGATAAACGTACCTGAATTTGTCCAATAGAAACTCTTGTTTGCAACTGTTTGGACTAATGATTACACCCTAGATCAGCTAGATGCAGGCAAGAGTGTGCAAGGCAGTATTGAATATGTCAATGTCTGTCACCTTGATTACTCGACCTGTGCACCTACCTTGTGAACTTTCATTCTTAGGCTAGGTTGTAGCAACATGATGGGTATAGGGAACATTTTAGAACCATGTAGTAGCCTAAACCTATCGATGTTACATTGAGCTGGGTGAATGGAATATGAATGACAGTCATATTATGCTGTAAAAGGCCATGCTCATGCTCATAAAAATAATTGTCCTTCCTAATCTTAAACAGCACTGACCACTGCTATTTACAATTCACTGTTTACAACACTGTAGGGGATTCTTTCTTTTGAGAAAATATCAGAGATAAGAGCGGAATTTTGGTTGAGTGGGAAAAGTATACTTTTTGACACTGACATTTATAGAATCAGTGAGTCACATAGCACATGCATTTCCACAGCAAAATATTGCTTTCCTTCACCCACACTTCACAAAGAATCATGGACAGCGATAAATGCAGTAAACGCAACAATAAGATATCCTTTTATTAAACTCCACACACACAATCTTTGCCAGAACAAGCCTCTATGCCAAGGCACAAAAGTGAGTATTTGGGTATTTACATTTAAATTTTAGTCATTTAGCAGACACTCTTAAATGACTGTATTCATAAGATAAGGACACCAACAGGCATGTTAACACTAGATCTACTTACAAGCCTTGTGAGACTTTCGTACAGCCTTCAAGCAGCCGTGAAACACACATCCTTTCATATTTCTGTTTGATGGCAAAACTGTGGATCCAATTTAACCGGACTCTTGGGGAGCTTGAGCTCAACTGCTGGGCAAACATCTAAAGTCCCTACAACGTCAAACGAGTAAACCAAGTCCTTGGAATGGCGGGACGTTGTCCTGTGCCTTCGCTCCGGACCTTCGGTGCAATGACACTCAGATCAGGATGAATCAGGCTTTAGTGGCGGCTCGTCATTCACAAAGCAGATTGACGTGAGAGATAGAGAGAGACAGAGAAAGTGAGAGAGCAAGAGAAGACAACAGTAGACAGTAGTGGAGCTGATGGAAGAGGGAACAGATGGGGCCAAAGCCACACGAAGCTGCATACATCTGGGGAGCGACACTGCCACAGATTGCACCTGACCCCTTTATCCAGCCAGGAACCAGGCTTTTTTTTCTCTCATTCCAAGCCCAGGAGATTACTGAGGAACTTTTCAAACAGCAGCAGCAAATCGTAACAGATTACAACTGGCATTCACCAAGGGATTAGACACAAATACATGACAGGGGGGGATTGAACAAGGCTCTGTATCATCAAAGGCCCATGCTGTGGCGTTAACAATGGACTGGGATATACAGCAATGAAAGGAACATTTGCCAGTAGATGTTTTATGTGTGTAGAGATCCAGAAACACGCCTGACATTCTGTAGAAAGGGGTCACTTCATGATCCACCTGATTCAAAAACAATCCGTCTGTCACGCCCTGGCCTATTAAACTCTAGTTAGTTTGGTCAGGGTGGGAATACAGTGAGGCAAAAAAGTATTTGATCCCCTGCTGATTTTGTACGTTTGCCCACTGACAAAGATATGATCAGTCTATAATTTTAATGGTAGGTTTATTTGAACAGTGAGAGAAAGAATAACAACAACAAGAAATCCAGAAATACGCATGTCAAAAATGTTATAAATTGATTTGCATTTTAATGAGGGAAATAATTATTTGACCCCTCTGCAAAACATGACTTAGTACTTGGTGGCAAAACCCTTGTTGGAAATCACAGAGGTCAGACGTTTCTTGTAGTTGGCCACCAGGTTTGCACACATCTCAGGAGGGATTTTGTCCCACTCCTCTTTTCAGATCTTCTCCAAGTCATTAAGGTTTCGAGGCTGATGTTTGGTAACTCAAACCTTCAGCTCCCGCCACAGATTTTCTATGGGATTAAGGTCTGGAGACTGGCTAGGTCACTCCACGACCTTAATGTGCTTCTTCTTGAGACACTCCTTTGTTGCCTTGGACGTGTGTTTTGGGTCATTGTCATGCTGGAATACCCATCCACGACCCATTTTCAATGCCCTGGCTGAGGGTAGGAGGTTCTCACCCAAGATTTGACGGTACATGGCCCTGTCCATCATCCCTTTGATGCGGTGAAGTTGTCCTGTCCCCTTAGCAGAAAAACACCCCCAAAGCATAATGTTTCCACCTCCATGTTTGACGGTGGGGATGGTTTTCTTGGGGTCATAGGCAGCATTCCTCCTTCTACAAACACAGCGATTTGAGTTGATGCCAAAGAGCTCGATTTTGGTCTCATCTGACCACAACACTTTCACCCAGTTCTCCTCTGAATCATTCAGATGTTCATTGGCAAACTTCAGACGGGCCTATATATGTGCTTTCTTGAGCAGGGGGACCTTGCGGGCGCTGCAGGATTTCAGTCCTTCACGGCGTAGTGTGTTACCAATTGTTTTCTTGGTAACTTTGGTCCCAGCTGCCTTGAGATCATTGACAAGATCCTCCCGTGTAGTTCTGGGCTGATTCCTCACCTTTCTCATGATCATTGCAACTCCACGAGGTGAGATCTTGCATGGAGTCCCAGGCTGAGGGAGATTGACAGTTATTTTGTGTTTCTTCCATTTGCGAATAATCACACCAACTGTTGTCACCTTCTCACCAAGCTGCTTGGCGATGGTCTTGTAGCCCATTCCAGCCTTGTGTAGGTCTACAATCTTGTCCCTGACATCCTTGGAGAGCTCTTTGGTCTTGGCCACGGTGGAGAGTTTGGAATCTGATTGATTGATTGCTTCTGTGGACAGGTGTCTTTTATACAGGTAACTCCCTTTTAGAGTGTGCTCCTAATCTCAGCTCGTTACCTGTATAAAAGACACCTGGGAGCCAGAAATCTTTCTGATTGAGAGGGGGTCAAATACTTATTTCCCTCATTAAAATGCAAATCAATTCATAACATTTTTGACATGCGTTTTTCTGGATTTTTTTGTTGTTATTCTGTCTCTCACTGTTCAAATAAACCTACCATTAAAATTATAGACTGATCATTTCTTTGTCAGTGGGCAAATATACAAAATCAGCAGGGGATCGAATACTTTTTCCCCCTCACTGTATGTGTGTGTTTTTTTCTATGTGGGGGATTCTATGTTTGTATTTCTATGTTTGGCCAGGTGTGATTCCCAATCAGAGGCAGCTGTCGCTCGTTGTCTCTGATTGGGGATCATACTTAGGCAGCCAGTTTTCCTGCCTGTGTTGTGGGATCTTGTTTGTGTTCGGTGTTTGACTTGTTAGTGTATAGCCTTCCGACGTCACGTTTCGTTGTTTATTGTTTTGTTGTATGTTTATTGTTTAATAAACATGTATGCATTTCACGCTGCGCCTTGGTCTGACCCGTTCATCAACGACCGTGACACCGTCAATAGGAGGAGATGAGAGGAATTACATTTACACGGCTGCTACCAGTACAATACCTTGGTCTTTTTTTAACAAACCTAACGCAATGGTAAATCTAAGCGCTGGCGGTAGCGCTATAGGTCCGGGGGGTGTCAGAAATATTTATGTTATTTTCACAGCCGTTATTATCAGCACAATAGCTGGTGGTAGTGTGAACGGGCTGGGTTTTGATGAATAAACAAGTTGTGGGTGTGACGAGGGCTTGGCCACTCACTTGCCAATCAAGGCGTTTCATGGCTTAATACTATTTACGTTTGTTTCAAGTTCCGTAGGCTATTGACGGTCTTTGCTTTGCATTGTCATCAACTCCAATTCGGCTGAGGGCACAGAATATTCTCGTCCTAGTCCATTTTGGATTGATACTACAGTTGATTAAATAGCATAGGCTACAGTAACGAGTGATAGCAACAGTAAAATACACTGCTCAAAAAAATAAAGGGAACACTTAAACAACACATCCTAGATCTGAATGAATGAAATAATCTTATTAAATACTTTTTTCTTTACATAGTTGAATGTGCTGACAACAAAATCACACAAAAATTATCAATGGAAATCAAATGTATCAACCCATGGAGGTCTGGATTTGGAGTCACCCTCAAAATTAAAGTGGAAAACCACACTACAGGCTGATCCAACTTTAATGTAATTTCCTTAAAACAAGTCAAAATGAGGCTCAGTAGTGTGTGTGGCCTCCACGTGCCTGTATGACCTCCCTACAACGCCTGGGCATGCTCCTGATGAGGTGGCGGATGGTCTCCTGAGGGATCTCCTCCCAGACCTGGACTAAAGCATCCGCCAACTCCTGGACAGTCTGTGGTGCAACGTGGCGTTGGTGCTGGAGCGAGACATGATATCCCAGATGTGCTCAATTGGATTCAGGTCTGGGGAACGGGCGGGCCAGTCCATAGCATCAATGCCTTCCTCTTGCAGGAACTGCTGACACACTCCAGCCACATGAGGTCTAGCATTGTCTTGCATTAGGAGGAACCCAGGGCCAACCGCACCAGCATATGGTCTCACAAGGGGTCTGAGGATCTCATCTCGGTACCTAATGGTCTCACAAAGACACAGTGTTTGGAACCAAACATCTCAAATTTGGACTCCAGACCAAAGGACACATTTCCACCGGTCTAATGTCCATTGCTCATGATTCTTGGCCCAAGCAGGTCTCTTCTTATTATTGGTGTCCTTTAGTAGTGGTTTCTTTGCAGCAATTCGACCATGAAGGCCTGATGCACACAGTCTCCTCTTAACAGTTGATGTTGAGATGTGTCTGTTACTTGAACTCTGAAGCATTTATTTTGGCTGCAATTTCTGAGGCTGGTAACGCTAACGAACTTATCCTCTGCAGCAGAGGTAACTCTGGGTCTTCCATTCCTGTGGCGGTCCTCATGAGAGCCAGTTTCATCATAGCGCTTGATGGTTTTTGCGAATGCACTTGAAGAAACTTTCAAAGTTCTTGAAATGTTCCGAAATTGACTGATCTTCTTGTCTTAAAGTAATGATGGACTGTAATTTCTCTTTGCTTATTTGAGCTGTTCTTGCCATAATATGGACTTGGTCTTTTATTATTTTTTTAATTATTTTTTTTGTCTCCCAGTGTCTACTGGAGACTGAACTAGGTCATGGTGAAATCCCTGGGCAGTTTCCTTCCTCTCCGGCAACTAAGCAAGCAAGGACGACTGTATCGTTTTAGTGACTGGGTGTATTGACACACCACCGAAAGTGTAATTAATAACTTCACCATGCTCAAAGGGATATTCAATATCAATATGTTTTACCCATCTTCCAATAGTTGCCCTTCTTTGCAAGGCATTGGAAAACCTCTTTAGTCTTTGTGGTTGAATTTGTGTTTGAAATTCACTGCTCGACTGAGGGACCTTACAGATAATTGTTTGTGTGGGGTACAGAGATGAGGTAGTCATACAAAAACCATGTTAAACACGATTATTGCACACAGATTGAGTCCATGCAACTTATGTGACTTGTTCAGCACATTTTTTCTCCTGAACTTATTTAGGCTTGCCATAACAAATGGGTTGAATACTTACTGACTCAAGACATTTCAGCTTTTCATTGTTAATTAAATTAGTCAAAATGTAAAAAAACACAATTCCACTTTTACATTATGGAGTATTGTGTGTAGGCCAGTGACACAAAATCTCAACTGAATCCATTTTAAATTAAGGCTGTACCACAACAATTGTGGAAAAAGTCAAGTGGTGTGAATAGTCTGTCTGCAGTCAAAACGAAAGCAACTGGTTTCCATCTACATTTTAGTCATTTAGCAGACGCTCTTATCCAGAGCGACTTACAGTTAGTGATTACATTTTTATACTGGCTCCCCGTGGGAATCAAACCCACAACCCTGGTGTTGCAAACGCCATGCTCTATCAACTGAGCTACATCCCTGCCGGCCATTCCCTCCCCTACCCTGGACGACGCTGGGCCAATTGTGCGCCGCCCATGAGTCTCCCGGTCGCGACAGAGCCTGGATTCGAACCAGGATCTCTAGTGGCACAGTTAGCACTGCGATGCAGTGCCTTAGACCACTGCGCCACTCAGGAGACACATCTGTCTCTTAATTTGTTCTGTTTTAAAAGGTTTGTAATGTACAAAAGTACAATGTAAATAGTGAAATAGCAAACATTAACTAAATATTTCTTAAGATTTTGTAACGTTTAATGACCATGTTGTAAAACGTGTTGACATTGTGCAAGGCTTTAACATTAGCTAACTTAGCTAGCTAGCTAAGCTAACATTACATTAGTGAATAAGGGGGAAATGCTAGCTAGCTTTAGCACCCTGTGTTATTACATTTTACTCACTAAAATAGTTATTGCTAGCTATGAGTCTGAAATGGGGAATAGAATTTGAATGCTTTCTTCAATCTATTCAAGAAAAGTAAAACTGAAACATTTAAATAGTAGTATTCTTCATCAATGTCCTCAGCAATTGTGCTATCTTGCTAACGTTACTTCTGCATTTTTTTAATAGAAAGTTCATATTTCCTTTAACATTCTGTGTTGTGTCCATATTCTTTTTTATAAGTGAGGCATGTTTATAAATGCTTTATAAATGGGACAATAGAAATGACAGTACATTGACTGCATAAAATTCATACATAGACCTTTAATGTTGGTGTTACAGATCAGCGGCAAACTGCACAGTTAATTACCATGACGTGCTTAGCTATAAATGCTTTATGAATGGGAAAATAGATTTTACTTTACTTTGACTGGATTGAATTCATACATAGACCCTTCATGCGTGCGTTATATACCAGTATGACCAACTTAATTGTGATGTGGAGGAGGGCTGTTAATGAGTTACAAAAGAGTTATGATATGACCCTCAACTACACGACTTGATCTGTAAAATTTACCCTGAGGATTCAAACCTGTGAGGTTCTTCATGCACCATTGACCTCAGTGAGAAGAAGAAGCAGAAGGTTAATCACGGGCCAGTCGGGCCTATACCGGCTGGTGGAGGAAATGGGGCTGGTACAGGCTATATATCAGCCTAATTTTTAAAACGTGGTTTGGCCTTTTGGCATATGTGACTGGTTTCAGGAAACTAGGTGTATGTCGCGCGTCACTACTTCACAGGAGCGCCATTTGAACGTAAACTTTTATTTATTTATCAAAATATGTTTTTTGGCAGAAATGCCTTCTGGAACATGTGAACTTTCATGTGCCTTAATAACAAACTTGAATGTCATCTGTAAATACAAATACAATTGTTAAATTACGAGCCTAGTTGGTTTAGCCATGGAAAAAGACAGCAACCTTCCCGCCAGCCATGATTGGCTCCCGAGTGGCGCAGTGGTCTAAGGCACTGCATCTCAGTGCTTGAGGCGTTACTAGAGACCCCCTGGTTCGATTCCAGGCTGTATCACAACCGGCCATGATTGGGAGTCCCATAGGGCGGCGCACAATTGGCCCAGCGTCGTCCGTGTTTGGCCGGTGTAGGCCGTCATTGTAAATAAGAATTTGTTCTTAACTGACTTGCCTAGTCAAATAAAGGTAAAATTAAAAAAAATTGGCTGAGATAATGAGTGGGCTGGACATGCCGAGAGATGAGTTCGGATTGGTCTGCCATGTAACACGCTTCTGTCTATAATATGAGCTGGTCAGTATGTCTAGGTAATCCTTTCTAACGCAGCTTTTTTGAAAGATATCAACTAGAACTGCATAAGTGTTGCTCTCCACTTTCTAGAGGACCGAGTTTTGAAATCAGTGGAATTAGAGTATGATAGCTAAGGAGATTCTGGCGTTTGATTGTAAATATGCAAACGGAGTCGGAAAGAGGACCCATAGAAGGCCGTTGTATAAAACACCTGTCTCCGGATTACATCTTCAAACTAAGGGCAAGCATAGCATCCGTGACAGAGAGGGAGAAGCGTCCATCCATGTATATGGGTAAGATAGTCTAGCTAGCTACATTTTCAGATATTACATGTTTCTAATTTTGTCAAAGTCGTTTTCATTTCAAGTTAACGTGTACTGCTAGCTAGCTAACGTTAGCTGGCTGGCTAGCTAGCTAACGTTACATGTATGATCTGTGTAGTAATATTATTCGTATCTAAGAGCCATTTGCATTGCTAGTTATAGCCTAATGTTAGCTAGCTAATATTGAACCTGGTTGGTTAGCTACCTGCAGATTCATGCAGGGTAGTAACATTATGAGTTGGGATTATGGTTCATTGTTTAGCTAGCTAGCTACATGTCTAAACAAAAGACTCCACTAAGCAAGTAACTAGAATGTTTATGATGTCACTGCGACAACTGTCGATAGACAGAATAACTGACAAATTTACGAACGCTCAGCACTTGTTGAATATGGACGGTGTCAGTAAACGTTGGCAAAAATAACGTAATTAAATTGTTGCCAGCAGCACAGTTGCAGTCACCAACGCTCTGGATAACATAAAAACAGCCTAACCAGCTCTGCTAGGGCGAGTGAAATGGTCAGAGTGAGCTGTTCTCTCATTTGTGTCTGGAAGTAGCTAGAAAGCTAGCCAACGTTAGCCAGTTAGCTTGGGTGCTTGACTGATGTTGTTAGGTCAGAACGCTCCGATCAACCCTACTTTTCGGCCAGAGTGTCCAGTGTTCGCTCCGAGAGCGAAACGCTCTGAATTTACGAACGGCCAATCTGACAATGCTCTGAGTTTACGAACGCCCAGAGCACACTCTGGCACTCCAGATAAAATTTACGAACACACCCGTAGTATAAATCAGCCTTTAGTCTTAATCTTAATAATTTTTCTCTGGGCCATGAAAAAACATTTCTCTACCAATCGGAAAAGAGAAAGTGTTACTATAGTAATCCCAGACAAGCAGCTTTTTAAATCACACCAGCAATGCTGTCATCTGATGAAACAATGGCAGCCCACTCAGACCATGCAGTCTCTGAAACTGTTCACCATTGCTCTATAATAACAACCAGCAACCAACATTACTTGCATCTTTTCTGCACAGCTTATACAACAGTTTTGGAGTGAATCACATAGTAGCACAACACATGCAACAATGTTCGAAAAGCTTTGTTTTGTTTGCTTTGAAAATGGAACAAACGCCCTACAAAGTGCCGACACTTAAACACAAGCAAAATACCTTTGTGCCCATTGCAGGTCAAAGGACAAGAGAGAGTGGTCAATATCACTTTCTGTGTTGGGCTCTAGTCTGTCTAGTCTGCAACCCCCACCCCAACACAAAACACACTAACAAACAAATGCACACTGGCCTGCCTGCTAATGAAGATCAGACAGGAGGTCACCCCCTGTTCCACCCCTGACCCCTCAATGGAACACTGCTCACCAATTACTGCACTAATTCCCCCCCCCCTCCCTCCCCTCCCTTCCCTGCCCTGGGACCACACTGCCCAGGTTTATCCCCACACACTTAGCAGTTCAGCAGGGTCAATTCCCTCAGGAAGCCCTAACACCAAATGTCCGCCAACAAGCACACCCACCCAGCACTACCCAGTCCACTCCAGCCAGATCCTCCAAAATGCACACAAAGTCATGAACATCAACCATTGAAGTGTGAGACTAACTTGACCTAATGCATTGCATTAGAAACACAACAGCAGCAACCTACTGGTAAGACCCAATGAATGTGGATGGAGAAAATACATTTTAATGTCAGGAAGGTTTTTCCCCCTACCTCACCATTCTGATCTGAGCTTGTCAGTGCCCCCTGGTTCAGTTCCCTACACGGTTACACAAGGAGGGGAAGGGAGGGACTTGTAGGAGTGCTGCCGCTGTGAGTTGGAGCGAGAGAGGCGGGGGCGTTTAATCTGGGATTTGGATGAGTGCGAGCGGCCCTGATAGGAGCGCCCGTCTCGTACTATCAGCTTCGGAGCGACTATCAGGCCGTCCCTCAGGGGACTTACATGACGTGGCACCATCGCCATGGCAACCGAAGACTCCAACTCCTACTTCAGCCTTCCTTCCTTGAAGGACAGTGGTTGCCAGTTCCCAAAGCAAGGCCGATTTAAAGGCCCAGTCTACATGCGCAGTAGGACATTACTGACCTCTGAGCATCGTAAGGATGTACAACATAGAAAACTATGCAAGGTCTCTCTGTATGTTCTCTAGTAGCATATTGGAGTCTATGTTTCTGTTATGTGGGAGATAATGTTGGACATACAGTACTATTGGATACTGTAGCCGATTGTAGCTGGCCTACATGATTTTAGGTCCAACACCTTAGTTCTGGCATTTCCGAATGATGCTGATGGAAAAAAAAGTATTACATTGCAACACAATATTAAATACATTTTCATCACAAAAATGATATTATCATCTGAAAAATGGAACAGTGAAACAAATGCAGACTCTTTATTTCAAAATGATCTAGAAAGTAATCAGAACAAGTACAAGATGAATGCCTTAAATTACACATGCCAATGATTGTACTCTCTTTTGCATTCTCTTTGAGCATTGCAAGATACATTATTATTTAAGTTTGAGAGGAATAAGCAATTGCTACTGCATGTCAACCAAGACATGGATGAACAAAGATAAACATGACAAGGACAAAACCAACCGTTTTAAATTTTAACATAAAGATACCCTCAGCTTTCAATGTTCAGCTATGCCATTTACTTCTCCAATAAATAAAGAAGATACTGTACATTAAGTACATAGGTCACACTGAAGTCAAGAAACTAGCAGACTTTCCCCAGAAAGCTCATGTCACTAACAGCATGTGCCCAGACATGAAACCATGAGGCCAGGCCAGCTTATTAAGAGTTTCCCCTCGTAAGCCCCCTGCTTATGCCTGATCCAGTCCCAGGAGTCCTATTCAGTCTGCAATGAAGACGCTAATGATTAACAAGTACACCCTCAAGACATGAAGCCTGCAGGCTCCTCTAAGGCCTTTCATTGGCACATAGAGAGACATAACATATTATAAGCATTGTTCTAAGACATTACAAAGGCTCATACATGCTTATAACAAGTTACAAAGCATTATACCTGGATATTTTTGGTAAAGTGTTACTATGGCATTCAATTAGAAAACAATACACCAATGTGATGTTGTAAGAGTGGACACCAGAATGGGATTTTTTTTGTCAAACTTTGAATTGGCTGGTTATTGTGTAAGTCTGGGGCCAATGTGTTTGTCCTTTCTCTTTTTCTTTGTGCAGAGTTTAATGATTAACTGGTAGTGTCCATGCTTGCCACATCTCTCACTGAGAAATCACTTTCGCAAATAGATCAACTTGAACAGATGTGCGCCACCAAAATGTAGACCCTTGTTTCTCATTTTGTTTATGAATATATTTAACACCAACATATTAAGACCACTTGACTTACTGTACTATGAATTCGACAGGTAAAAAAACCTAACATTTGCAGTATAAAAATACCTGAAGTATGCCCTTTCTGTGGTGACCTCATGCTACAAATATCATCCTCATCTCTCTTTATATCCTCACAGAACACGACTGCAGGAATGACTCAGGGCTTTCCAAGAATTTCCTTTGACAAGTACCAGGCCCTTCAATTCCCCGTATCAGGCATGGAGCACTGGCCGAAAGAGAGACCGAGCGAGAGAGAGAGAATAATTTTGAGCACAAAAGCCAAATCCAGAGTCACTGCGCCAGAACCAGTGTTTCTCAATGCACCTGATGTGAAACTGTCAATGAGAGACTGGTATAAAAAAAGGCACACAGAGAAGGAAAGAGCAAAATGTAGAGTGACAGATGGAAGGGAGAGCAACACAGTCAAAAAGCTCAGCGGGCGAACACAGCACAGAGCACAGCGCTAGCTTGCTCAGACAGACAGGGGAAACAGAGGTCCCACGTGCATCCAGCACGCCGGCTCTCTATCCTCTTACATAATGTCTCAAGTTCAATACAGCCTGGGCTATATAAAGCTCTGGCTAGGCCTGGTGTCAAAAAGGTGATATACTTAGTGCCCCCAACGCTGCATGAAAGCCCCGTTAGGGCTATATCGGTCACAGACAAGCCCCGGGGTGTGGATTTTGGTCATGTTGCTGGTATTTTTAGAACAGCTGATGATCCTGCGGTATTTACATGCAGTGCAAACCCACCCTCAGTGGCTAGATGCCCCACATCACTATGTAGCCAGCTAGTGGTTAGCAGCCAACTTAGCGCTTTCATGTTGCACATGAAAGGCGTACATGAAGGTATGCATTTGAAGGATATTATGGACTAGCCCCCTCTGTTTTGAGGGGATGGCTAACTATTCTGCCTGATTGTGTGCAATGATATCGAAAATCTGGGGAAAAGAGGGCTTTTAGACTTAATGGGAAATCCATTTAACTTGCATGAGCACAGGCTATGCACACAGTTTGAAGAGAGAGCTACAGGTTCAACTGTGGCCAGACAAGGAGTGTAGCATTGGCGGTTTAATATAACCTGACCATTATACATTGTCTGAGATATTTAACCCATTTTGAGAGTGTTGCGCTATCTTGATTCATTTGATGCTGGAAAAACCTAACTTCCCAAGCTTTGGATAACCTAAGAACAAATTTGTTGAAGCAACAAGTTGATCAGTCATAATTTAGAAGAAAGCAGGTATGAAAAACTGATAAAGCTTGGACAGCTGCATCCTATTCAAAATGTGACTTTAGCAACTGGTAGGTAAAATGCATGTTATTGTAGTTTCAATTGGTGCAATATTATGAAGCCAGAAATGTGCACATTTAAAGGGATAGTTTACCCCAAATCAAAGTTTGTCATTAATTTTCATACTTCAAGCTTTGCTTCTGGGAGTTGTGAGCTACCCCTTTAAATGGCATTAGTTAGTCATTAGCCAGTAGCAATAACTTTAATCTAACCCTATTGCCTTTTTCTCCACATGCACCCATGTGGAAAGTCCAAGACTGTGTGAAAACAAAATGCATTAGTCTATGAATCATACAGCTACAAATAACAGAAGAAACATATTTCATAAATCCCATAACATCCCAAATAACAGAATACACATTTGTAATAAATCCCAAAATATCCTAGAACAAACCAACTAACGAAATTACAAACTGGCGGATACATTTGAGAGTGCTGTGGTGATGCATCAAACAGCTACTGGAAATATCAAAATGTGATAACTTAAATCAAACACAGCCGGAGGGAAGATGAAAGGATTTGATTGCATTGGTAATTATAGTATGGCCATAACAGCTCTTATTGTGAATTCCTGGAAATTTTGGAAGGGCTATCTTACATCTCCACATTGGCCTGTTGTTTTCCTGACTGCCTATCGACCCCGAATGACTCACTGTTTTCCACAGTTTCAATCAGTTTCAGTGAAAGACGAAGCTCGTTCCACAAACAAAAGAGCCAAAGGAGATTTCCAATAGTGGAAAACTTGGAACCGCTTTATTTGAAGAGCACCGGGATGGACCGGCAAAATGTTATAGGTATGAGAGAACTCCTGCTATAGCTAACGATGTGAAATCGGTATGACACACACAACTCGATTGTGATAGGCATTATGTCAAGCTTATGACAGTGTTATGGTGGCAATGTACAAGCCAACCTCCAGTAATGTGTTACTGGATGATGAAAGAAGAGGGACACACACGGTTGTCGAAATGTTGTGAATTTTGGTGCAGGGAATGAAGCACTCAGGAGCAGCATTATATTCAGCACCGATTTTAGAACGTTTTGGATGCGCTTTACTCAAAACAATGCCCTTCATTGAACTGTCACTAATAGTCACTAATAGTTATGAACTACTTTGCATTTGATGATAAAAGGCAATAAAGGCGGAACACGCTAACTATTAATTATTGGTTGATCTGAAGTAAAAACTAACGGACTCAAATGTTTGACTGCTAAATAGTAAGTTCAGAAGCAGACGGTCTTTCCAAGATGGCACCCAGACTATTGTTCAGATGAATGTGTCAGAAACTGTTCCCCTGTGGCTCACAGGAGCAGGAAGTACTGAACCACAGACTAAACAGAACAGATAACAAAAGATGGAAACAAACACCCACTAACCAACTAGGTTGTCACCATCCCAGCATTGTGATACTCAGAAATATCATGGTATTAAAACAAAACATAAGGCACACTTAATTTATTGACAAACAGTCCTAATGTCAGTCACATGTTCTTATTTTCCAAGCTATAAAGGACTAAAGCGATTGGTCTGCTTTGTGTTTTCCTTTCTTAGCCATGGAAAATAAAGTTTCATAGTATTGTGATACTGGTATCGTGACAACCCTTTAATCAACAAACTCCAATGAAATACTACTAGTGTTTCGCCTACCATTACTTTGGTGGGGAAGCCACGCATGAAAAACTAAATCCAACGTCATATTATCATAATGTCTCCCAAGCATGAAACTACATGTAGGCTATCGTTTGTCCATAGTGAAGGCTTGACATAAACTCGCTGAGAACCTAAAAATACATGTTAGAACGTTCTCGGGGAACGAGCCAAGATGTTTAGCTAATTTCACAACAAGTCCTTTTTGATGCAAGGAGACTAACGCCACATCCAGCCAGTATTAATGATGCAAAGCTGTTATTTTTGCCAAACTGCGACATGGATGAATTACACCACTTTGTTCTCAAGGAACAGAAATAAATGCCTTTGTGTGTTCTCACAAGGACTGCATTGCTAAACAACATTGTTGTTATCTAACATCCATTAATTTGTTCGCACAGCTTTACTTCTACAGTGGCCATCCCGTTTGGAAACTTTGATGTGGTTATGCCTGCCTAAAACAAATCATGGATAGCATAGGCCTACCTAAACCCCATTCTGATTATTTTTGTATTTGCTTATGAGGCAACTGACACTAGGCTACATTTGAAAATTACTTATTTACTGAGCTAAAACTATTTTATCTCCTCCTGATATGAGGGGACACACTTCAGTTGATAACTTAATTGTAAATGTGTAATATTGACCAAAGTCCTGTTCAGATTACAAAAAGTCTAGTTACCATTTCAGTGAATGAAATACCTCATTGAACAAACATATAAAACATCATAATTTAAATGTAGGCCTATCTGTAAATTCCAAACAGTATGCTGTGCTCAAATGGTTCAACAATAATATCAAATGTAAAATGTGAAGACTAATTAATTAAGTTTCTCAAACATCATAGAGAAATACTGTGTAAAACAACCACCTGTGTCAACTATGACAGTCATGTAAGCTAGTCTACAGTAGCCTCCCAATAAGTTAATAGGGGTTACTTGTTTTAGGTTTACAAATCATTAAATGTTTGTTCTAACAGGTTTTAACCACATTTAGGTAAAAATGCAACAAGTATTTCTGATGTAACCAAACCAAAGTGTAATTCATTTGTGGCCTATTCTATTGTTTGAAAATACAACAAATAGTCAGCTCAATTCAACCTAGATTTGAATAAGTATGTTGCATTCCAACTACAAATACAGAGCTTGCATTCTGCAAAAGCCAAACCTGGTGGTTTCCTGCACAGCACAGAGAGAGAGAGAGAGAGAGAGAGAGAGAGAGAGAGAGAGAGAGAGAGAGAGAGAGAGAGAGAGAGAGAGAGAGAGAGAGAGAGAGAGAGAGAGAGAGAGAGAGAGAGAGAGAGAGAGAGAGAGAGAGAGAGAGAGAGAGAGAGAGAGAGAGAGAGAGAGAGAGAGAGAACTTGTGTGCTATGGCAAATAAGACCCTCCTGGTTTTCAAATGAACAGTTGTCGCTTTATATCAATCTATATTCAACGGCACAGGAGTTTTGCCATGTCCCATAGCCTTACAAGCGTAAAATAGCCTATAATCTAAATGTCTATGACAATATTATTGTAACTCTGAATTTACAGTCAATAACTTTTGTCATACAAATACAAGATGCCGACAAAGCAACAAAAATACCGCTAATTGAAGCAACCATTTGTGCGTTTTAATGGGTCAAAACGTCAACCTGCAAGTCCAACACGGCATGTCCTGGAATAAATCGAGATACGCTGTTAGAATGGGTGAAAGCTTATTCCCGATTCGTTCCATTGTTTTCGATCAAGCCGGTCTTACCTGCGAGACGTCATAGCAGTTTTAGAAAGCTGTCCTCGAATGTGAAGGGAAAGTCAAATAAAGCGAGCCTTCCCTTTACCGCTTCGCGGTGTCGCTGTTTGAGAGCATGTACTGGGGAGGGCGGTTGTTGAACAATGTTCAACTCCAAAGACAATATCGCCGGATACCCCGCCTCCAAAGCCCACAGTCAGGGATATTCGTTCTACTACGGGTCGGTGTGGCTAAAACAAAGACTGAAGTGTGTAGTTTATTCTATTATACCGTGTCCATAATATCCACTTGGTTCATGTCAGATCGCTTACAGGTGGAATAGCAGAACAATGAAGAACAGACTGTGAAGAAGCGCGCTTGTGTCTGGTGCATGCGTGTATAGGCCTAGCCTATTGCCTATCAAACATTTGCCTGCATTATAAAATCGAATTCAATATTATATAGCCTTTAAAACCAAAAGGGGAGGGCAAGCAAGTTGAAGCCAGTTCTATATCACCTCAATCATTACCTACTTATCACTACATGGGACCTCACATCATATTAGTGCAGTTCATGAGAAGGTAACTAGTTGAAAGAACATTCTGTATGCTAAATGCTGCCAGTTTTCGTATTGAAATGCCTGATTACACAAGTCTTGATTAGAAAATAGTCCTCCACGAACTCCCTTTCGTGTTATTAATAGCAACAATGCAATTAATGAACGTCATTATGCAATGTTTTGCTCAGCTATTGTCTCCCAGAGGAGGATAATGGCAAATCTATTTAAATCTTCTGCCTGCCTCTGTCCACTTCATTTTACCATTAGGCATGAACGCAAACTGTAGGTTGCAGAGAGGGAGAGAGGGAGAGATGCACAGAAACAGAGGGAGAAAAAATACGATAGACAGATGTAGAGAGAAGGGAAAGAGGGGGGAAGAGACCAAGAGAGAGGCCAATAGAAAAACAGAGGGGTGAGAGAGAGGCAGGGAGAGACAGACACTGTAGAAACGGAGAAAGAGAGCGAGAGAGTGCTCCTCAGTCAGAGCGAAAGGCAACTAAGTCAGTGCTTCCATGGCTGCAGCTGCATTGACGTCACCGGGATGTGTGGTTATCAGCAGGGGTTAATCTGCCAGGGAATGGGGTTATGCAATTGTCTGAGGCTACAGGGCTTTCTCTCATCTATGGATTTGCTTTGCACTGATATATACTGAACAAAAATATAAACTCAACATGAAACAATTTCTAAGATTTTACTGAGTTACAGTTCATATAAGGAAATCAGTCAATTTAAATATGCCCACCCACTTGGGAGCCAGGCTCATCCACTGTGGAGCCAGGCCCAGAAAATCAGAATGAGTTTTCCCCCACAAAATGGCTTTATTACTGACAGAAATACTCCTCAGCACCCCCTTAGATGATCCAGCAGGTGAAGAAGCCAGGTGTGGAGGTCCTGGGCTGGCGTGGTTACAAGTGGTCTTATTTATGCATTTGGTCTTGTGTCTTGTATAGAATACTATCGTAGTAGCAGTCAGATATTTACAATGTGCCATGAATACTAGGCTAGTTTTTTTTTGCAAAGAAGCTAGCTAGCTCTCTACCTACCTAGACGGTATTAGCAACATACCCTCATTTTACCAGATCCTCTTCTCCTTCAGCCAGTGGAGGTCTAATGTAATCCCTTACAATGTCTGCCAACTATATGAATGAGGTGAAATCTATTTCAATTCATAGTGTCAGAATGCAATGCTATATTAAAGCAATTCAGAACTAACTTTTGACATGTTCTGTTGCAGATTCAAAGCCAAATTAACTAATTGCAGTATCCATAATCATTAATGAATAAGCATATTTATTTGACAAGAATGCACCTAGTCAATCACATCAAACACCTGAACTCCAATAAATTACATTGTTTTAAAGAAATCTAAATAATAAACAACGCATACATATGCCTTTTATACTGTACATAACATAAAAACATCTGACTTGAAGTATTAATCAATGCCACAAACCTGGGACATTGAAGAGCACCATATTAACTATTATCACTATCTGAGAATGAACAAATTCTTCTGCTTTTCCATTTTAGGAATTAAACCAGCACAAATAACACAAAATGTAAAACAGCATATTGTGATTTTGGGTGTGAGTTACAAATGGAGAAACAACTGGATGCGTAAGGTAGGTTTAATATAAAATACTAGGTTAACTCCAGCAGAATGAGAAACATACTTAACAGACTCAAAACAAGGAAGCCATGCCTAAACGCAGCTATATCAATACCCTTCTTGTCAATTTAACAGGTCCATGTTGTTGCTGTCAATTGTGAACAGCACATTTACCCCTGCATTCAGTTTGAACCCCAAAATAAGCAGGAAGACTGCAATCTCAATCACACTCCACACTGCCCTTTCCCACCTGGACAAAAGTAACACCTATGTGAAATACTAGGTTAACTCCAGCAGAATGAGAAACATACTTAACAGACTCAAAACAAGGAAGCCATGCCTAAACGCAGCTATATCAATACCCTTCTTGTCAATTTAACAGGTCCATGTTGTTGCTGTCAATTGTGAACAGCACATTTACCCCTGCATTCAGTTTGAACCCCAAAATAAGCAGGAAGACTGCAATCTCAATCACACTCCACACTGCCCTTTCCCACCTGGACAAAAGTAACACCTATGTGAGAATGCTGTTAGTTGACTACAGCTCAGCGTTCAACACCATAGTGCCCACAAAGCTCATCACTAAACTAAGGACCCTGGGACTAAACACCTCCCTCTACAATTGGATCCTGGACTTCCTGACGGGCCGCCCCCAGGTGGTAAGGGTAGGCAACAACACGTCTGCCACGCTGATCCTCAACACTGGGGCCCCTCAGGGGTGCATGCTTAGTCCCCTCCTGTACTCCCTGTTCACCTACGACTGCATGGCCAAACACGACTCCAACACCATCATTAAGTTTGCTGATGACACAACAGTGGTAGGCCTGATCACTGACAACGATGAGACAGCCTATAGGTAGGAGGTCAGAGACCTGGCAGTGTGGTGCCAGGACAACAACCTCTCCCTCAATGTGAGCAAGACAAAGGAGATAATCGTGGACTACAAGAAAAGGAGGGCCGAACATCAACGGGGCTGTAGTGGAGCGGGTCGAGAGTTTCAAGTTCCTTGGTGTCCACATCACCAACGAACTATCATGGTCCAAACACACCAAGACAGTCGTGAAGAGGGCACGACAACACCTTTTCCCCCTCAGGAGACTGAAAAGATTTGGCATGGGTCCCCAGATCCTCAAAAAGTTCTACAGCTGCACCATTGAGAGCATCCTGACCGGTTGCATCACCGCCTGGTATGGCAACTGCTCGGCATCTGACCGTAAGGCACTAAAGAGGGTAGTGCGCACGGCCAAGCTTCCTGCCATCCAGGATCTATATACTAGGCGGTGTCAGAGGAAGGCCCAAAAAGTTGTCAAAGACTCCAGTCACCCAAGTCATAGACTGTTCCTCTGCTACCGCATGGCAAGCGGTACCGGAGCGCCAAGTCTAGGTCCAAAAGGGTTCTTAACAGCTTCTACCCCCAAGCCATAAGAGTGCTGAACAATTAATCAAATAGTTTATTTGGTAAATATTTTCTTAACTCTTTCTTGAACTTCATTGTTGGTTAAGGGCTTGTAAGTAAGCATTTCACGGTGAGGTCTACACCTGTTGTATTCGGCGCTGTCACGACTTCCGCCGAGGCTGCCTCCCCTCCTTGTTCGGGCAGGCTTCGGCGTTCGTCGTCACCGGCTTACTAGCCACTGCCGCTCCATGTATCATCATTCCATTTGTCTTGTCTTGTCTATTACACACACCTGGTTCTTATCCCCTCATTAGTCTGTGTATAAGTGTTCCCTCTGCCCCCCTTGTCCTTGTGGGTGATTGTTATTTGTGAGAGTAGTGTAGCTCGGTGGAGCTACTCGCACTTTGTATTGCCGGGGTAGATATGTCCCCTGTGCCTGTATATTATTGGAGTATCCCGTACCGTGTATTGCCAGGGTAGATAGTTTCCCGTGTCTGTTTTCGTGTGTCACTATCCAGCGCTATTTGTGTATGACGGAATAAACTCTGATTTCGGTGATTACCCTCCTGCGACTGACTCCTTCTATCACACTCATCACAGGCGCATGTGACAAATAAAGTTTAATTTGATTTGATTTACCGCGGCCTGTGTGTAAGCGCCTTTAAATGTGTTACTGAGTCTAGATGTTATCAAATCAGGAGAAGAACAAGTGAAGGAAGCAGCATAGGGAAAATAGGTGAAGGTAGGGTGGGTTTATAGAGATAAGATGGAGAGTTCCAACGTGTCTGAAGTTGAGGGACCATGAGGCATAAAAGGCATAGTGTGGAATAAGGGGTAGCTAGGGGGATGGTTGGCCATGGAATAAACATAAAATGGGGTGCTGGTGTGCTTCACTCATAGTTTAACTGATAGATCCACTAAAATAGACTACAATGGAATTAGCAGACTTATTGATATGGGACATCCAGGTTGCCATTGACCGAAAGGTGTGTGGTGGGAGAGAACGAGAGGTACAAGACAGACAAATGGTTCATCCAGATCCAGACCATTAGTTGGTGTGATGGGATACTCTAATTTAATTAGGAAACGTAAGGTTTTTAAACTACTGAGCCGAATCGAGCAGAGCCAAACCAAGCTGCTTTAAGCTGGCCTGGTTAAGCATCCACCCTAGTTGCTGGAACCATTCAAATCATGCACTGTTTGGTTTAGGTAGGCAGTCGACACAATAAAAGAGCCCATGGGATGGGGTGACTGTGTACACCGACTCAAGCTCAGTGTTCAGCAACATAGAACAGTCCTATAGAGCCAGGCCAAAACCAAAAAGAGAAGACCCTGCCTAGTGTCCCCTCTCTCCCTGTCCCCTCTTGCTCTCTGTCCCGATGTGATTGGTTCCAGGCTGATCTTTTCACCCTGAGACTCAAGAGTCCTCTGGTCCAAAATAACGTCCCAGGAAAATAAACAAAAGGGACTCACAGTCTGATAGCAGGACAGCTAGGTCCTTGTTACAGCCAGAAAAATAGAGCCTTTATTGCAGCTGACCAGGGCCTAGCTAGAAACCCCCTCCCAAAGAGAAAAGAGCCCTCTCATCCGAGCTCAGATAATTTCATCATTACTTCACATTGGACCGCAGAAATCAAACCCAGTGAGTTTTTATTTTTGCAGTTATGTCATGAGAAAGGCTCATGGATGAAATTGCTTTTCCCCCCCACACATCTCCAGGCTAGCCGCCTCTCCTCTGCTGCTCAGGATATCTACTGAAGGCCCGGCATTGTTGCATAATTCATAAATCCCCTTTGACCTTTGTAAAAATAATAATTTAAAACTGTATTCCCTGGCGTGTTTATAAATAACAAATCTTGAAATGTGCTTAGCACCGGCTGGCTGGCTGGAGGCTTTGCACTCAGATGCCAGTCCAAAAGCTCATTTGAGTTGAACTCAGAATAATAATGAGAATGGCATTGCTGCCTGCCTGTAATTTTCTTAACCCAAGCACATATTGACATTCCAACTTTACATTAGTTCTGAACCCATGGTTATCTGTGGAGATACTCGTATGTTGGAATGTGTACACAAGTACTTAATCAACTATGGTTTGAATTGTAAAGGCCGCAGTTCATTCTGCACAGACAACTCAACATTTACATAATTCAACCATCCAAGAGTAAACTACATAAGGTTTGTTAAGAATCATTAACACTTGAATAAGCATGAGTAAAATACATGTTGTTATTGACATACTGTGTACAGTAAGCGTCGATCAATGTTTAGGTAGTGCTTATAATGCCGTTATGCATTGCTTATGAAGGCGTTAAGCAATCCTTATGTTGTTTTGACGGAAGGAGATGAATTCCACGGATACAGGTGACAGAGTCAGGTCTGTTTGTTTGACACTTTATTTCATGGTGGTAGGAACACAAGACAAAGGTATTAAAGTTAGTAATGGTCAGGTCATGCCACTCTTACTCGGTGCACTGCCCTTCAGGAGCGTCTCGATCAAACAGTAGTTTAGAGGCCAGTCGATGGGGGAATCCACATGAAGACATAAATAAGGAATAGAAAATAGATTCAAACAGTAAATAGTATAACTTCTGTAAAAGCCAGAGGCCGCCATTTTTTAGGCCCTCCGATGATTTGTATGAGCATTATTATTCATATAATTATTATGTATTAATTTACACGATGGGGATGATGAGGCTAGTATGCTGGCTAAAATAAGAGCACAGAACAGTATGGACAACGACTTTGTCAACCGGTGGGCTAGTGACCTGTTTTAAGGCAATTCAAAGACTGTTTCAACCACCCCAACATTAGATTGTGCCCGTCTTACGCTTGAGCCAGTGTCACTTCTGAGTTTCATTAACACAGGAACCCATTGTTCATGCACAACTACTGGAATAGGTCAAATTCAACAGTAATACAACCTGGAAATTATGTGGTGTAGACCGTACACACGCACACACGGTTCCTGGTCTTAGCTTTGGACACTAGTCCTTGATTTCACTCAAAAGCTTCAATGCTCTCCCCCTCCCCTTTCCTTCGCAATTGACATAGGAACATAATTAGTGTGTGAACAGACAAGTCAGACTTGGTTCCAGTGTATAATACTAAAAACATAACCGCTACAGTTTTACACAATGCTAAATTTACACGTACAAATTGCAGTGCTGTACAAAATTGCCTCTTTTGTTTCGGGGGAATTGATACTCAACCAAGAAAAATAATTTGTTTTGCCTTATAATATTGGCAAGTATCTTATATATCAAAACAGAGTGGGGTTATGTCAGTCATTGCAGTTTTTGGACGTTACAGAATTAATCTTGACAATACAAACCCATGTATTAGTATGTTTATTTCATTTGCAATTATGTTCGCAATTTTTTTTCTTTCATTTTGCTGCCCTATGTCCCAACTTATCACATTATCCCCTTTCCAACAGCAACAGATGGACCACTATTTTAACGCGAGAGTATAAACCAGTTTTCATTTCAATTTGAGAACAATTTTTACTCTGAAGTTTGAAAGATTGAAGAATTTCATTGATGACTGAACATTCCATGACTGAGCATTTAAGGGTCCCATTTCTCCTCTTCCTCTAGGTCTGGCCTCTATTTAGCCCTATCTTACAGCTCCTCCATCAGGCCAGTTGTGGTAAAAACGTGTTATTTTGCACCATTCTCAAATACGGACCCCGCCAAATGAAATAGTTCTTCTTGCTCAGTGAAATCAGGTGAGAGTAAAATGACACGTTTGCCTCAGAAAATGAAAAGATCCAGAGAAACTAAAACAAAACAAAATCAACACAGCAGAAACTGCATGCAACTAGTGATCATTGTTAGCTTTACTGATTGTAAAATAGAATTCACAATACATGAGAAGAGAACCAATCTTACATATTCACAGTCTCAGGTATTTCTATACTCTATATTTATTACATGTATTTATGTAAATTATTATTTACATTTCTTGATTGATGGATGTTTTGGAATTATGATATGAAAGTTGTTCTGGAATGCAGGGCACTTTTGTCTTTGTTCGGCTCTGGGGGGTAAGCGAATAGCGAGGCATTTCAAAAATGAGACTCAGTCATTGATTCAGAGCCAACTGAGAGCATTTGCGCTGTATGAGGAGTTTGAAGATTTTGATCAAGCGGTTTCCGAAACTCATTCTTAACAGATTTACTGATATGGAATACACTTGTGTCCTATCAGGGGCAAGCAGAGGGTTCTATGATACCAGGGTTGTGTTCATTAGACAACAATTAGACAGGCTTGTTTTCGTTGAAAAATGTTGTCAAACGTTTTGTAACAGTGTGCTCTAATGAACATGACCCAGGTAACTGCAGTATGTCTCTACTGCATTTGCCTCGCAGGGGAATGTTTGTATGTATAGTTAGGGTTATGTCTATAGGCTGTGTTGGGTGGTAGTGTTTGATATGACACCAAGACAAGGCAATAATAGACAGCACCAATGTGGGTCACCAGTGTTCAAGTAATGAGCGATAGGGAGGTTTTGATCACGTTTGTTTTAAAATAACAAATACAATTAATACAACTTTCGCTTGTCTTGCGATGCAACACAAATGTACGCATATACATACGGTATTTACACTGGCCTTTCAGGAGGGGGATAATGAACGAACGGGAGGCGTAGATAAAAAAATAACAAAAATACAGTATATAAAAACAAAATAAAACAAATTAAAACAATGTATTATTTTTTTCCAATATAAAAAGCGATGAAAATTATACAAAAATAGAACTTAATTACAGCAGTAGACATGTCGTTTATGAAGGGAGTGGTTTAGCCAGGCTATTTCTGGGCCGCAGCGGCGGAACAGTGTAATATTTTGGGGCTGTTGAGGGCGTCCTCCACCAGGTGGAGCTCCATGCCGTCCACCACCACGTCCTTTACACAGCCTACAAAGCCCGTGCTGTAGGCCTTAGGCAGCCTGCGGGCCACCGCCAACTCCTCCAAGCCACCTGGAGAGAAAGAGAGGGGGAGAGAAAGAGGGGGGAGAGAAAGAGAGGGGGAGAGAAAGAGAGGGGGAGAGAAAGAGGGGGGAGAGAAAGAGGGCGGTTTAGAACTCAGTGTCTGAGGTGCATGGACAGACACACAACAAATGCATGCACATACACACGCACCACCACACACCCACATATAGAGGTCACATCCTTGCATCTCCCACAAAGCAGCCTGTGTCCTGCCACAAAGGGTAACTAACTGCTGTAAAGTACTGTGTGATGTTGACACTGGCAGTAGATGAAGAGGAAGAGACATGTAGCTCTGGTGAACAGGAAAGAACAGCACATCAAACAGGTGGTCCTCTCTGGAGGCCTGCTCTAGCAGTACAGTCACTGGAAATCACCTCTCTCCTTCGCTCAAAGGGGAGCCAGTCTTCTGATATTTCACCTGTATTACTCTTTCTCTCTCGTTTTCTGTCTCTCATTCTCTATCAAACACTTTCACACCCTCTTTGTCTATATCTCTTTCCCTCTCTCCTGCTTTTGTCCTTGTTTAATCTGCTGCGCCGAGTTGGCCTTCCCATCAAGCTCTTTCCCCCTTCTCTCTGTCGGATTGCGTGCCTCTGAATCGGGGATCGACAGGGCTAATTTGATCAGAGTAACAGATTAATTAATGATGAGCGGTGAAAGAGGAGGATTTAAAAGAGCTACTTGATGTGAGGCCTGCTGAAAGAATAATGTATTCTAGCTGTGGGGCGTGCTCAGCACCTGTTTGGAACCGCATCGGTGTGTTTGGTGTGTCAGTGTGTGTTTCTGTGTGTGCACGAGTGCGTGTGTGTGTGTGTGTGTACGCGTGTGTGAGAAAGAGAGAGATCGTGTGTGTGTGTCATGTGTCCTTCTAACTGCTGGTTCTTCTAGCTCAAACC
Organism: Coregonus clupeaformis; assembly: GCF_020615455.1. Lineage (NCBI taxonomy): Eukaryota > Metazoa > Chordata > Actinopteri > Salmoniformes > Salmonidae > Coregonus > Coregonus clupeaformis. The sequence continues at coordinate 1,668,621 of NC_059221.1, read as the reverse complement.
CCCCCACACACCTTCCCAACACCTTGCACGACCACATGCATTTGAAGGTAATTTTTTTCTACCAGTGCCATTTCCCCAGAATGTTCTATCTATCCGCGTGCACTCCTTTAAAAGCAATTTCTCTGAGCGAAGTTCATGTCAAATGAAACTTAAAAAGATAATAGGCAGACTTTGGTCATTTCAAATTCCAGAGAGCAGAAAACTTTTGAGTTTAGTCAAATAGCCTTTCATTTCTCAAATCAATACCTGAATAGAGTTGGACACTTTTTCCAGACAGTCATCCTACATTTCTGACCAATTATTTTCATGCCAGCAATTGCAATGCAGAGTGAGTGCATTCCTCATTTCTGGCACACTTCTACCATCGTTACAGCTGGAAATGTACTATGTGAGTCAGATTTCAGGTTAACCCTATGTGTTGTCCTTTACACTATCAGAGGTTTCCTCACTTGCTGTTTCTAAAAACAGCATTTTAGTGTCTGACCGATTGATATATGGAGGACTTGTCTGTCTGTCTATCGTGTGTCTGCATGTGTCTCCATCTGTGTTTGTGTGTATGTTTGTACATCTGTGTGTGTGTGTCTCACTGTGTGTAAACCATAAGACCTGTTGCGAGCTCATTAGTCTACCTACCCAACCAGAGAGCTCCGTCTGTGTCCAGCTGAGTGGCTGCCAGGGGCGACGATCCCGTGACCGCTGCCTCGTTACCCACCTGGAGAGAGCCGTCCCTAAGTGCTCTGAGAGAGGGCGAGGAGGAGGGGGGGAGGGAGGGGAGGGAGAAAGAGGGGAGAGAAAGAGAAAGGGGGAAGGTAGAGGGAGAAGGGGGAGATAGGGAGAGAAAGAGGGAGTTGTTTACAGACTTTCTGGTACATCATCGTCAATTTCACTTCAACTGGCTTGTAGTAAAAACGTAGAGAAATCAAGTCTTCACTGCTCTGATGACTATGTGCTAAGCAGTTGATTGAGCGAAGGGGGAGAGAGTGGGTGCGTCCGAAATGGCACCCTATTCCCTATTACTTGCACTACTTTTGATCAGAGCCTGTATGAGCCGCGGACAAAAGTAATGCATTATATAGGGAATAGGGTGCAATTTCAGATGCAGCCAGTCACCCAACAGTCTGTTGGAGGCATCGTTGTCAATCCCACTGAGCCAAAATGACAGAGACCAACCTCCATGGATTTAAATGAATCAAGTCTTCACTATGTGGTAAGTAAGAACTTATGTCGTAGGATGATGCGGGTTTAAAGCATGAGATATAACACTCATAACCCCACATTTAAATGCTTTGGCATGAAAGATAACCCAAAACTATCTTATCGATTTGCTTACAAGCGGACTGAAATTGAAGGCAAATATGAAAACCACACACTCTGTATGCTGAACATTATGTTTAACATTTCAGGACTTCCTTTCCATTGTTTGGTCATTTTCTATCACAAAATTATCACTAATATAAATATTCAGTTAGGGGTAAATCCTAACCTAACTAAGTCAAAGTTAGTCAAGTTGAAGTTAGGATTTACACAGGAAAAAAATATCACAAATACAGGCTATCCTACGCTGTAGGTGGACTGCTCCTGTTCAAGGTCACGTTAGCCGCCGCCTTACCTGCTAGCCTTGATGCGGATCCAACGGTTAGTGTCGACGCGCACCGTCGAGCGAAGCACCACAGGCTTGGAGCCCAGGTCATAGGTCATCTGCACGCGGCCATCCACAATGGCCAGGGCGATATAGTCCGAGCGCTCCACGCCCTTACCGCTCCACAGCACCAGGCCCTGTGTTGCCTCCGTCTTGATGCTCAGCTCAAATTTGTTCACCAGCAGGGACTTCTCACTGCAGGGCAGGGGGAGGAAGGAGGAAAGTTAGAATGACTTATGTTAGTGAAGTGCAGAGGAAGTGAGGTGATTGTGAACTGTGAAGTAGTCCACGTTTGCATACTGGCTGTGTTGCTTGTACGTATGAACCCCAGAGAGGTGATTCAAGGTTGATAGTGACGGGCTGCATTCTAAATTGTGGCCAGTGATGGCTGTGCCCCAATACACTTCACTTGCTTCCTAATTCCTTGTCTAGCTTCCTTGATGACAACTGATCTGAAAGCACTTGAGAGGGTCATGGTGAGAAACCTCTCAGGTCCTTTCAGCCAGTGCTGCTTATGAGGCAGAGAAGACGACAGGGGAAGGAAGATTACGTAAAGACAGCAATGATGTCTCCACTCCATCCTGTGTATCTCTCTCTCGCGCTCTCTCTCCTGGGCTTACTGTGCAGTAGCTCAACTCTGTTCTTCCTGTTAGGTGGTGGTGGTTGAGGCGGGGGACTGGGGCAGGAGGCTGGGGGGTTCGTAGCAAGCTGTCTGATGTGCTGTTTGATCTCAGTCTCTGGACTGCCAGTGCTACGGGGGAGTCAGGGAGCTGGGGAGAGGGGTGGCGGGGAGAGGGGTGGAGACTCTGGGACATCCTGGGCCTTCGAATGGGGAGCACTGCATGTCACTGTCACTGCTGTCTCTGCTCTGGGAGAGTGGGGCTGCTGCTCAGAGCCTTACTGGAGCTGGTGTGGTGGTTTGCACACGCTCACACACATGCGTGAACACGTTCATGCACACACACACATTCATGCATGCCCCCCCACACCCAAAGGCATACGTACACCCAGGCACACATCCATGTACGCACACATGCGCACACACGCAAACGCGGACACACGCACTCGCACACAGCTCCATTTGGTACAGACCTCAAACACAAACACTCCTGAAGGGATGCTATTTTTAAACAATAGCTCCTTTGTTCTCCACTGTTCCCCTCAAGAGATGGATATCAAGAGAATCATACCTTTGTTTTGGTGTATGTGTTTGTGTGTGTGTGTGTGTGTGTCACCAATCGGTATCGCTGTAATGTACTGTGAAGTCGACAAGGTTCAACTACTTTCATAGTTTTCAAAAGGATCATACATTTAAAAAAAAATCACAAACACAGGCAAAGCACACAGTGAACAGAGAGCAGACAACACAGAACACAACACAACACAGATCACACGAGACAGACATGATACGTATACGACACGAGTCAGCACAGCAAACAGACAGAATCTCATGGGAGCACAGGGGGTTACACACAAAGGACAGGAGGAGAGGAGAAAAGAGAAAATGACAGTTGACTACGTATAAATCGGTCCACTTTAAATAAATTAACTAACGGTGGTGAAGATATTGAACTGATTGTTTAAACTGAATAATTATTTGAAGGCTTTTAATTTAGTTTCTGTTCAGGTATGGCTAACCGAAGTTGACGCATGTTCAGTATTCGACCCAGCAGAGAGGAAGGAGTGCTAAGTTGAATTGGATGTGTCTCTTTCTACACTGCAACTACGTTTGGATTTGAGATTTCCAAAGCAAAACGATTATTTCTAAAAAACACCAATTCAATTCACTGAAGCACAAATGCTAATGAGTGACTAATGAATTTAGTGTCATAGAAATCCTTTGGACACAAACGGTCAGTAGAAAAACACATACAATACTTGCCCCAAATAAATCATAAGCGGTGTCTGAAATTGCACCCTATTCCCTATAAAGTGCACTACTTTGAACAGAGACTTATGCGGGCCCCAATATATAGGAAATAGGGTGCCATTTTAGACAAAGCCATAGTGCTATGCACCAGACTCCTGTACGCAACAGCCTGGGTATGAGGTTCAATAAATCCTCAACAGGATGGATTTTCAGGAATAATAAGGTCAAGGTCATTAGACTAAGGATATACTATACTGTATTTATACTATACTGACTAGTGTTATTATGTCTTGGACTCCTGGCTGCATAATACATTTCCACGAAGGGACACAGTTTGAATTGAATTGAATTAAGAATAGTATGTGAAACAAGGCAGTGTACATTATTTAAAATGCAACCAAGTTGTCTTACTTTGGGGCTTACTTACTGGATTTGTATTAATAATTAATAGATCCATATTATGGATTTGTGTTATCTTCTTTGTGTACAAAAAAGTGCTGTACACCCCATTGCCTCTAGGTGGGAGTAGTAAACAGAACATTGCTAAGCTTGTATGGAGAACATTGCATAGAGATTGCAAGGCTGGATGGTTATTTTGGCTGCTAGTGCTGGAGATGATTGGGGACTGAGCTATGCTGTCTTAATAGACCCTGGGTGTGATTACAACAGCTTATGGGGATCCAGATAAACAAATAACTAAGTGGAGCCCTATAATACTGTCTCTATACGTGGCCCAGTATATAGAGACATTTGGCCCTCCAATAATTTCTCTATGGGGCCCAGTGTACAGAGTAGTGTGGCCCTATAATACTTCTCTAAATGGGCCCAGAGTATTGAAGTATGGCTCTCCAATACTGTTTCTATGGGGTACTTTCTGACCCTTGAGTAGGGAGAAGTTAGGCTGCGACTTTCGGGTGGTTATGACGGGGTGTGGTACGGATGGATGGTGAGGCAGCATGCTAGCGATTGGATGGACAGCGCTGGCAACAGTCTCGGGGACACTCACCTCTGTTCCGACGGGTTCTCCAGTGACTCAGGACTTTAAGGGAGCAGGGGAGAGAATGGAAGGGCATGCAATAAGCGGAAGAAGGGAGGCAGAAGGAGGACCCGCGAGGAACCTTACAGGGTGACGTATTGTACAGCATCGTCCGGCATAGACAAGAGCCTCAGTGATCAAGGAGATGTTGAACAGAGTAAGTTGTTGCTTGAGAGATAGGAAAGCATGGCTAGCCACCTTCCATGGTCCATACTAGCATACTACCCAATGCATTACTACAGGGTTCTTCAATTCCGGTCCTGGAGGGCCGAAACACTTCTGTTTTTTATTTCTACCTGGTAGTTAATTGCACTCACCTGGTGTCCCAGGTCTGAATTAGCCCCTGATTAGAAGGAGGATGAAAAACAGAGGTGTTTCGGCCCTCCAGGACCGGAATTGAAGAACCCTGCATTACTACATTCTAGGTAGTATGAACATAGGAAATAGAACACATTATGAGTTTTGGTCTGGAGCCGTTACTGTGATCACGGAATCATGGCTCTCTCCGGATATACTGTCCCCGTCCATACAGCCAGCTGGGTTTTCAGTACATTATGCTAATAGGAATAAAGAGCTCTCCGGGAAGAAGAAAGGCGGAGGTGTATGTTTCATGATTAACTACTCATGGTGTGATTGTGGGAATGTACAGGAACTCAAGTCCTTTTGTTCACCCGACCTAGAATACCTCACAATCAAATGCCGACCGCATTACCTCCTTAGAGAATTTTCTTCGGTTATCGTCACAGCCGTGTATATTCCACCTCAAGCCGATACCATGACAGCTCTCAAGAAACTACACTGGACCTTGTGCAAAGTGGAAACTGCATATCCTGGGGGACATTTATTTTAGCTGGGGACTTCAATAAAGCAAATCTGAGGAAAATGCTAACGAAGTTCTATCAACACATTGCCTGCAGTACTCGCGATTCAAAAACTCTCAACCATTGTTACTCTCCCTTCCGGGATGGCTACAAGGCCCTCCCCCGACCTCCCTTCGGCAAATCAGATTATGACAGTATTTTATTCAATGCTGGCCTGACCAATCAAAATCCATGCTTCAAGACTGTTTTGATCACATGGACTGGGACATGTTCCGGGTTGCCTCTGAGAATAACATTGACGTACAGTTGAAGCCGGAAGTTTACATACACCTTCGCCAAATACATTTAAACTCAGTTTTTCACAATTCCTGACATTTAATCCTAGTAAAAAATCCCTGTCTTAGGTCAGTTAGGATCATCACTTTATTTTAAGAATGTGAAATGTCAGAATAATAATAGAGAGAATGATTTATTTCAGCTTTTATTTATTTAATCATATTCCCAGTGGGTCAGAAGTTTACATACACTCAATTAGTATTTGGTAGCATTGCCTTTAAATTGTTTAACTTGGGTCAAATGTTTCGGGTAGCCTTCCACAAGCTTCCCACAATAAGTTGGGTGACTTTTGGCCCATTCCCCCTGACAGAGCTGGTGTAACTGAGTCAGGTTTGTAGGCCTCCTTGCTCGCACACGTTTTTTCAGTTCTGTCCACACATTTCCTATAGGATTGAGGTCAGGGCTTTGTGATGGCCACTCCAATACCTTGACTTTGTTGTCCTTGAAACATTTTGCCACAACTTTGGAAGTATGCTTGGGGTCATTGTCCATTTGGAAGACCCATTGCGACCAAGCTTTAACTTCCTAACTGATGTCTTGAGATGTTGCTTCAATATATCCACATAATTTTCCTTCCTTATGATGCCATCTATTTTGTGAAGTGCACCAGTCCCTACTGCAGCAAAGCACCCCCACAGCATGATGCTGCCACCCCCGTGCTTCACGGTTGGGATGGTGTTCTTCGGCTTGCAAGCAACCCCCTTTTTCCTCCAAACATAACGATGGTCATTATGGCCAAACAGTTGTATTTTTGTTTCATCAGACCAGAGGACATTTCTCCAAAAAGTACAATCTTTGTCCCCATGTGCAGTTGCAAACCGTAGTCTGGCTTTTTTATGGTGGTTTTGGAGCAGTGGCTTCTTCCTTGCTGAGCGGCCTTTCAGGTTATGTCGATATAGGACTCGTTCTACTGTGGATATAGATACTTTTGTACCCGTTTCCTCCAGCATCTTCACAAGGTCCTTTGCTGTTGTTCTGGGATTGATTTGTACTTTTTGCACCAAATTACGTTAATCTCTAGGAGACAGAACGCGTCTCCTTCCTGAGCGGTATGACGGCTGTGTGGTCCCATGGTGTTTATACTTGCGTACTATTGTTTGTACAGATGAACGTGGTACCTTCGGGCGTTTGGAAATTGCTCCCAAGGATGAACCAGATTTGTGGAGGTCTACCATTTTTTTCTGAGGTCTTGGCTGATTTCATTTGATTTTCCCATGATGTTAAGCGAAGAGGCACTGAGTTTGAAGGTAGGCCTTGAAATACATCCACAGGTACACCTCCAATTGACTCAAATGATGTCAATTAGCCTATCAGAAGCTTCTAAAGCCATGACATCATTTTCTGGAATTTTCCAAGCTGTTTAAAGGCACAGTCAACTTAGTGTATGTAATCTTCTGACCCACTGGAATTGTGATACTGTGAATTATAAGTGAAATAATCTGTCTGTAAACAATTGTTGGAAAAAGTACTTGTGTCATACACAAAATAGATGTCCTAACCAACTTGCCAAAAACTATAGTTTGTTAACAAGAAATGTGTGGAGTGGCTGAAAAACGAGTTTTAATGACTCCAACCTAAGTGTATGTAAACGTCCGACTTCAACTGTATACACTGACACAGTGACTGAGTTAATCAAGCAGTGTATAGGGGATGTTGTTCCCACTGTGACGATAAAACCAATCCAAACCGTGGATAGATGGCAGCATTCACGCAAAACTGAAAGCGCGAACCACCGCATTTAACCACGGCAAGGTGACTGGGAATATGATCGAATACAAACAGTCCAGGTATGCCCTACGTAAGGCAATCAAACAGGCAAAACATCAGTACAGAGACAAAGTGGATTCGCAATTCAACGGCTCTGACATGTGACGTATGTGGCAGGGACTCCATACAATCACGGATTATAAAGGGAAAACCAGCCACATCGCGGACAGCGCGTTAACCCTCAAAAGGCTGCCGGCCCAGACGGCATCCCGAGCAGCGTCCTCAGAGCATGCGCAGACAAGCTGGCTGGAGTGTTTACGGACATATTCAATCTCTTCCTATCCCAGTCTGCTGTCCCCACTTGCTTCAAGATGTCCACCATTGTTTCTGTACCCACAAAAGCGAAGGTAACTGAACTAAATGCCTATCGCCCCGTAGCACTCACTTCTGTCATCATGAAGTGCTTTGAGAGGCTAGTTAAGGATCATATCAGCTCCACCTTACCCGACAGCCTAGACCCACTACAATATGCTTACCACCCCAATAGATCCACGGATGATGCAATCGCCATCGCACTACACACTGACCTATCCCATCTGCACAAGAGGAATACCTACTGAATGTAGGAAAACTGTTCATTGACTACAGCTCAGCCTTCAACACCATAGTACCCTCCATGCTCATCATTAAGTTCGGGGCCCTGGGTCTGAACCCCGCCCTGTGCAACAGAGTCCTGGACTTCCTGACGGGCCGCCCCCCCAGGTGGTGAAGGTAGGCAACAGCACCTCCACTACGCTGAACCTCAACACGTGGGCCCCACAAAGGTGCGTGCTCAGACCCCTTCTGTACTCCCTATTTACCCATGACTGCGTGGCCACGCACAACTCCAACTCAACAATCAAGTTTGCAGACGACATAACAGTGGTAGGCCTGATACCAACAACGACGAGACAGCCTATAGGGAGGAGGTAAGGGCCCGGGTGGAGTGGACTTCTGGAGATGTGATATTTCAGTATTTCCGTTTTTATGTACTCCGGACTCCGACATTGCTCGTCCAAATATTTATATATTTCTTAATTTCATTCTTTTACTTTTAAATGGGTGTGTATTGTTAGATATTACTGAACTGTTGGAGCTAGGAACAGAAGCATTTTGCTACACCCACAATAACATCTGCTAAACGTGTATGCGACCAATACAATTTGATCAGAGACACTGTAGCCCCACTGTGATCATGGTCCAGGAGCAGCGAAGCAACACAATGAGGTCCTCAGAGGATGACGACAACCACTCCACCACTGGGACTCTTAAGGGGAGGGTTGGGCAACAATGTAAAGATTTTTTTATGATTCATTTGCTAAACCATTTTTCCCTTGGGGATAATAACATTTTCCACTACTATTACTGAGTCTGATGACAGTGCTATGTGTGTGTGTGGTGGCCATTATCAACTTCCTTGAGTGAAGGAAGCACCGAATGAGAAAAATTGGGTAATCAACAAAAATGGGGTCAAATATTGTATTACCAGAGACAGGGCCCTATATGATTGGTCGCTCCAATAATGGGGCGTGAGGAAATTGACCCAAGCTTTCAGAAGAGGAATGAAGACTGATCTAGGCTACTGTAAATAGTAACAGCAACATTAGCCCATGGTGATACAGTGGTGGTCTGTGTGTTGTAATAACTTTGCTATAACGTTCCTCTGAGGAATTAATTAATCAATTACTTAATTTATTTATTAATCTCTGTTCAACACCAGATCATGTTGAATCGATGACACTCGCTCAGAGAGATTGGGCTGGCTAGTTCTGGTTTGGACCATAATCGCGCCCCTCGCTCTTTACAGGAAGTGACAACTATTAAAGCTCCTCTGGCCAGTCCGGCTCGAAGGACCATGATTGTCACCCTAACGTAGGGTTTTCCAAACTCAGTTCTCGGGACCCCAAAGGGTGCACGTTTAGTTTTTTGCATAGCACTACAAAGCTGATAATCAACTAATCATAAAGCTTTGATCATTTTAATTTGGGAAACGCTGCCCTAACGCATATTGATACCCGCTGCCACATAGTTAGGGCTGGTCTGAAAGATGCCTCAATTTGAGGTCTTTCTTTTAAATTATTTTTAAAAGAGGAAACAACTCTTTGATTAACATGTCAGACGTCCTTTTTCTCCGCATCCGACTCGATAAATATTCATAATTGCAGTTACAGATTGAACTAAGTGAAATGACAGGGGCTTAAATGTGGATATCGAATTCTCTGGTGAATCTGCTCTGCATAATTCAACCTAAATCCAACTTCCCTGCTTAGAAATTATTTTAAGAGGTTACTTACCAAGCTAATGCCAGCAAAGGAAACTAACAACAAAGTATGATCTAAGTGTTGCCCTAGAGGCGGCGGTGAAGTAAAAGATGGGGGACTGGCAGCAAAACTGAGGAAGGGGGAATTTTTTGGTCCACTATCTTGCAGTTAACCCTTTACACTTGTGGGAATTGCCTATATGGACAGGGCTAAATTGAAATGTTTCTTACAGAAGAAATATGAAATGCAAAAGCATGGTACAGTTTGGAGATTATGGGAAATCAGTTCACAAGACTGAATCCAAACATTACACTGTTGATTTTATGTGCATTTTACATTTACTGTTCTTTTCACCAGAAAATACTCTAGATACATTCAGTAACACGATAAGAATATTCATGGAAAATGTAGGGTAGGTGCAACATATGACAAAAAACTAATTACAAGGGTTTGAGTGAGAGGGCTAACTGGTGTCACCTCTCCAAGTGTCCACAGTTCCTAAGTCATTTCAATGCACTTTTATGACTCAAAGAAGAGTCTTCAACTATAAGGTACTTATTTGAGCTCTCCTAGCTGTGCAGTTGAGGAACTAGAGCAAGCACACTTGTTCGGAACACAACCCTGCATCCCCGCCGTCACACGATTACTGTTGATGTTCATGCAATCCAAAAATGGCCCATTCGGAAAGTATTCAGGCCCCTTGACTTTTTCCATATTTTGTCACGCTAAAATTGATTAAATTGTTGTTTTCCCTCATCAATCTACACAAAATACCCCATGATGACAAAGCAAAAACAGATTTTTAGAAATTATTGTACTTTACTCAGTACTTTGTTGAAACACCTTTGGCAGCGATTACAGCTTTGAGTCTTCTTGGGTATGACGCTACAAGCTTGGCACATCTGTATTTGGGGAGTTTCTCCCATGCTTCTCTGCAGATCCTCTCAAGCTCTGTCAGGTTGGATGGGGAGCGTCGCTGCACAGCTATTTTCAGGTCTCTCTGGTTGAAACCACTCAAAGACATTCAGAGACTTCATCTTTCCCTCCATCCTGACTAGTCTCCCAGTCCCTGCTGCTGAAAAACATCCCCACAGCATGATGCTGACACCACCATGCTTCACCTTAGGGATGGTGCCAGGTTTCCTCCAGACGTGACGCTTGGCATTCAGGCCAAAGAGTTCAATCTTCGTTTCATCAGACCAGAGAATCTTGTTTCTCATGGTCAGAGTCCTTTAGGTGCCTTTTGGCAAACTCCAAGCAGGCTGTCATATGCATTTTACTGAGGAATGGCTTCTGTCTGGCCACTCTACCATAAAGGCCTGATTGGTGGAGAGATGGCTGTCCTTCTGGAAGGTTCTCCCATCTCCACAGAAGAACTCTGAAGCTCTGTCAGAGTGACCATTGGGTTATTGGTCATCTCCCTGACCAAGGCCCTTCTCCCCCGATCGCTCAGTTTGGCCGGGCGGCCAGCTCTAGGAAGAGTCTTGGTGGTTCCAAACTTCTTCCATTTAAGAATGATGGAGGCCACTGTGTTCTTGGGGACCTTCAATGCTGCAGACATTTTTTGGTACCCTTCCCCAGACCTGTGCCTCGACATAATCCTGTCTCGGAGCTCTACGGACAATTGCCTCGACCTCATGGTTTGGTTTTTGCTCTGACATGCACTGTCAACTGTGGGACCTTATATAGACAGGTGTGTGCTTTTCCAAATCATGGAAACAGGATGCACCTGAGCTCAATTTCGAGTCTCATAGCAAAGGGTCTGAATACTTATGTAAATAAGATATTTCAGGGTTGTTGTTTTTTTGCAAAAATGTCTAAACCTGTTTTTGCTTTGTCATTATGGGGTATTGTGTGCAGATTGATGAGATAGTTTAAAAAAAATCCATTTTAGAATAAGGCTGTAACGTAACAAAATGTGGAAATGGGAAGGGGTCTGAATACTTTCCAAATGCACTGTAAATCGCATTCTGGGTCAGGTGGGCATCATTTGACAGCTTGTTCTATTGACAACATGACTAGTTAAGTTATAAAATATGATCTTACAGTGTTAGGCTTTCACAGGGTAATTCAGAGAAACAGATCGTAATTTTGGTGCGCATAGAAAGAAGTAATGCGTGCATTCAGGTGCATGTTCCGTGGCAAATCTTCTCACAATAAACAAATATAGGCTCATTCTGTTCAGAACAACCCAGGGTATGACGCCATGCCATCCTGTAACTGTTCATCAAACATAGTGATCCTAAACGTTGACACTGTATATGACATGAGTTTTATGATATAGAAATGTGCACATTTTGACTTACAGGTGTTTGGCTTGCTTGTGTGACATCAAAGTGGTATTTATTATAATCCTCAACGTCTCAACTTCTTCAAAGTACATCGAGTCCTCTTAATTTACAGCATTTTCCTCACTCAGACAACTACAAATTTGCTAAATTTGCCCAATTAGCGGCAGGGATGGGAGCACTTTATTGTCGCTTGCGATGCTCATGTTCAGAATGGCTATCAGGCAAAAAAAACATACAGCGCTGTGAAGTGCAGAGCCTGAGCATTGACGTAATTTATAGCATTTTACTGTACAGCCACTGCGTTCCAATTTAGGCCCTTATCAGTGCCCAAATCTGCCATTTTCAACCCGTATCTGGGTACGAGTGTAAAGGGTTAAGAAGGGGTCTCATTAATTTCAACATGACAGCTAATACCATCCAATTTAAGATGCGTGGATATATTTCTGGTTCTGGCGAAAGCAGTTACAACCATGCATACAATATAGCACCTTCTTTTACTCTTTGCTATGGGTTTGAACACAATGCTTCTGGTACACATGCAGTCATGCGTGCATTTGGCTAGTCATAGTCCAGTCTATTTTAATGAGTAAAGAGAAAAGCCCGGTCAAAATCAAATTATGGGCATGGAGTTTGAATGTGCTGTAGGCCTATTTCAATATAATACACATGATAGCTATCTGCACAGGTGAAGATGATGAAGATGATATAGGAGAAAATAAATATATAATCTATTACTTTGTGTTAACTATCGTAATGTATTTATCGTTGGGTTAGTTTGGCTTTGACTGAACCTGTGAAGGTTCTGCATTTCTTTAAGTCTACTTACTCCGGAATCTCATTGGTCAGTTGGCTTGAGTGCATCAGAAAGACAGACAAGGGACACTCATATGAGACAGAAGTGGACAGACAGATGGACGGCAGCACATATATCTGACAGGCTCAACCAGGACAACAGACAGAAGATACAGACATATCCTACAATTGTCTCTTAGAGTTTCCCTGTGTGTGTGTGTATGTGTGTGCATGCACATGTGCTCTTTGTGTGTGTGTTCATAAGACCACAAATTCACTGTCTGTTTCTACATTTTCACACCCTCAAGTGTTGTGTTGTGGGAAGACTTGTAATGGATCTGGATGGGGAGCCTTATGTCTTTTCAGGTTCATCATCACAAAGATTTAATGCATGCCAACCTGCGGGCGTTTGAGCCAGCATGGAAGACTTAGATGGATGGAAGAGGATAAAATGTATCTGCGGTAGCCTGGAAGGCAGGATACGTTTTTCTCCCTTTCACACCTTGTATTGAAACCATTTACACTTACATCATCCAGCTTCTCCTGGTATAGCTAGCGTGTGTTTAAATGGAAATCAACACTTTAGATCCGCTATTTTGAGGGGACACAGTCACGCATTCTGTATTTCTAAAATAAGCTTAAATTAAATCCAAGTATAGAGAGGGATGCTATGGTTGTTGTGGAATGCATGGTGTGTGTGTCAATTCAGAGTGTGTGTGTATGTGTGTGTGTCGGCTCATTCCGCTGTGGTGTACAGCAAGCAAGGGGGGCGCTCGGGGCATTGCTGTAATTGTTAGCCAATCCGCTAATTAGCGAAATTCAGTCAAGACCAGAGAAACAGCGTATGGGAAGTGGTTGAGCTATTAGCTAATGCCCGGCTAACTCCGAAGCCCCTAATGGACCTGGAATAATCAACCCTGTCACCACCACTTACTGCAGTGGAATACGAACGTGGAGGCCATTAGCCATTTCTCTACTACCGGTTTGCGTTAGCATGGGAGACCATTTCGCATAAAATAATTAGCATTAGCATCGAAGGTCATTAGCATCGAAGGACAAGATGGCCTCTCCCTTACCTCTTGGTGACGGCGTTGTGGTACTCAATAAACGTCAGGCCGTCAAAGGCAATGGACTCCGTCTCCCCGGCGGACTTCTCAAAGATGGCTGCGAGGAAGAGGAGGAGAAACATTGGATGAGATCACATGAATCAATAGGAAACATGGCTCCTTTAATTGGAGTCAAGGCAGTGGATGGTGATGAATTGGGATGAGCGTTCATGCGCTTATGGTTTTAATTAAAGTAAAAGGGAGAGTAGGGCATACGGCCAAGGTTAATGGGTTTGGTAAAGTATACGTGTGTGTAGTTAGTGTGTGTGTGTGTGTTAACGTGTGCGAACGGGTGAGAATGATGAAACAGAGGGGTAACTCTAACCTTCAAAGGGAAACATTGTAAGACTTGCGTGACATTAATATTACACCAACATACACGTTGCATTGAATTCAGGATCATTGTTCACTCACTGTTCTGACAATGTGTGCCTGTGAAGCCGTGGAGGCACACACACTCGTAGCTCTCAAGCAGGGGGTTGCAGCGACCCCCGTTGTGGCAGGGCTCCCGGCTGCACGGGTGGCCCTCGAACATGGCCACGTCGCTGGAGTGCAATGCGTTCTCCTGCCGCAGGATGGGCGTGCCCATCAGGGTGATCTGAGGGGGGATAGAGAAGAGGAGAGGGGACTTAGACCTGTCTTAGTGCAGTGTGTAGCCTACATAGGACACAAATGACATACACATACAGTTTTTCCTGACCACATGACCTACCTGACCTGGAAATCCACTAGAACCCTAAAGGCTAAAACTAGGGTTCAGAGTCGTTCCTGGTCAGGTGACATGGTCAGGAACAACTTGGGATCCTAGCAAAACAACTTACATCGGAGATACATCTGACAAACAGTGCATTCGGAAAGTATTCAGATCCCTTTACTTTTTCCACATGTTGTTATGTTACAGCCTTATTCTAAAATTGATTAAATTGTGTGTTTTTTCCCTCATCAATCTATACACAATACCCCATAATGACAAAGCAAAAACAGGTTTTTAGACATTTTTGCAAATGTATAAACATTTAAAAACTGAATTATCACATTTACATAAGTATTCAGACCCTTTACTCAGTACTTTGTTGCACCTTTGGCAGTGATTACAGCCTTGCGTCTTCTTGGGTATGACGCTACAAGTTTGGCACACCTGTATTTGGGACATTTCTACCATTCCATTCTTCTTCTTTGGATGTGTTCTTAGGGCTGTTGGAAGGTGAACCTTCGCCCCAGTCTGAGGTCCTGAGCGCTCTGGAGCAGGTTTTCATTAAGGAGCTCTGTACTTTGCGCCGTTCATCTTTCCCTCGATCCTGACTAGTCTCTCAGTCCCTGCCGCTGAAAAACATCCCCACTGCATGATGCTGCCACCCCCATTCTTCACCGTAGGGATGGTGACACTTGGCATTCATGCCAAAGAGTTCAATCTTGGTTTCATCAGACTAGAGAATCTTGTTTCTCATGGTCTGAGAGTCTTTAGGTGCCTTTTGGCAAACTCCAAGCGGGCTGTCATGTGTCTTTTACTAAGAAGTGGCTTCCATCTGGCCACTCCACCATAAAGGCCTGAATGGTGGAGTGCTGCAGAGATGGTTGTTCTTCTGGAAGGTTCTCCCATCTCCACAGAGGAACTCTGGAGCTCTTTCAGAGTGACCATCAGGTTCTTGACCAAGGCCCTTCTCCCCCGATTGCTCAGTTTGGCTGGCGGCCAGCTCTAGGAAGATTCTTGGTGGTTCCAAACTTCTTCCATTTCAGAATGATGGAGGTGCCCTTCCCCAGATCTGTGCCTCAACACAATCCTGTGTCGGAGCTCTACGGACAATTCCTTCGACCTCATGGCTTTGTTTTTGCTCTGACATGCACTGTCAACTGTGGGACCTTAAATAGACAGGTGTGTGCCTTTCCATGTCCAATCAATTGAATTTACCACAGGTGGATTCCAATCAAGTTGTAGAAACATCTCAAGGATGATCATGGAAAAACAGGATGCACCTGAGCTCAATTTCGAGTCTCATAGCAAAGGGTCTGAATCCATGTGTAAATAAGCTATTTCTATAAAAGTGAAAAAAATTCAAAAAACTTGTTTTCACTTTGTCATTATGGGGTATTGTGTGTAGATTGATGAGGATTTTTATTTATTTAATCAATTTTAGAATAAAGCTTTAACGTAACAAAATGTGGAAAAAGTCAAGGGGTCTGAATACTTTCAGAATGCACTGAACATACAGTACCAGTCAAAAGTTTGGACACACCTACTCATTCAAGGGTTTTTCTTTATTTTTACTATTTTCTACATTGTAGAATAATAGTGGAGACATCAAAACTATGAAATAACACATATGGAATCATGTAGTGACCAAATAAGTGTTAAACAAATCAAAATATATTTTGCCTTGATGACAGCTTTGCACACTCTTGGCATTCTCTCAACCAGCTTCACCTGGAATGCTTTTCCAACAGTCTTGAAGGAGTTCCCACATATGCTGAGCACTTGTTGGCTGCTTTTCCTTCACTCTGCGGTCTGACTCATCCCAAACCATCTCAATTGGGTTGAGGTCGGGGGATTGTGGAGGCCAGGTCATCTGATGCAGCACTCCATCACTCTCCTTCTTGGTAAAATATCCCTTACACAGCCTGGAGGTGTGTTGGGTCATTGTCCTGTTGAAAAACAAATGATAGTCCCACTAAGCCCAAACCAGATGGGATGGATTATCGCTGCAGAATGCTGTGGTAGCCATGCTGGTTAAGTGTGCCTTGAATTTTAAATAAATCACTGATAGTGTCACCAGCATAGCACCCCCACACCATAACACCTCCTCCTCCATGCTTTACGGTGGGAAATACACATGCGGAGATCATCTGTTCACCCACACCGCGTCTCACAAAGACACGGTGGTTGGAACCAAAAATCTCAAATTTGGACTCCAGACCAAAGGACAAATTTCCGCCGGTCTAATGTCCACTGCTCATGTTTCTTGGCCCAAGCAACTCTCTTCTTCTTATTGGTGTCATTTAGTAGTGGTTTCTTTGCAGCAATTCAACCATGAAGGCCTGATTCACACAGTCTCCTCTGAACAGTTGATGTTGAGATGTGTCTGATACTTGAACTCTGTGAAGCATTTATTTGGACTGCAATTTCTGAGGCTGGTAACACTAATGAACTTATCCTCTGCAGCAGAAGTAACTCTGGGTCTTACATTCCTGTGGTGGTCCTCAAGAGAGCCAGTTTCATCATAGCGCTTGACGCTTTTTGCGACTGCACTTGAAGAAACTTTCAAAGTTCTTTACATTTTCCGGATTGACTGACCTTCACGTCTTAAAGTAATGATGGACTCTCATTTATCTTTGCTTATTTGAGCTGTTCTTACCATAATATGGACTTGGTCTTTTACCAAATAGAGCTATCTTCTGTATACCCCCCCCTCCCCTACCTTGTCACAACACAACTGATTGACTCAAACGCATTAAGAAGGTAAGAAATTCCACACATTAACTTTTAAGAAGGCACACCTGTTAATTGAAATACACTCCAGGTGACTACCTCATGAAGCTGGTTGAGAGAATGCCTACAGTGTTTCCCCACCAATCCGAAGAATATGATACAAAATAAGTCATTTTCAGGATGGTAAAACGTGTTCAGTGTAAAAAAAAAAAAATACCAGGTGTTCTTAATGTTTTGTACACTCAGTGTATATTTTTATAAGATCATCTTTGAGAACTAACAATAACCCAAATTAAAACTCGACAGTTAGGGAGAATCTAAAATTCCAAAAATGTCATGGCATGCCCAGTTGATTTTGTTATAATGTTTGAGTCACTCAGATGGCATAAGAACACGGCATAAGTCATGGCAAAATGTGTAGAATTGCAAGAAATTTTATTTAAAACTGCAAAATGTTGTCTCTGCGGCAAAGAGAAGGGCCTATAAAACCGCACCATTGGCAATGCCCACTACCCCCCTAGGGGAAACACAAGGAGAAGCTCCGTCGACAGGCACTGTACATATACAGTTGAAGTCGGAAGTTTACATATACCTTGGCCAAACACATTTAAACTCTGTTTTTCCCAATTCCTGACATTTAATCATAGTAAAAAGTCACTGTCTTAGTTCAGTTAGGATCACCACTTTATTTTAAGAATATGAAAAGTCTGAATAATAGTAGAGAGAATGATTTCTTTCAGCTTTTATTTCTTTAATCACATTCCCAGTGGGTTAGAAGTTTACATACATTCAATTAGTATTTGGTAGCATTGCCTTTAAATTGTTTAACTTGGGTCAAACGTTTCGGGTAGTCTTCCACAAGCTTCCCACAATAAGTTGGGTGACTTTTGCCCCATTCCTCCTGACAGAGCTGGTGTAACGGAATCAGGTTTGTAGGCCTCCTTGCTCGCACACGCCTTTTCAGTCCTGCCCACACATTTTCTATAGGTTTGAGGTCAGGGCTTTGTGATGGCCACTCCAATACCTTGACTTTGTTGTCCTTAAGCCATTTTGCCACAACTTTGGAAGTATGCTTGGGATCATTGTCCATTTGGAAGACCCATTTGCGACCAAGCTTTAACTTCCTGACTGATGTCTTGAGATGTTGCTTCAATATATCCACATAATTTTCCTTCCTCATGATGCCATCTATTTTGTGAAGTGCACCAGTCCCTCCTGCAGCAAAGCATCCCCACAGCATGATGCTGCCACCCCCGTGCTTCACGGTTGGGATGGTGTTCTTCGGCTTGCAAGCAGCCCCCTTTTTCCTCCAAACATAACAATGGTAATTATGGCCAAACAGTTCTATTTTTGTTTCATCAGACCAGAGGACATTTCTCCAAAAAGTACGATCTTTGTCCCCATGTGCAGTTGCAAACTGTAGTCTGGCTTTTTTATGGCGGTTTTGGAGCAGTGGCTTCTTCCTTGCTGAGCGGCCTTTCAGGTTATGTCAGTATAGGACTCGTTTTACTGTGGATATAGATACTTTTGTACCTGTTTCCTCCAGCATCTTCACAAGATCCTTTGCTGTTGTTCTGGGATTGATTTGCACTTTTCGCACCAAAGTACGTTCATCTCTAGGAGACAGAACGCATCTCCTTCCTGAGCGGTATGACGGCTGCGTGGTCCCATGGTGTTTATACTTGCGTACTATTGTTGATGTGGTACCTTCAGGCGTTTGGAAATTGCTCCCAAGGATGAATCAGACTTGTGGAGGTCTACAATTTTTTGTCTGAGGTCTTGGCTGATTTCTTTTGATTTTCCCATGATGTCAAGCAAAGAGGCACTGAGTTTGAAGGTAGGCCTTGAAATACATCCACAGGTACACCTCCAATTGACTCAAATTATGTCAGTTAGCCTATCAGAAGCTTCTAAAGCCATGACATTTTTTTTTTGAATTTTCCAAGCTGTTTAACGGCACAGTCAACTTAGTGTATGTAAACTTCTGACCCACTGCAATTGTGATACAGTGAATTATAAGTGAAATAATCTGTCTGTAAACAGTTGTTGGAAGTACTTGTGTCATGCACAAAGTAGATTTCCTAACCGACTTGCCAAAACTATAGTTTGTTAACAAGAAATTTGTGGAGTGGTTGAAAAACGAGTTTTAATGAATCAGACTTGTGGAGGTCTACAATTTTTTGTCTGAGGTCTTGGCTGATTTCTTTTGATTTTCCCATGATGTCAAGCAAAGAGGCACTGAGTTTGAAGGTAGGCCTTGAAATACATCCACAGGTACACCTCCAATTGACTCAAATTATGTCAGTTAGCCTATCAGAAGCTTCTAAAGCCATGACATATTTTTTTTGAATTTTCCAAGCTGTTTAACGGCACAGTCAACTTAGTGTATGTAAACTTCTGACCCACTGCAATTGTGATACAGTGAATTATAAGTGAAATAATCTGTCTGTAAACAGTTGTTGGAAGTACTTGTGTCATGCACAAAGTAGATTTCCTAACCGACTTGCCAAAACTATAGTTTGTTAACAAGAAATTTGTGGAGTGGTTGAAAAACGAGTTTTAATGACTCCAACCTAAGTGTATGTAAACTTCCGACTTCAACTGTAGATACAGATTTTACTGTGTTGTATTTTGTTCTGTGGTACTGTGTCAGTACAGTTCTCGCCCAACAACACTAAAAGCAACACTCAGACAGAGCTGACCTTACAATAGTTGGGGTCACTGTATAGGTCATCATGTGTAGGCAGATGATAGCTGTTGTCCATCACTAAATCGTGTCGAAATATATATTTCCATGTATAATGTGGATTCAACATTGTGTCACAGTTAAAAGATGTCAAATACCTACCTATTTTAAATGAAATAATCTATAGTTGTTGATAATTGGTAAAATGTATAGAAACTTTTGCACAACCTTTTGAACAGGGTGTCTGTCAAAAAATATCTGCTTTTGTGTGAATATTGTGTGTGTGGACAGGACACTCACCTTCTGAATGGCCCCCTTGAAGCCATCTTTGAGCGAGGCGGCCCTCGCTAGCCGGCTGAAATCAGGCGCACCACCCACAAACAGAGACTCCTTCAGGTTGAGAGCGGTGTGTTGGTTCTGGAGATAGGACACAAGTGTTAGAACCCTATAATAACAGGGTATGGAACCCTACCACAGGTACTAAAACCCTACCACAAGGACTAGAACCCTACCAGAGACTAGAACCCTACCATAACAGGGACTATAACCCTTACAGAGACTAGAACTCTAGAATAACAGGGACTAAAACCCTACCACAAGGACAAGAACCCTACCACATGGTCTAGAACCCTACCACAGGGATTAGAACCACACCCGACCAATCTCTTCTGTTTTGATACAAATGAGACTTGTTTTTTTGTTGTTGAACCATACAGACTGTAGCACAATGAGACTAATAGCTGTCCCAGTGAAAATAGTTATCCTTTGAAAGATATATCTATATAGTGCATGCAGGACAATTCGCTATAACTGCGCTACCTACTTTTCCACATCAATAAACTTGATATATTACAAAACTTAATTGATTTCTGTGCAACTCTCCAACCAGTCAATTATTCGTTATCTGGTACAAAACACAAGAAAAGGGCTACAAAGAGAGTCAGCTGGTGCGGCTGGAGTTACGATATGGATGCCGTTATTTTTATGAAAGTCTCTCTAATGAATGAGTGATTGTACCGGCGACCTTTCCGGCGCCGAGCGAGCCACAGCCTATAATTGGACGTTAATTTGTGCAGTGGAGGACCATGAAATCAGGTTCATCCAGCAACCCGCAGGGGAATTACCTTCAATTACGACAGAACTCTTTCTTCTGCGGAGAAAGTACAGGCCCCCTCTTTGGGAAGAATTGCGGATCTTTATTTTTATGTAGGCCAGTAATTACCAGAGGGAAAAGACGAGGTAATTGGTGTAAAAATTATGGAAGTTGCCAAGTAAACATGGGTTGTGTGTGGAGAGAGCTGGCATGGGGTTGTGCTTCAATTTGAGATGGAAGCTGGAGAGTGGAGGCCAGTGGGGCTTTGCTAACCCCACGGCTGTGTGGTGCACCTGGAGTGGGCTCCAAGAGCCCAGTCAGGTGGGTCACCTCCAGCCCAGCTATGGCTGCCTCTTGTGGGAAGGACTAAGTGCCCACTTTAGCTGAAGGCAATGCTCAAGTGAAGAGTCACGGGTTGGGATCAACTCTACCTGTATTTCGATTCAAGCTGACATGCAATTCTTCCACTTACATTGTAAAACGCTTTGGATATATACATCCAGTCCATTATCCATTATTATTAAGTTGTACTTTGGCCATCATATAATAAACATGGCTTCTATCAATTTGAAAGGTCATATTAGACTCCTGAATAGGAGTGAATTGGAATGACATACTCTAACTCTGCTAATAGACCAGTATATTTAATGGCATGGGTGTTGTTGGTAATGCCAGCGCCGTTATGGGTGAGTGAGTGAGTAAGTAAGTGAGTGATCGAGTGAGTAACTGAGTGAGTGACTTTATGATATGGAAAGTTTTGAGAGAATGCCAAGCTGTCATCAAAGCAAAGGGTGGTTATTTGAAGTATATTTTGATTTGTTTAACACTATTTTGGTTCCATATGTGCTTCATAGTTTTGAGGTCTTCACTGTTATTCTACAATGTAGAAAATAGTAAAAAATAAAGTAAAACCCTTGAATGTGGTGTTCTAAAACTTTTGACCGGTAGTGTATATTTATGTATTTATATATATTTTTTTACATTTTAGTCATTTAGCAGATGCTCTTATCCAAAGCGACTTACAGTTAGTGAGTGCATACATTTTTATTTTTTTACTTTTTCATACTGGCCCCCCGTGGGAATCAAACCCACAACCCTGGCGTTGCAAGCGCCATGCTCTACCAACTGAGCTACACGGGGCCCACGGTGTACATTCAATAGTGTCCACTTATAACCTTAGCTCTCACACCCTCCCTTCCACAAAGATATACGTCAGTACTTTTCCCATCACCCAGGATTTCTCTGTGCATATCATAAGACTTCTTATCAGTCAGGAGAGGCTTTGGGAGCACACATTCCTATAGTTCACTAAATAATTACACTTCTCATACACAAAGAGCTTGAACCTAACACTACTTTCAATCTCTAAGGATATCAAAACAATCTATTCATACTAAGAGGATTTAATGATATAAAACAGTAAAGATATAGAACAGTAATTTACAATCTATCAGATGAAAAACACACACACACACTATTACACACACACATTATATGTATGTATGTATATATATATATGTATATATATATATATATATATATATATATATATATATATATATGCACATTTTTAAAATGAACGAAATCATTTAAAAAAATAAAATCATGAATGGCGAATGGCTACGTTTCATTCAATAAGTGAGGAGATGCAAAACTGGAACCTGTCGTCATTCCTCGCATATATGCTGTAAATCATGACATTTGCTGACTACAGTTCTTTCTGTCGGATTAAAGAGATTAAGTCTAGACAGGCTAGGCCTATTTTAGGAAACTTTCTGAATGGACATAGAGAATTAGCAAACTCATACACGCACACCTACCCACCTAAAAGGACCCATCAATCACAGCCGCCTGCAGCGCATCTCAATCAGACATATAAGCAAATCACATTTCTCCTTTCCCAAAAACGTATTACTGTAATAACCTTGCCTTAACCTACAGAAAGGATTTGAAGCTATAAAAACAAGTCTATAGGATCATGCTAAATCAATGTAGCCTATCACATAAATTGACGAGGACATTTTTAAGGGGGAGATATAGAGACAACTGTGATATAGGCTATATGAAGATGTAATTGACAACCATTAGAAAATAGAAACACATGCACACAACTTATCCATAGCCTAATGATCAGCCGTTGATACATTTTTGTGAAGCAATGGGTGGTTATGTTAACACTACATTTTACATTTGAGTAAGTGCTTTATCTAAATCTGTGCAACCACTTATTGAAAAGGGTCAACTCTGGCAGATATTAGCACAGGTGGTCGCCTAGATTCACTAGCAGGCCTATAATATTTAGCCTAACGTATAGGCTATACAAATTATTCATTCATATAGTAACTTAATTTGCACATCTCCTTCTTCACTCCTTGCGCAATTCACACATCTCCGCTGGCAACTTCACCAGCCTCTCTTCCCCCTCTCTCTAGCTCTTGAACAAGTAGCCTCTATATTTAGATAATGATCAACGATATAGTTTGAAATGTATTTCAAACAATTTTTTTTAACTTATAGACCTAGGCCTATTCAAGGAGAGAAGCATTGATCGATCCCCTTGCTTGCTGAATGGCTATAAATTAGGCTAAATCGTTGGCATTGAACTGGCGGGGAAGTTTGAATGGCGAGAGCGACGTGTAGCAATTTGGCTAAATTGATACAGTGCTGCACTGATGCATTGCAAATGTAAAAAAAACAGGCAGAGAGAAATTAATTAATTAATTCACACAGTGAACCCACAGACCTGTCAGTGCACGACCTGTCCCAGATAACAATTTCTATTGGTCAACAGCTTATTTTCACATGCGAAAATACACAAAAATCGAACCTGTTCCGAATAAATAATTGACGGATTGCGGCAGTACAATATTTCGCAGTAGGTGTGAACAGCATCATAAAGATGACGTGCTCTTATAAAAACATAATCGTCCCAATTATTCAGACGAAAATAACGTTCTTGGTGAGAAAGGGCCTTAATGAAGACGTTTCATTGTTGCCAGGAACAATGGTGGTCAGAAAGATAACTGCCTCCCTCACTCCCTCCTTCCGCCTCCAGCAGATGGACTGAGGTGAAAGCCAAACCTAGTTCTTTAACAAATGTCTCTACTTCGGTACGGTGTATGAAATGGTAGTACTAAATATAGACCCGTTTCCCCTGTCAGTTCTATAGTCTAATAACTGTCGTATGGTGGAGCATGTGGATGAGAAGTGGCAAACTGAAATTGGAGCTGGAAATGGTGATATGAAATATGACTAAGGAGGTGGATGGGACTTGTCTTATTACCTTGCGTGATTTCTTAGTTTCCAGACAGCACACAGTAAGAGAACAGAACACGGGAGAGGGAAAAAGGTTATCAGAAGAGAGAGAGAGAGATCAACAGACATTGGTGTGCGGAGAAACAGGCAACACACACACTCAAACACACACCCCGGACCAACATAAAACCACATAACACAACACAAACTGTGAAGCCCGAAGGTCATGCACAAGACAAAGGCTGCCACTCAAAATACATGATAAAAAAAATGTGTGCTTAAGGAAGTTGTAGCTGTAGCTCAAACAGAATTTGGATCCACCATATAGCCAGCCACTGCAGACAGTGTTATTTCTGTTTGTGTGAGAAAGCATGCATGGATTTGTCGTGAAATTGTCCTTCTGGATATACTGACATGTTCTCTTTTTAGATGTCCTGAATCACTGACATTCACATCCCAGGTATAATAACTTTATATAAGGTATCTATATCAAAGATGCTAGGCTCTCTGAGTGCAGCGGGACTTCCTTGCTCCCCTCTTCATTGTATGCAGGAGTAGGAGAAAATTAGCTGCCAGCTATATCCTGCATGGGGCCTCTATGCATTGAGCTCCTCCATCATTAGCCTCCGCTCATCCCTCCACCTTTCTCTCCCTCTCCCTGTTCTCGTCTTTTAATACGATTGTCTGCCTCTGTTGCCGGAGGGAAACACAATTACTATACGGAGGACGGGAAGAAAAAAAGAAGAGAGAAAAAGATTCAGCAGCGCATTCTGGAGGTGGCGGCTTTGGAGTTGACTTGCGTGCGGGTGTACATTTTCCTAATCACAAATTACACCATTTAATATAATTGGATGACTTGCGGACATACTGTATCTGGCTATTAGATTGCTCTCACTTAGGCCCATGTGCCTGGTTTAT
Organism: Coregonus clupeaformis; assembly: GCF_020615455.1. Taxonomy (NCBI): domain Eukaryota; kingdom Metazoa; phylum Chordata; class Actinopteri; order Salmoniformes; family Salmonidae; genus Coregonus; species Coregonus clupeaformis. The sequence goes on along the minus strand of NC_059221.1, from coordinate 1,643,347 downwards.
TGCTTGAGTATCATTATTAATTTTTCCCATCTCTCAGTCTATTCTAGTGAGGAGAACAAGTATTTGATACACTGCCGATTTTGCAGGTTTTCCTACTTACAAAGCTGTAGAGGTCTGTCATTTTTATCATGGGTACACTTCAACTGTGAGAGACGGAATCTTAAAACAAAATTCCAGAAAATCACATTGTATGATTTTTAAGTAATTAATTTGCATTTTATTGCATGACATAAGTATTTGATACATCAGAAAAGCAGAACTTAATATTTGGTACAGAAACCTTTGTTTGCAATTACAGAGATCATACGTTTCCTGTAGGTCTTGACCAGGTTTGCACACACTGCAGCAGGGATTTTGGCCCACTCCTCCATACAGACCTTCTCCAGATCCTTCAGGTTTCGGGTCTGTCGCTGGGCAATACGGACTTTCAGCTCCCTCCAAAGATTTTCTATTGGGTTCAGGTCTGGAGACTGGCTAGGCCACTCCAGGACCTTGAGATGCTTCTTACGGAGCCACTCCTTAGTTGCCCTGGCTGTGTGTTTCGGGTCGTTGTCATGCTGAAAGACCCAGCCACGACCCATCTTCAATGCTCTTACTGAGGGAAGGAGGTTATTGGCCAAGATCTCGCGATACATGGCCCCATCCATCCTCCCCTCAATACGGTGCAGTCGTCCTGTCCCCTTTGCAGAAAAGCATCCCCAAAGAATGATGTTTCCACCTCCATGCTTCACGGTTGGGATGGTGTTCTTGGGGTTGTACTCATCCTTCTTCTTCCTCCAAACACGGCGAGTGGAGTTTAGACCAAAAAGCTATAGTTTAGTCCCAGCTCTCTTCAGGTCATTGACCAGGTCCTGCCGTGTAGTTCTGGGCTGATCCCTCACCTTCCTCATGATCATTGATGCCCCACGAGGTGAGATCTTGCATGGAGCCCCAGACCGAGGGTGATTGACCCTCATCTTGAACTTCTTCCATTTTCTAATAATTGCGCCAACAGTTGTTGCCTTCTCACCAAGCTGCTTGCCTATTGTCCTGTAGCAGGTCTACAATTTTATCCCTGATGTCCTTACACAGCTCTCTGGTCTTGGCCATTGTGGAGAGGTTGGCGTCTGTTTGATTGAGTGTGTGGACAGGTGTCTTTTATACAGGTAACGAGTTCAAACAGGTGCAGTTAATAAAGGTAATGAGTGGAGAACAGGAGGGCTTCTTAAAGAAAAACTAACAGGTCTGTGAGAGCCGGAATTCTTACTGGTTGGTAGGTGATCAAATACTTATGTCATGCAATAAAATGCAAATGAATTACTTACAAATCATATAATGTGATTTTCTGGATTTTTGTTTTAGATTCCGTCTCTCACAGTTGAAGTGTACCTATGATAAAAATTACAGACCTCTACATGCTTTGTAAGTAGGAAAACCTGCAAAATCGGCAGTGTATCAAATACTTGTTCTCCCTACTGTATCTATCTCCCTAGAGTTTTTAAGAGCATGGGTTAAAATAATGTAATAATGATAATAACTGCACTTGTGCATGTGACAATAAAACTTGAACTTGAACTAATGCGTGTACACATTAATGGGCTGCACTATTGGGGTTCTTTGCTTCACTAGGAGCTAAAAGGAATATGTTAAGTCATACTAATGGGTGTATACCACTCAGGCCATAGAGGTTGTTTTTCGTGACTGCAACAAATAAGAACAAGATCATGCTACTGTGTAGGCATTTCAGCAGATGCAAAGATGGCAGATAAAAAGGATTTTAAAAAGGAGGGAAATAAGGCATTTCCAAATCAGAGACCGCCTGTCAAACGTGCCCTCTACGTCGCCAGCATACTATTTCTCACCTTGACGAGATATCAGAATACAGTGGAATGTTTTTTCAAACACAACTCTGGTAGCGCGTATGCCCTTTTGGACGACCTCAACTAGGGAAGCGTTTTGCAGAGTCAGCTCTGGTGTGTTATCATCAGTGCACTCTGGGCACTGAGTTGAACAGCTTCATTGATAAGGCCATATATGCATGGCCAAGGATGTGGCGCTATAGTGACACACACATACGCAAACACACACACACAGTAGCGCAGGCTAAGCATAAGCAAGGCTGGGTATTGCCTTGCATGCTAGCAGCTATGCAGAGTATATTCATATCTGGTTTGCCTTGCATGCTAATAGCTAGGCTAATCATAAAGAAGCGTGATTAGCCTAGCATGCTAGCTCTCTCCCTCTGTCTCACCGGCGACTCTCCCCTGACTGGGTCCTTTCCGTTGATGTTGATCTCTCCCTTGCGACTGGCCCTCTCCAGATTCACTGTGTTCCACACACCCATCTTGACCTTATCTTTACTCCTGCATGAGAGGAGCAGACACAAACGAGCCAAGAGGTCAGGGACGTCTCAAAGCAACACACACAAGTACAATCCAAAATCAAGAGAGAACAATAACCCAGTTAACAAGGACTACAGACTATGTTCTAGACTCACTATGAGGTTCAAGATTCATTATAGGTGTCTAGACTAGAGTTGCTACGGGGTTCTAGACTAGAGTCACTATGGAGTTCTAGATAAGTCATTATTGGGTTCTAGACTAGAGTCGCTATGGGGTAGTAAATTATTCGCTATGGGGTAGTAGATTAGTCGCTATGCGGTTTAAGACCTGCCACACTATGGTGTTCTAGACTAGAGTCGCTATGCGGTTCTAGATTAGTTATTATGCGGTTCTAGACTCGAGTCATTCTGGGGTTCTAAACATTAGTCACTATGGGATTCTAGACTAGTCACTATGGGGTTCTACACTAGAGTCACTATTTGTTTATAGACTAGAATCACTATGGGGTTCTAGACTAAAGTAAACATGGGGATCTAGATTAGTCGCTATGCGGTTTTAGACTTGAGTCACTATGGGGTTTTAGACTAGAGTCAATATGGGGTTTCAGACTAGACTCACTATGGAGTTTTAGACTAGAGTTACTATGGGGTTTTAGACTAGAGTCACTATGGGGTTTTAGACTAGAGTCACTATGGGGTTTTAGACTAGAGTCACTATGGGGTTTTAGACTAGAGTCACTATGGGGTTTTAGACTAGAGTCACTATGGGGTTTTAGACTAGAGTCACTATGGGGTTCTAGTGTGGTGCCCACCTGATGACGGCTGGGCCCTTGCCCAGGTCGTAGCGGAACTCCAGGATGCCGTCATTGAGGGAGAGGGAGATGAAGTCCCCTTTGCCGTCGGTCTTCTGGCCATTGTGGAAAATCATGCCGTTGGATTCGATGGCCATGAGCACCACCGTCATGCTGACCTTTTGGCTGCAGACAAAACACATACAACATGAGTAAACAAGCGCCAGACTAAACACAAAACAACGGTAAACAAACACCAGACAGAAGACCAAGAACAATGGTAAACAAACACCATCGCTGAACAGAGGCCAGACCTGATATTAAACACTTGTCTACCATGCCTGTCTGTCTACTGTTATGTCTATCTGGTCTTTTCATAATGTGACTATTTTGTATGTGACGGTAGCTGTACTTGTGTGTTCTTTTGTGTAACCTACACAAGACTGAAAATAATTCCCACCATAGAGGACAACATATAAATGTTATTAATTATATTTCTATGGAATGCTATTTCTAAGGAGGACAATTATCTGTTCCATTTAATTATATTTAATCCGTCACAAGACTGTTCTGCTGGAGGCACAGCTTTAAGTATCTGTCTGCCATTACATCAATTCACAACTCCTGAGTACCTACTCCTGGAGATCAATATGCCTTTACAATACAGGACCAGAATACATTCAAATATCAGTGACAGTGTCTTTGTGGAAACATATGGTGTTGTGTATGTAATGTATGGAGTGTGTGTGTGAGTATGTGTGTGTGTGTCTGTATGCCTGTGTGTAGTGAAATTTGCATTTGACTTACTGGAGATCGTGACCGTAGGTGTGCAATCCCTTCAACTCCAGATAAGAGTCACCGCTAAAGAACGGCATGTAGGTCCCTTTCTTGTCCGACACTGAAGATGAAACACAAACAGAATGCATTACAACAGGCATTATTTCATCCTTACGATAGCACTATGCACACTTATGACAGTAAGAAGGCTTATGCAGTCTGTCAGGGGCACATTGGGTGAAGTCAGTGCTACCCAACCAGGGGTTCCATTTCAAATAACAATGGTGGCCTAGTCCTCACACACCCAGACACACACACAAACACACAGTTTGGGGCTGCGAGGCTCTTTTCATTGGTAATTAGGCAGGATTAGCTAACTGAGTCAGGGTGGGGAGGGGAGGCAGACGGAGATGAGAACGCTAATTAGCCATTGTTCAGGAAACGGCTAATGACGTTAACAGAGGAGAGGAGAATAGGAGCACCGCTGCAGACACAACAAGGAAGTGTGTCGTCAAAGCAGCTGTCATAATAAGGAAAGGAAAGAGCTACCTCGGAACTCGGCCTGTTTACAGAGTGGAGCGGGAGAAGATTTTGGTTTCTTTAGCTGAATGCATGCACACACACACACACACTACTTGTCATAAGCAAATTTGAGCGGAGAATTGCACCTATAGTTTAAAGGACTGGCTATGTTTCTGCCATAATGTACAAGGACTCAGATAAGTGAGTGACAAGGTAAAGGGAGATGGACAGTTGGATTTGAAAATCTCACACCGAGTTCCAGTGAAGCAACTCTATGTAGTTGAATTGGGGACAGCAGCCAACTACTAGGGAAAGGCACTTTTATACTTATTAGTATAACTATGTCTACCAAGGGCTTCCTTCGAGTAGGCGGTTGGCGACACCACCTGTCTTTAACTGTTCCCAGTACAGCCTTTAAAGCATACGCCACTGGATTATGTATTTTTATCCGAGAGATCCTGTCTTTAACTGTTCCCAGTACAGCCCTTAAAGCATACTCAGCTGAATGATGGTTCTGTTATCTGATCCAGATCCTGTGTCGGCCAGACACTCAGGATGAGTGACTTTGTCATTAATCACCATGGGAGGACTGATGCCATTAGTTATCTCACATATTTAATCGAAGCCCTCAGAGTGTGAGACGCTCTTTCCCTCACATTGATTTTCAGTTCACCCCAATTTATTTTAATCACCTGCTAACTGGGACTTGTGTTGAGGCAAGAGGCGGTTCCTCAGGTGTTTCTCGACCCAGTGGGGTTAGGAAAGTGTGTGTGTGTGTGTGTGTGTGTGTGTGTGTGTGTGTGTGTGTGTGAGTGTACCTTGCTCACAATGGCGTCCCTCGCGGCCCATGGGACACTCGCACTTGTACCCTCCCTCTGGTTGCACCTGACACTGGGATGATGGGTGGCATCTGTTAGGCTCGCATGGATTGTGGGTGTCGGCGCACGTCGGACCTGTATTTCACCAGAAGAAAAAACACACGAAAAAAAATAAATAAATAAATAAATAAATCAGAACTCAAACCACAGAATCTTTAAACCATCTTCTCTTATAAAAACCAGGGTTGTATTCATTAGGCACCAAAAAGGGAAATAAATGACAAGAAGGGAGGGACTACCTGAACCTGTCCAATAAGACAAGAATGGGGCAGAAGACAAGTTAACGTTGTTTGCTGTAACATATGAACAATGAAGTTGTATTCTAAGAAACTCTTTCATTTTCTATTTCAAACCGTTTTGCTACGGTATGCCCTAATTAATACAACCTAGGCCTTTCAGACCATTTTCCCTCCATTCCATGTGAGGCGAGGGTGAGGATGGATTTCCTCAGTAATAGAGGTCATTTTCTGATATAATTTATAAATGTTAAACGTGCAGATTAAGGAAAGACCCAGGCACCCTGTCTTGCTGTTTTGCAGTCATGCGTATGGAGACTTAGTTCCTGGCTGTGGGAGAGGTGGCTGAAATGGCTCCCGGATGGCTGAAATGGCTTTGCCCTACACTAGCCATTCAGCTGTCATTATTTCTTCTTGACCCTTACCAGTCAGGCTTCAAGGCAGCTCATTCAACTGAGACCGCTCTCCTCTGTGTCACAGACGCTCGCCGCTCTGCTAAAGCTGACTCTCTCTCCTCTGTTCTCATCCTCCTAGATCTATCCGCTGCCTTCAACACTGTGAACCATCAGATCCTCCTCTCCACCTTCTCAGGGTTGGGCGTCTCAGGCGCTGCAAACTCTTGGATTGCATCCTACCTGACAGGTCGCTCCTACCAGGTGGCGTGGAGAGGAACTGTGTCTGCACCACATGCTCTCACTACTGGTGTCCCCCAGGGCTCGGTTCTAGGCCCTCTCCTCTTTTCTCTTTACACCAAGTCACTTGACTCTGTTATATCTTCACATGGTCTCTTCTATCATTACTATGTGGATGACACTCAACTACTCTTCTCCTTCCCTCATTCTGACACCCAGGTGGCAACACGCATCTCTGCGTGCCTGGCAGACATCTCAGCTTGGATGTCGGCCCACCACCTCAAGCTCAATCTCAACAAAACGGAGCTGCTCTTCCTCCCGGGGAAGGCCTGCCCACTCCAAGACCTCTCCATCACGGTTGACAACTCCACAGTGTCCCTCTCGCAGAGTGCAAAGAACCTTGGTGTGACCCTGGACAAGACCCTTTCGTTCTCTGCAAACACCAAAGCAGTGACGCACTCCTGCAGTCACTGCTTTGTAGAGTAAACAACCTTTCCTCACACAGGAAGTGGCGCAGGTCCTAATCCAGGCACTTGTCAACTCCCGTCTAGACTAATGCAACTCTCTGTTGGCTGGGATCCCCGCTTCTGCCATCAAACCCCTGCAATTTATCCATAATGCCGCAGCCCACCTTGTGTTCAACCTTCCTAAGTCCTCCCATCTCTGCACACTCCACTGGCTTCCAGTCTAAGCTTGCATCATCTTCAAGACCCTGGTGTGCTTGTCTACGGAGCAGCAAGGGGAACTGCCCCTTCGTACATTAGGCTATGCTCAAATCCTACATCCCAAACCGAGCACTCCATTCCGCCACCTCTGGTCTCTTGGCCCTCCCACCCCTACAGGAGGAAGAGCTGGAGCTGATAAAGCGCAAGAGGAGGAAGAGAGGTGGCGCTCTAGCAGGCGGGGGAGGGGCCATACTGTGAGCAAGTGACAAAGTGAGGAGGGAGGGAGGGAGAGGTGAGAGACAGCAACCAACCAAGCCAACTCGTGCTATAGTACACTAATAGCTGCCATAGCTAGGTTATTTATCATCAAATATGATTACATGGTACCCGTTTTGACTGCATCAAACCGGGAGAAGCTAACGTTAGCTAGCTAGGCTAACTGAGGCTGCAGTGCATGCGCTTTCTCATCCTACATTTACAAATAACAACTTCGTTCAGAATATTAAGTAGCAGCCTACCTGTTGGCTCTTGGTCATTGTAGCCTATCCCTCTCCTTTAACTTTTAACTCCCTCATTTTAATTCCATCTTCCATTGATTAGATATCTCCTAAATTTTGCCATACACGGAGCGAGGCTCTATGACTGTAGCCTATTGCAGCTTTGATGACTTATTATTGGCCAACCACAAGCTACACACGCCACGATCCACTCAAGTGAAAAGCAAGAGCAGCAGCATAAATGACGACATTTCTCTCTCTCTCTCTCTCCCTCTCTCTCTCTACTGCAGCAGTTACGTTCGGATCTGTACTGGCCCTTCCAAACAAGTCAGTTACAATTACACATACCCGAGACCCGTGACAATCATCTAAGTTCCGACCCGTGATATTCTTTAGAAATCTGTATCTGGACTCGCTCGGGTCCCGGACCGGGTCTCAGGTGTTCAGGTACAGGTGGATCCATGAAGACTTCTACTGTGGGGAATATGTCATTTGGTTCTATGGGGCCAGGCAAGCTCAATCAAGTGCAGTTTAATTATTCAAATAAACAAAACCAAATACTATTTGTGAACCCAGACCCACGGTGCCAAGAACTGAGGTCTGGGTCATGTTCATTAGGGCATGCAACAAAAAAACATTTTGAAACTTGTTGCAACGGAAAACCAAAAAGGGCGTTTCTCTGTGGACAAGTCCATGTAGTCCTTCGATGTTGCGGTCCACTTTCTTCCATTTGGTGCCTAATGACTATGACCCTGTTGTTAGAAAGAAAAAGTGTTTGGCTGACCGGAGTAGCCGTTGATGCACTTGCAGTGGAACATCTCGGCCTCCTTGACCTGGCATGAGGCGCCGTTCCTGCAGGGGTTGGGCTGGCACGGGTTGTTGCCGCACTCGCCTACGCCGGTGCCATAGAGCACGGTGCCACCCTTCTCCTGCAGGTTGTACACCAGGTTGTTGACGTCCAGCGTGCGAACACAGCCAACAAGACCTGTACCGGCGGAGGTCCTCTCCTTCACACTAAGAGAGAGGGGGATGGAGAGAGCAGGAGGGAGAGAAAGTGTTGGAGGGAGAGAGAGAGAGAGGAGGGAGTGAGAGAGAGAGAGAGGGGGAAGCAAGAGGGACATAGAGTGAGAGAGACGGAGAGAGGGAGAGAGAGAAAAAGCGTGAATGATAATATACCATCAGCCATTCGACAGTTATTCAACTCAATTGAGTGAAAAATAGGAAAAATACACACAGGTTCTGGACAGAAAAAACAAACAAATAATATGAAAAAAGCAATATCTGCAACTCTGATAATGCTCACTGTGTATGCGTCTCAATAAACCACTATGGTATAGGAGAGTTCCGTACATAACTGTTTTCATATAACTCAACAACTAAAATCTTCTTTCTCCATCAATCTACTTTTCTCTATATATACTAACATATTACTAATTATATATTGCTAATATACAACCATACTAACGCCATCTTCATGTTAGGCCTTACTCTGTCATCATGTCCTCGGGCACCCCTCCGATGAAGAGGTTTGTGTCCAGGTTGAGGCCGTCAGTGCCGGGGGGGCTGGAGCCCTCGATGTGGGGCTCGTCATCCACGCTCAGCACAGCGTTGCGCCGGTTCCTCGTCACCACCAGCTGGTGCCAGCGACCCTGCTTCACCTGGACCTTACTGACCAGTGTGCCTGTGCCCGAGCCTGTGTTGAACCTAGGGTGGGAAGCAAACCATCATCTTCATATAATATGTTCAATGGAGTATCTGCATTGAAAGAGGATTTTTAATCCAGTAATAGGGTTAATCTGGATCCAGGATACTGGCCAATACTGCATATGTTTTTCAGCATATTCATTTTTTCGAAGGAAGCAGTTTAGAGGTTCATAGGTTCACAGCTACACCTGACTAACTGCCCTACATGTACCTAAGGAAAACTTGGTTGAGAATTGATGGTATTATATTTCTTATATTCAATTGCCCTCAACTTATGTTCTCTAATGCTGTAGGTCCATTATCATTTCTACACAGTTTCGATTCCATTTTAGTCATTTTAAAATATATAGTTATATACATACTGTATATATATATATATATATATATATATATATATATATATATATATATATATATATATACACACACATACACAGTACCAGTCATAAGTTTGGACACACCTACTAATTCAAAGGTTTTTCTTTATTTTTTACTATTTGTAACATTTTAGAATACTAGTGAAGACATCAAAACTATGAAATAACACATACGGAATCATGTAGTAACCAAAAAAGTGTTAAACAAATCCAAATATATTTTATATTTGAGATTCTTCAAATAGCAACCCTTTGCCTTGATGACAGTTTTGCAAACTCTTGGCATTCTCTCAACCTGGAATACATTTCAATTAACAGGTGTGCCTTCTTAAAAGTTAATTTGTGGAATTTCTTTCCTTCTTAATGCGTTTGAGCCAATCACTTGGGTTGTGACAAGGTATGGGGGGTATACAGAAGATAGCCCTATTTGGTAAAAGACCAAGTCCATATTATAGCAAGAACAGCTCAAATAAGCAAAAACAAACGACAATCCATCATTACTTTAAGACGTGAAGGTCAGTCAATCCAAAAAATGTGAAGAACTTTTAAAGTTTCTTCAAGTGCAGTCGCAAAAACCATTAAGTGCTATGATGAAACTGGCTGTCATGAGGACCACCACAGGAATGTAAGACCCAGAGTTACCTCTGCTGCAGAGGATAGGTTCATTAGAGTTACCAGCATCAGAAATTGCAGCACAAAAAAATGCTTCACAGAGTTCAAGTAACAGACACATCTCAACATCAACTGTTCAGAGGAGACTGTGTGAATCAGGCCTTCATGGTCGAATTGCTGCAGTGAAACCACTTCTAAAGGACACCAATAAGAAGGCCAAGAAACACGAGCAATGGACATTAGATCGGTGGAAATGTGTCCTTTGGTCTGGAGTCCAAATGTGAGATTTTTTGTTCCAACCGCCGTGTCTTTGTGAGACGCGGTGTGGGTGAACGGATGATCTCCGCATGTGTATTTCCCACCGTAAAGCATGGAGGAGGAGGTGTTATGGTGTGGGGGCGCTTTGCTGCACACTTAACCAGCATGGCTACCACAGCATTCTGCAGCGATACGCCATCACATCTGGTTTGGGATTAGTGGGATTATCATTGGTTTTTCAACAGGACAATGATCCAACACACCTCCAGGCTGTGTAAGGGCTATTTGACCAAGAAGGAGAGTGAGGGAGTGCTGCATCAGATCAGCTTGCCTCCAGAATCCCCCAACGTATATATACAGTACCAGTCCAAAGTTTGGTCACACCTACTGAATAACGTTTAAAAAAAAAACTATTTTCTACATTGTAGAATAATAGTGAAGACATCAAAACTATGAAATAACACATATGGAATCATGTAGTAACCAAGAAAGTGTTAAACAAATCAAAATATATTTAATATTTGAGATTCTTCAAATAGCCACCCTTTGCCATTACGACAGCTTTGCACACTCTTGACATTCTCTCAACCAGCTTCACCTGGAATGCAATTTCAAATAGTCTTGAAGGAGTTCCCATACATGCTTAGCACTTGTTGTCTGCTTTTCCTTCACTCTGCCGTTTGACTCATCCCAAACCATCTCAATTGGGTTGAGGTCGGGGGATTGTGGAGGCCAGGTCATCTGATGCAGCACTCCATCACTCTCCTTCTTGGTAAAATAGCCCTTACGCAGCCTGGAGGTGTGTTGGGTCATTGTCCTGTTGAAAAACAAATTATAGTCCCACTAAGATGGGATGGCATATCACTGCAGACCGCGTCTCACAAAGACACGGCGGTTGGAACAAAAAATCTCACATTTGGACTCCAGACAAAAGGACAAATTTCCACCGGTCTAATGTCCATTGCTCGTGTTTCTTGGCCCAAGCAAGTCTCTTCTTCCCATTGGTGTCCTTTAGTAGTGGTTTCTTTGCAGCAATTCAACCATGAAGGCCTGATTCACGCAGTCTCCTCTGAACAGGAATGTTGAGATGTGTCTGTTACTTGAACTGTGTGAAGCATTTATTTGGGCTGCAATTTCTGAGGCTGGTAACTCTAATGAACTTATCCTCTGCATCAGAGGTAACTCTGGGTCTTCCATTCCTATGGCGGTCCTCATGAGAGCCAGTTTCATCATAGCCCTTGATGGTTTTTGGGACTGCACTTGGAAGAAACTTTCAAAGTTCTTGACATTTTCTGGATTGACTGACCTTCATCTCTTAAAGTAATGATGGACTGTCATTTCTCTTTGCTTATTTGAGCTGTTATTGCCATAATATGGACTTGGTCTTTTAGCATATAGGGCTATCTTCTGTATACCTTGTCACAACACAATTGATTGGCTGAAACGCATTAAGGAAAGAAATTCCACAAATTAACTTTTAAGAAGGCACACCTGTTAATTGAAAGGAATTCCAGGTGACTACCTCATGAAGCTGGTTGAGAGAATGCCAAGAGTGTGCAAAGCTGTCATCAAGGCAAAGGGTGGCTATTTGAAGAATCTCAAATATAAAATATATTTGGATTTGTTTAACACTTTTTTGGTTACTACATGATTCCGTATGTGTTATTTCATAGTTTTGATGTCTTCACCATTATTCTACAATGTAGAAAATATTAAAAATAAAGAAAAACCCTTGAACGAGTAGGTGTTCTAAAACTTTTGACCGATAGTGTATATACATACATATATACACACACACAAAACTATGTGGACACCCCTTCAAATTAGTGGATTTGGCTATTTCATTCACACCCGTTGCTGACAGGTGTATAACATCGAGCACACAGCCATGCAATCGCCATAGACAAACATTGGCAGTAGAATGACCTCACTGAAGAGCTCAGTGACTTTCAACGTGGCACCTTCATAGGATGCCACCTTTACAACAAGTCAGTTCATAAAATTTCTGCCATGCTAGAGCTGCCCCGGTCAACTATAAGTGCTGTTATTGTGAAGTGGAAACGTCTAGGAGCAACAACGGCTCCGCCGCGAAATTATAGGCCACACAAGCTCACAGATCAGGAGCACTAAGTGCTGAAGCGCGTAGCGCGTAAAAATGGTCTGTCCTCGGTTGCAACACTCACTACCAAGTTCCAAACTGCCTCTGGAAGCAACGTCAGCACAATAACTGTTAGTCGGGAGCTTCATGAAATGGGTTTCCATGGCCGAGCATCCGGCTAAGATCATCATGCGCAATGCCAAGTGTCAGCTGGAGTGGTGTAAAGCTCACCGCCATTGGACTCTGGAGCAGTGGAAACGCGTTCTCTGGAGTGATGAATCACGCTTCACCATCTGGCAGGTCGACGGATTAATCTGGGTTTGGTGAGTGCCAAGAGAACGCTACCTGCCCCAATGCATTGTGCCAACTGTAAAGTTTGGTGGAGGAGGAATAATGGTCTCGAGCTGTTTTTCATGGTTTGGCCTAGGCCCCCTAGTTCCAGTGAAGGGAAATCTTAACGCTACAGTATACAATGACATTCTAGACGATTCTGTGCTTCCAACTTTGTGGCAACGGTTTCAGCATGACAATACGCCCGTGCAAAGTGAGGTCCATACAGAAATGGTTTGTCAAGATCGGTGTGGAAGAACTTGACTAGCCTGCACAGAGCCCTGACCACAACCCCATCGAACACCTTTGGGAAGAATTGGAACGCCAACTGCGAGCCAGGCCAAATCAACCAACATCAGTACCTGACCTCACTAATGCACTTGTGGCTGAATGGAAGCAAGTCCCCACAGCAATGTTCCAACAACTAGTGGAAAAAGCCTTCCCAGAAGAGTGGAGGCTGTTATAGCAGCAAAGGGGGAACAACTCCATATTAATAACCATGATTTTGGAATGAGATGTTCGACAAGCAGGTGTCCACATACTTTTGGCCATGTAGTGTATATATACTTTTTTTACTCAAACCACCCGCGGGCCAGATAGGACACATTCGCGGGCCGGATCCGGGATGTATGTTTGACACCCTGATCTACAGCTTGCTATCAATGCCCTTTGACACAACTGAACCTCTTCCTGTTTTGTCACTTCCTGTTTAATCCCCTCCACCTGTCCACTCACTTGAGCTCCACTTTGCCATTGACCAGGGTGAGAGACAGGAAGTCCTTCTTGCCATCCTGGCCATTGAAGAGCAGGATGCCCGTCATCTCGGCCACCCTGAACTCCATGGCGATGCGGACCGTGTGGTAGGCCCTCATGGTGTCGAAGGCCAGATAGGACTTACCCCCGAATGACGGGATGAAGTATGTGATCACTGGGAAGAAGAGAGGGGTATTTATTTTTGGTAATTCCAATTACCCCACCGAAGACATTCTTTAAAAAAGTATACTCTGTCATAACAGACTTTATAAGAGCAAATAAAATTCATAGAATAAAAAGTAAAGTTTTACATCTTTCTAAGTCTGAGGGTGGTTTTAACCTTCCAGCCTTGGAATTGTATCAACTCGCTACCCAAGGCTTTTACTTGCGACATATAGTTAAATGCATTAAAGAGGAACAATGGGTACATATTGAAGATTCACATGCTCATCCCCAGAATATTTGTACATGTCTATTTTCAAAGGATAAAGTTAAGAACATTAACAACTTCATAGTTAAGAACACTATAACAATTTGGAAGAAAATGAAACGTATTCAACAAGAACCAATATCACTCCCTAAAAACAACCTTATGGAACAATCCTTGGATAGCTTTTCAGAATTCAAAGATAAATTGGTCCACCGTAAATTATTTTAAACAGGAAATACATGTATTTCCATAACATAATTAAAAAGTAATTTTGAACTGACCAATGTAGATAGTTTCAAATACATGCAACTTAAAAGTTACATATCACGAAATTTAGATTTGAAATCTTTTGTACATTAGAGCAACCTTGAGGGAATCTTATTTGAGTCAGAAAAGGATGTTCATATTATAAGGAAGATATACAAAACCTTGCAGAGAGCATATCCAACTGACAATCTCTTAGAAAAAATATAAACTATTGGAACCAAGAACTGATGTTGGCACAAGATGGAAGGAGAGTTGGAGCATAACTAACGAAATTACAGTTAATGAAAATGTACGCTTAATCCAGTATAAACTAATGTATAGAATGTATTATACAAGAGACAAAATTCACATATTCTACAGCACAATGGCAGAGTCATGTCTCAAGTGTAAAACGAATAACGACTCAATAATCCATGCTTTCTGGGAATGCTATAAAGTCCGGAAGTTGTGGGCGGAGCTAGAAAGTTGGCTGTCAGAAGTATTAAAATGTAAACTTACTTTTAATCTGTCTGTCTGCATATTTCAAGATATGGTTTATGAGGGTGGAGTGAGATGAGATACCCAATGGGCTGGACGATTCTCTTGTTATCACTCATCTTGAAAAAAACATATACTAAAAACGTGGAAATCAATCAATCCGCCATCATTGACACAATGGAAAAATCGAATGATTTATTATTGAAATATTGAAATGGCATCGGCGACCGAGAAAAATACATTGGTATGATTTAAGGCCAAGTGGCAAACAATAATGCAGACACTAGGGAAGGTGGTTTGTGTGAGCATACGGGTCTGGGCAGAGGAGATGTAGTCATTGTTTTTGTGGGTCTGTAAATTGTTGTTCGTACAGTATGTATACTTTTGTTTGTGGAGTGGATTTTTTTTTTTGGGGGGGGGGTAATAGTAATATCTTTTTTTAATGGGAAGAAGAGAGGGGACGGAAGGGTGTCACATACTAGGTGTAATGTTGATACCATAGGTTGGATAGAGGGTGCTAATCACACAGCTTGTCACAAAAGCATTTAATGGCAACGCTATGGTTGGTACATGTCAAACAGTTGAAGGCAAGAGCCTAGTTAAGTTAAGTTAACATAGCCTAGCCTAGCTCGGGAGGTCATACAGTAAGCTCAACAGACAGATGTGTGGAAAGAGAGAACCCGTGACTTAAAGAATATGTGCTGGTGTGTATCGTCAGGTAGAAAAGGACGGCTTGATGATGTGTTTTCGATTGTATACTTTGAGTTTTGACACGAATGCACACATGAACGCGCACACATACACAAAACACGTACACACGCACACTTGTTTCTCTCACTCTGTCATTATATCATCATTATCATCTCTGTCCGCCTCTAGTCGTCTTGGGAGAATGTAGGCTGATGAAATTATCTTGTCTAATGATTTGATTGATTCGAGGGAGGCTATGGGGCTGTCACTTAGCCACTCACACACACTCTGACTCAAACACACGCTGATTTCCACCAGCTAATCCCGATCAAAGCACTTAGTGTCAATTATTTTAAGATGCAGCTGCGTGAGGTAATTTCTTATCAGAGACCACCGAGTGGGAGAAACTAAGGGAAAAAAGCTCTTGAGATTGCTCTGACAGCACTCAACATTTGATTTTGTTGCTCGGTGCAGCAGACACTGATTTGATATCAGTTTACTTTAGCGTTGACTAGTAGAATGCGCAGTGGTTGATAACCTCTTTGGTTATTTAGCTAGCGGTGTAGCAACTTTGATAGAGGTTGGATATCTATTGAGTTAAATAGACCGGAAGGTAAGTTGTATGGGTTCGGGTATTGTCTTTGGTGCAAGGTATTGGTCAGTTCCAGTTCAGCACTGTAATTTCAAGACATCAATAGGAACCGACTGTTCTCTTTTAGGATTGTGTTCATTTTCATCTCCTTTTCAAAGTAGGGTTTGTATGTGTGTGTATGTCGGTCAAGGAAGAGGGCGAAGGGGCTCCACTCACATTTCTCGCAGACGGCGCCCCCTCTCCCGGCGGGGCAGATGCAGCTGAAGTCGGCGCCGTCGTCCTCGCAGGTGCCGCCGTGGCGGCAGGGGTGGGAGTCGCAGGGCCGCTGGGCCTTGGTGTGGTGGGGCACAGGCCTGGTCCTGTGGAGGGGGGTGATAGTAGGGGTGGGAGTGGGGGCCATGGTAGTAGTGGTCACTGGAGAGGGGGCGGCGGTGGTACGGCGGCTGGGGTAGGGGCGGCGTGTGGTGCCCAGGGGACGGCGTGGGATGAAGGGGGAGGTGGGGGGCGGCAGGGTGGTGCTGGTGGCGGTGCTGGCAGTGGGGGTGGTGGCGGTAGCCGTGGTAGTGGCGGTGAAGTAGGGGAGGAAGGACAGGCCTGGTAGACAGATGGAGAGAGGGAGATTCAGAGAGAGAGCAAATGTCAAGGAGCGTGTCAGTCTTGGACTTTGACATACAAGAACCAAAAAATGCCTAATCATGCTTACATCGTCCTTCATAAGAACATTTCATGTCCTTCTCATGCTTCATGTTTGTAATTACATGTAAACAATGCAAGCAATTCCCTGGGTGTGTCCTACCATAGTTGTTGAAGCGAATATTCTCCTCCTCTGGCTTCTTCACCACAATGGCTGTCTCCTTGGCCGCCTTCAGCTGCTTGAGCAGGGCTCCTTCAATGTCCTCCACCATGAACCTGGTCTCTGTGGGACAACACAGAGGACAAAGACGTTCACAACAACCCCCAGGACACCACTCAACTAGGACAGCTGTTCCATGTACTTCCACGTATGTTATCTATCCCAGAGCTAGCACACCTGATTCAACTTGTCAACTAATTATCAAGCCCTTGACTAGTTTAATTAGGGATGCTAGTCGACGGCTACAACAAAACTGTGAAACATTTGGTCCCAGAGGAGAGGTTTGAGAGACACTGAACTAGGAGGCAGAGAAGCAATGTCCTGAAACGGCAGGAAAATAGGAATGTAACTCCCCTCCCTCCATCCCATTATAGTAAATATTTACGAGAGCGATCGAGACCGCTTGCTAGGAGACAACGACACACCCAAGGGGACCAGTCGTCCTCCAACCGTCCAACGAAGTTTCACTGAAGTTCAGATGAATCTTTCTCATAACGTTTTCCACAGATGGCTATTTTAAACGGCCGACGCAGAGTTCCTTTATGGCAGCATCTATTGTGCGGCTGTAAAAGACACTGAGCGGAGCCAGTAAAAAGAGAAGAGGCGAGGAGGGCAAGGTTTTTGGAGGGTTTTATCCAATAGGGGAGAGGCACTAAAGCCTTGTTCACATTGGCAGTTCAAATAGAATTTTGGGGAATATCCGATTCAAATCTGTTATTCTTCCTGCAGTCTGAACGGCTAAAAAGCCCATGGAATCTGATATTACAAGACACATTTCAAACCACCTTCATAGATTCCTGGCCATGCGACTTGTGTCTGAATGGTAAAATCTGATTTATTTGCCCTCAAGTGGTTTTTATACTTATTTGGCATATTTTGTAGCTTGCTAGCTACTCTGTTGACATTTAGACAAGAACATGTGGTAGCTAACTAGCTTGTAATTGTTTACAAAAAAATTAGTGAATGTGGTAGAAAACTAAAAAGCTACCTAGCTAGCTACACTACAAAAGTATGTGGACACCTGCTCGACAAACATCTCATTCCAAAATCAAGGGCATTAATATGGAATTAGTCCACCCTTTGCTGCTATAACAGCCTCCACTCCTCTGGGAAGGCTTTCCACTAGATGTTGGAACATTGCTACGGGGACTTGCTTCCATTCAGCCACAAGAGCATTAGTGAGGTTGTGCACTGATGTTGGGCGATTAGGCCTGGCTCGCACTCTGCGTTCCAATTAATCTCAAAGGTGTTCGATGGGGTTGAGGTCAGGGCTCTGTGCAGGCCAGTCAAGTTCTTCCACACCGATCTCAACAAAACATTTCTGTACGAACCTCTCTTTGTGCACGGGGGCATTGTCATGCTGAAACAGGAAAGGGCCTTCCCCAAACTGTTGCCACAAAGTTAGAAGCACAGAATCATCTAGAATGTCATTGTATGCTGTAGCGTTAAGATCTCTCTTTACTGGAACTAAGGGGCCTAGCTCGAACCATGAAAAACAGCCCAGACCAATATTCCTCCTCCACCAAACTTTACAGTTGGCACTATGCATTGGAACAGGTAGCGTTCTTCTGGCATCCACCAAACCCAGATTCCTCCGTCGGACAGCCAGATGGTGTATCGTGATTCATCACTCCAGAGAACGCGTTTCCACTGCTCCAGAGTCCAATGGCGGCAAGCTTTACACCACTCCAGCCGACGCTTGGCATTGCGCATTGTGATCTTAGGCTTGTGTGTTGCTGCACGGCCAAGGAAACCCATTTCTGCTGTGCCTAGCCAAAAAGGACTCGTTTTCAAAGTTGGATCATCTTATCCTTTGAGGCTTTAAAAGTGTTCTTACACTATGATTTTGAACATTCAATGCAACTGGGAAATGTCCAATGCAGGCATTGTTGTCACCTTAGCTTGCTACATAACTTATGAGTGATAGGAAGCACAAGCACCACCACTAATCAGCCTACACTACTGCACACACACCCGTCATTACTATGACAACTAGCGTAGCCATGTCAGCAAATTACTGATGTCAGAACACACACAAATCCGATTTGGTCACTTGTAACTTGCTGTTTGGACAATCAGTATTCCAAAACAAAACTGATTTGAGCATTAAGGCCTGCAGTTTGAACAATGCTTAACAGTACTCTGGGGCCTGAAATGAACCAAGGTCTGAAAGACAATGCCACCAAGCTCACAGAGGATTTCGTTGTTGTTGGTTTGTTCGTTTTTCCCTGGCTTTTACAAATTACAAATACAGCCCACGTCCAGCAAAAAGAATAAAAACTAAAATAACATAGCCACTGTCTAGTGTGTTTTTAATAAAATGGAATGACTTTCTGAAAAATAATGCCAGTGCAGTGATACACTTGCCATAGAGATCATAGCCTTTTGCTGACATTGGCATATAGAAACTTGTTTCTATGTTTAATGACTGTGCGACACTAGCCATAACAGTACATTTGCCATACTATACCATACAGTAAGACTGGTTTATTGGACTAAGAAGCACTTTCAAAGGCCAACCTCCATTGAACATGCTTTTTAATCTGTGTCCGGGAAACTGGCCCAGAGTGTGTTCACCATTACTTTTTATCAAACAGTTTTTACCTGGGTCGAAGTGGGCCTCGACGAAGGCCAGGATGGAGTTGCTGGGCGCCAGGCTGCGGACTCGGACGCTCATGAATTCCTTCTGCACCTCTGACTTACGGAACAACTCGTTCAGCTGAGCCAGGGAGGAGAAACACATTCATTAGTACATAACATAGCAAAATGTTGTGCAACAGAAAATGAGCGTTTCTTATTGGACAAGATCAGGTAGTCCCTCCCTGTTTCAGTCCGTTTTGTTCTGTTTTGTGCATAATGAATACAACCAGGATGATGAATGAGCGAGGTAATGAGCTCTGGGCAGTGGCTCATCCAATTTGAGTGCAGTGAACTCATTTACCAGAAGGCTGGGGGAAGACATTGCCGTGGTCAAAAGTAGTGTACTATGCTATTTGGGACACACCCTATGTCAGTGGATAGGTCTACTACTGTGTAGAACCACATTGGGCCTGGTCTAGGTGCACAAATTGACATTTAGCTGTAGCTAAGGTATAATTACATGAACACGTTTTTGAAGCACACACAATTGGCCTGTTCCTCCTCTGTTCACCTCAAATGATTTGTCTGGGGGTGAACGACATCACTCCCACTACACTTCTATAATACTATACTCCATTTTCTATTCTAGCATACTGTATGTTTATGTCTCTGCACATACTCCTCAGGTACCCCTGCTGGGTGGTGGGCGGGACTGCAGGTAGCATAGCAAAACCAATCTGTGTGTGTGCCCAGACACAAGCCAGGCCACCACGGCCACACTGACCCAGAAACATGTCCACTTCTCCCCCTCTCTAGTTTTAACCTCAGGTGATATCCACACACAGTCTCTAGCAGACAAACACACACTAGAGGCTAGAGGGGGGATGGTTTTGCTATCTATTGCCACAGCTGGCTCCCACGAGGCGTAGGATGCACACACATACAGACACACAGTCACACACAGAGTGATGTGAGGCGGTAGATTAGGCTTTGACGGGGGCCAGTGACACCATTTCAACAGCTGTCGAGAAGCACACGTATGCGCGTTGCCCACATACACACATGCAATGTTCCCGTTTAAGAGCGAGCATTAACTTTGACAACCCACACTTCTTCGACAGACTGTTGTTGAACAACTGACTATGGCAGCCTTCTATGGCAGCTAGTTCTGTATGTAGGGGGGTTGCTACTCACAGCACTCTCGATGCTCCTGGCCGTCTCGCCAAACAACTCAGACTTGGGATCCTCCATCTCAGGGGTGTAGAAGACCTCCAGGCCTTCCACCTGGTCCAAGTGCAGGAAGCCGTTGAACCGCATGGTGGCTGGGAGGAAATGGTGTCACACACGTTATAAACCTTTACTTTCTGTACCTGTGAGGCATGCGGTGCCCTCAACTACCCGCCCTCAGCTTCAGGCAGTGACCGTTTGGGTAGTGCCAGTCTGGGTTAGTGATGGAGTGTGTGCGCATGTGTGTGTGCGTGTGTGTATGGGGAGGGGGGTGGGTGGGGGGGTTAGTGTGGTTGTTTTTTATGGTGGGTGTGGCTGTGGAGTTGAGGGGGCTGAGCCTGTGATTGGCCGCAGTGGAAGTGGAAAGAGTGGATTGTGGGATATGGAGGAGGAGTGACAGAAGAAGGGAAGAGGAAGAGGAGAAGGGCAGGGGGTGGAGAAATGGACTGGAGTTTACCAGACCGAGACTTGTCCCAAAAGTTGGCAGAGGCATGGAGGACTGAATAGAGAGAGATCAGTTAGACAGACAGGAAACATTGACATACATATTACAAAGAGCAGAGAGGGACAGACAAGACAACACACATAGCAAAAATGAAGAACATTTTCTAAAAGTTTCCAGCTTTGGCAAAGACAGTGCCCCGCCTTGCCCTTAAACATCCCCATTTCTCTGTTCAAAATCCATCAACCCCCAATGGCCTCTTGCTATTGTTCCGGCAACACAACGGCAGCGAGACTCAAGACATCGTGAAAGAGAAGAGTGAAATAAAGCAGAAAGCAGGAGAGAAAGGGGGCTGGAGAGGAGATGATGAGAGGCGCTGATGCTGAGGTTTCATGCTGCGGCTCATAATCAACTGAACAAATTGCCCAAATCAATCATGGTGCCCTGCTTGGAGCTCGCCTGGGAAAAAAGCGAAGAGCACTTGTATGATTATCGTGGAAGATAGCCATAATTGTCTCCTAATGCCGCCAAACCGGTGACTGACATAGGCTGGTTCAAATTGCATGATAAGGACTTTTTTTTGCCGTTGTCTCCGCCCGACACACATCGATTCAAATATGATGGGGCAGCTATCAAATAGGAACAAATGGGGAACGTTTGGATGGAGAGAAGAAAAAAAGAGGAGAGGAGAGCGATAGATCAGATTTTTTTTGGGGGGGGGTCCCAATTGTCAAATGTTGGAGAATAAGAGTTTTGAAAGTCTAGGTTTTACATAAAATATGTCAACAATTACTGTTCCAAAAGGTAGTTTTTTTATGAAGAAAAAAATAAGTCAGATCTTTTACCTAATGGTGTTGCTCTAAAGATGCACACATTCCCATAGGAACATAGATATTTTTAAAGAGCAGGGCTTGTGCAACGTAATTTCTCGTCTTACAGGAATCATTTTTTGTCTTCAGGAATGATATACATAAGAGGAGAAAGCTGAAGTCTCTACCTATCAATTGATGTAAATATATCCCGTCTGATTCCCAGTTTGTCCATTAGAAAGCAGTAGGAGATTACATGAGCACATGGCGTATTTTGGCCACATGAAACCAGTTTGGGTTTGGTAGTCATTGTGCCAAAATGGCTAAACAGATTTTCAAGCCTAACATCTTAAAATGACCATAGCAATCAGGACTTTTAAATTATCACGTTTTTGTTGTTGTTGAAATAAGACACCGACAGGTGAGGAAACTGCAAACTTCTTTTCCCATTCACTTTTCCTATTGTAAACGAGTGAGATAGATGAATGGCAGATGTGGAGGATGCATACAAGCTAATGTGGATGGAGAAGGAAATGCATTGCTTTACAATGTACCCTTTCCATGCATACTAAATGTTTGCACTTTTGGTGACTTGACCTACATTGCATACTCTATGAATATAACCATGGCTTAGCTTTCAAATGGTATGTCACATTCTATTTTCTGACAACAAAAAAGTTTGTTAAATGGGAAATCATGCACATGATACATATTCTGTAACTGACAAGTTATTACACTTTTCAGATGTTTCAATGATGTGGCAACAAAGTCATAGTAAAATAGAATCACTCCCACTGATGCTTATCTGGGCTAGACAAAAAAACCAAATCTTGTGACTACGTGGATGCATAAAAATGTTTGGGCGTACTGTGGGGATTCGGACGGTTAAAGGAACACAAACATGATCAAAATGCCCATTTGCGCACCACCACAATTTGTCCACACCTTCTGATTACCGTTTATCGGGCAATCTAAAGTTAACTACGCCTTTTTTCGCTAAGCATTAGCAAATAGTGGTTAGCTCCTCTCCTCAGAGAGATCACTGACACCGTCAATACAGGAGGAAAATACAGTGAGACGCTCCGCTGATAGATATTACACCTTGCCGGTCGCCATGGACTTGTCATTTCCATCCTAATGAGTGTGATATCAGCCTTTCTTGGGAGTAGAACTAGGTCTGGCATATTGATTAAGGAGCGATACACTCTATAAATCGGTAACACTTTGGCAGAATGAGCTATCGATCGACAAAGTGTGGGTGTGACATCGTTAGCGCCTCGCCACCGCTGACACAAACGGATGTTTGTGATGCATTTCGTCATTGCGTGATGTGGCGTGCTGCAAATGTACTGTACAGAGAATGTATTGTAGTGCTAATAGCGTGATTTCACGTTTCCATTTCATGGATGGCAGCGACTGTTAATGTTGGTGTTTGTGTGACGAGAAAGAAGCAACACAGCTCTAGATTTTATATGAGCACATTGTTTCATATCCAAAAGTCCTCCTCAATTTCAAGTGTGCCTCCTAAATGGGTTGAAGAGGGGTGAGGTGGTATAGGAGGGGAACAGGAGAAAGGGGGAAGAAGAGGGGGGTCGTAGGGTACTTACAGGGGCAGTTGGCTCCCTCAGGGCTGCTGGAGGCCGTCTTGCCATCGGGACAACAGCCAAATGGGGTGTTGTCACACGACGAGCGGTCCTCCGCCATGGGGATGGTGGTGGCTGCGGCTGTGGGGTCTAGGGGAAAGAGAGGAGGGTTCATAAAGATTCATAACACCTCATAACGCTTCATAACACTTGTAACACATCTAAAATCTGGCGGTGGTGGCCGCAGCCTAGGGAACAAGGGGTGAGAGAGGAAAAGGTTCATAATGCTTTATAGCACATTGTAATGCTTCATAATACTTCATAATACCTTCTTAACCCCAACCTCAGAGAGCTGCATCTGGAACTCATCTCCATAATGAGAGCCATACTGTAGTAGCTACATAATGGGCTACATACCGTTATAATGGCACTAAGTACTTTGTGATGAGGGCTGGTAAATAACCACGGAAACAGCTAATCTCTTCCACTGATTGGGCGACTGCTATCTGCAAATGTCCACTGATTGGCAGATGGCTATCTCCAAAGACTTTGTCCCAGAGAACATTGCCTTTGCTATAAATCTAGGAGTACCCTGACGTTATCTCCAATGGGGTAAAGTGGCTACTCTCACAGTACACCAGGGAATGGCCTGCACCCGTTTCTCTCTTACGGGGATAGGTCCCTCTGTGGAGCAGCTTAACAGTCACCCTATGATTAGAAATGATCATAGAGCAAACAACCGTGGCTTGCTGAATAAGTCGTAAAGACGTCAAATGGGGACGGTTGTCTCTTCAAGGACTCTCTCTCGTCACCCCGTGAACGAAACACCCGCCGCTAGGACAGGTGTCTGTGGAGAAACAGGGATTGGGAGGAAGGGAGGGATAGAGGAGGGAGGGGAGTGTTGGCGTCTACAGGGCATCTGTTGGCCCATGGATTTACGAACGACAGCGATTGAGTTGGGAGGATGGCGGGGTAGGGAGGTGTGCTATGACTCAGGGACTATGTATTGCTCCATTGAGAGGCAAACACACATCTACCCAACCACAACCAGAACCATCCCCCTGTTTACACACACACAGACCTAGACACGGAGGTGACCCAGGTCTCCTTGGCAGACAGGTCATGTGCGCTCCGGTCCGCTGGTGACAAGAGAATAAATCTGCGAGGGGGAAAAGCGACTGAGGAAGCACTGAGGCTCGTGTTCCATCAATTCAGGAGTGTCAAAGCAAGCTGTTGGGTGACTGGAAGGGTCACAGAGCTTTGGAATGGTAAAAAAAAAAGCTGATTGAAAAGGGTTAGTCTACAGGTCTCTGGAGTGTGGTGCTTGGTGGAGTGGTTTAGCTATAAGGCCACAATGCCGTGGAGGGATTTTACTGTGTAGAGCGAGAGTTGTGTTCCGTATCACTATGTTGCAATGACAAGGTAAGAGATATTCTTATCAAGCTATCAACTCAGCCTTGAAACAACCCCCCAACATAAGCCAATAATCTCATCACCTTTCGGTTTTCCATTTCTACAAAATCAGTTATGTGGGGAGAGAAACGCTTCAAATATGAAAATAGCTTCATATTTTCACAGAATGGAGGATTCTGTGACAACAGTCTTGCGTTTTGAATACATTCTTGTATTTCTCTGCTTAACATTTGGATTAACCTTAACTGAATGTAAAGGACACTTTGAAAACACACCTCTGTTGTGGTGACATAACATCAGATAATGACATGTATAACATCAAACAATGACATGTTTAAATGGTGTATGATGTAGCAATGACATATCAAACCATGAGTCAGTTCAGAGGCCCATATTCAACCTAGGGATGTGCACGGTTATTAGAATTTTCAAATATCCGAATGAATGTTAGTATTCAAATACTTGTCTGCGTATTCATTTTTGCGATAGAAAAAGTATAGCCTAATTTAAGCCTATTTTAACCTGATTTAACACTGAAAAGGCTTTAAATTAAATTAAAATATCCATGTGACATTGTTACATACAAGGATATACCATGACATTTCAAATGATTAATTTAATAAAACTTCTCAATGTAGTTTTTATGATGCTCCATAAAAAAGACTGGTAGCTTTTGTTGTTTATGTTGACCACAGTAGTGGTGCGTGGGTAATATCACCAGGGAATCCAAGCCAGAAAAAATAAATCCCTATTACAGCCTATGTGTTGTGATAATTGCATTGTTTGCTCTATAACCTGGTAGTTTATATGCATTGACATCGCGATATACTGTATAGGCCTAAGGCCGAGACAATAAGAATACATTTATTTCATTACAAAACTGGAGAAGTCCACAAAACATATTGCATGTAACAAACAGTTACATGACCTACAGCATGGTCAAGCAAGTTTCCGACATTATTCGGACTACTAAACTACTATTGATTTAGAACCATGGAGAGTTACCGCAAGTCGCAAAGAAAACAGGTGCTACCTCCGCTATTCCAGCACCATTTAAACTTCAACATTTCAACATCTAATCATCTACGCTTAGGCTAATACAGTGACAACTAAAAGATACCAAAAACGATTTGGTCCAATCAACGTAAGTTAAATATGATGTGGCTGTCCATGGTACTGATTTCTTTGTGTGTGCGTGCGTGCAAATAGAAAAAAAAACATGTTGACTCAGCCTACTGGTAGAGAAACGCAAATGTCATCCTCCTCTTTCATGTTGCCTAAACGGTCTATGACTCTGTCACACAGTACACACTTTTAGTCTTTGTTGTCCTAGGCTACCTGGCTAAAATGCTTGCTCGCTAGCCTAACTTCCTTTCATGGGCAACACTGCGGCAGGCCAGCTAGTTAACATTAGCATACTACATCTAGCTACATGTTGAACTTCCATTCTCTCAGGCCAGGGGCACAATGTATGAATTTATGGACCCTATATCATTATCGTTAACATTGTACTCAGCTGTTGGTGTTCAGAAGCTTCAACATTTGTCAGGACGAAAAGGAAAATACTTTTCTCAAAGGAGTGCGGCTGTGGAAGTTGTACTGAAGGCCATTTGGAAAATGTGGATCAGAATCGCAGTTATAATCATTGGCCAGTACGGAGAATTAAGTAAAACCACAAGTCCAAATCCCTATCTCTATCCATGGTCAATTTAGGAAAGGGCTGATTTTAGCTAGATAGCCACCAGAGGACAATGACACAACGAGATGAAACAATTCAAGTTTCTTTCTGTCAATGACGTTTGGCTTCTGATGTGATTGGTCTGAAGCTAAATCCAATCCAATTTTGGGTGCGCCAGGACCCTTTCACAGCTGAGCTCACTCAGTTTAGCTCAACGCTGATTGGCTATTTTACATATATTTTTTATCAAGGGAGGAGCTCGCTGGCTTCTCTGGCATTCAATGTTACGGGCGACAACAATGTCATACTCTTTTTGACCAGACAGCATCAGATAGATACGCTACACATACTGAGACTGAGGGGCGCTGTTTTGTTCGCTCGGATGCTTTCTCCGATGATATACATTCAGCCTCTTGCGAATTGAAGGAAATTTATGAAACACAGAGAGACGAAAGATACATTATTTTGTATGTTTTTTTCTTGGTAAATTGCCTTGCTTCCCTTGGCATCCATGAATACACACCACTGGTAGGCCAATCAAAGCGGCAAAGAGGCTCAATGTGTATAATGTCTATAATTCAACCCTCCCCTGACCCCCACTGACCTCTGACCCTTGACCCCCTGTAGAGCAGCATTATGGGTTATGAAGTGAAAGAGCTTTGATTTACCAACTGGCTCCTCTCCGCTCGCCTCCAGGACTCTGACGCCGCTACCCTCTTCCTCCTCCTCCACCTGGTCGTCTCCGCTGGGCTCGCCGCTCCCTGAGTCCTCGAAAGCTGCAGGGGAGGAGCCAGGGCTGGTGTGGCTGGGTAGGCGGGTGGTGGTGGAGTGAGGTGTGTGGTGGGGGGTGGTGACGGGGCGGTTGGTGGTGAGCGCTCTCTCAGTGTCCATGGGGGGCGGCAGGGCCTCCACGAATGAGGCTGGTGGCCCCTCGGTTTCATCGTCATCCCAGGGAGAGCGTGATGTGCCATGACGCGGCGACGTGAGCCTGACGTGGGAGGTGGAGGGGGTGGTGGCTTTTGAGCGGGGGGTGGGGGGGTAAGGGGTGGGTCGGCCGGCTGGCTCGGTGATGCTTTCTGCATGGGGAGGGAAGGGAGGAGGAGAGGAAGCAAGGAATGGATGAATGGGTAAGCAAAGATGAAAATCATATTTTGTTTTCTCCCTATAGCCCCCATTTCGATTGTACATCTTTACCTCATACTACTGCTGTACCCCTTATGGTTGTCTTGCGTGTTCTGGTCACGTCAAGCACCTGAGCACACAATTCTGACCGACACACAAGAGCAGAGACCAGACTCATTGCAATAATAATAAATAATATGCCATTTAGCAGACGCTTTTATCCAAAGCGACTTACAGTCATGCGTGCATACATTATTTTTTTGTGTATGGGTGGTCCCGGGGATCGAACCCACTACCCTGGCGTTACAAGCGCCGTTCTCTACCAGCTGAGCTACAGAGGACCACAATATGAAATATACATCTAAAATAGAATTGAAACCCTATGCACATAGGAACGGAAAACCTGGATGAAATCTTTGAACCCCTTATGACTCACGAAGCAAAACACGGCATGAAAATAAGAACATCTTACACTGAAGTATGCCAAAGGATGTTATACTGTAGAGTTCAACTGCACTGAAGTCTGTTTGTGTACAGAGAAGAAGAATGTGCCCTATATAGGGTTAAGCTGCACTGCAGTTGCACTGGTGTGTGTGTGTAGGTGTTGGGGTGTGTGTGTCTTTGTGAGGCATGTGTGTTTGTTCAGTGTGTCTGTGTGTATATGTGTCGGCATTGGTGTGTGTCTGTGGGTATGAATTATACATATTCATACGTTGCCCTCCTGTAGCGGAGCTTTAATCACAGACAGTCAGAGCCTCTGGTGATGAATGATAATATACATGGGGCAGGAAAAGCACGGTTTAACTCCAGCTTCAAAGACTCCAGACTCGGCTCACAGCCGCACAAGCATCCGTCAACTCCGCCGCGAAAGGCAGCCTTGTCAACACAGTCACACACGCCATCCAAAAAACACTCTCAGAAATCCTTTCCTTGCCGTCGCCAGAGAGGAGGACCCGCTTTTCTTTCAGCAGAGACCGCCATTACCCATGCAAGGCTTTGGTACAAAGACAAAAATGTATCAGATAAAACGGATAAAATAGGAGAAGCGAGTCAAGAGCTGTAGGGAATGGAGACACTTCATAAGTGTAGCTGCTAGGATGGCGGCGAGCCTGCCAGGCGTGACAAAATAACGACGCTCCTACTTTACCCCAGCCGTTGTGTGTGCAGGGCGAAATAAAAACCTCCTACGGTTTATTATTTCCGTCTCATTGGAATTCGGCTAACATTATGTGTAGGATTTAATTGCACAATAATAATCTCCTATTTGATCGGCAATTACGCCGTGAAGTGTGAAATGTGATACCTTGATGAAGAACTGGATGTTATCAGCCAGGCAGGCACCCCACTATCTCCCACCCTGCTAGGCTCCAGAGGAGGGGAGGCAGAGGAGCCAGCCTGCAGAGATACAATATGTCAGCTTAGCCCCAGAGTGCATCTAGCGATTGCTATCACCGTGAGCGAGGCGGTGGCATACTTTGCTTTTCCTCTTGACTACACCTGTCACTCAAGTGCCAAGCCTTGCGTCGGCGGAGCCAGGGGAGTGAGTGTCTGGGATCCGGCCGGGAGTCCTTCGGCGGCAAACGCTCGAAGAGGGGTGGGTGGGTAAAATAATAAAAAAACAGAGACAGAAAGAAGGGTAGGACAACTGGCAGCGCAGTCAGTTCAGTGGAAGCTTTCCTTAATCAGGTTTAACGCTCCATTTGCTTTTTTCCCGGTTATATCGACGGGCGGGCAGGGAGAGAAATCATTGTCATCTTCACTTGTCTGGGCTGTGTAGTTATCTTTGAAAGGCGGTTATTAAGATTGTTTGCAGTGTCTGCCATGCTCAGTGGGGAGGAGGAATCAGATATTGGAAAGACGAGAGGAAAAAGGGAAAGAGAAAATTGAAGAGAGGATGAAAAACGGGCGAGGGAGAAAAAGAGCACGAAAGAGAGACATGAAAAGAGGGACGGAGGAAAAAAGTGTTCAGGGAAAGTATGAGGATGGAGAGAGAGGGGAGAGAGAGAGGAATACATCTGAGAAAATGGGAGGATTGAGGGAGGGGCATTAAAGACAAGAGACTAACATTAAGGCAGAAAACTAATGATATCATATGCTAGTGTTCTCTGCCAATTTGCTTTAAACCTACATATGGGTGCCCCCCCCCCATCACTTTAGTGGCTTGTACCTCTCACACTTTCACTGGTTTTCCCATGGATTGCTTCATCTAGCTCTGAGAAAGGCGACATAGCCAGAAGTAGAAATGCTGTGTCGTGTAGAGAAGAGTCAGAGTGCTTGTCCCTTAGCATGGGCGGAGAGATGTGTCAGATCACAAGTTCACAGCCATTTGATGTAGTTTCTGCAGAACTTGCTTCAGTGTGAAGCTATTAGCACTGATGTACAATAAGGTGTGAGAGTTACATCAGATCAAATAGGCTTGTCCTTGGAGCTACTTCGGTATGAGTTTGGATCGGATCAATATTTATTAACATTAGCCATTAGCGACTATGCTTTCTGTAGGAATGGCAAAGGCCCTCAGTAGTGGTTCTGCGCTAGCTGTTAGCATTGAAGTTATTTCTGTAATTTTTATTAAGAGCTGCATCAGATCAGCGGGAGGCGAGGAGCGGCGGCGGGGGGAGGATGTTGGAACGCTAATTTGCACCCAGTCACACGTGAAATGAGCTCGATCTAACCCCCAACCTGGGGGAGGATGAGGAGCCCGCTACCTACGGCGCGACCGCATCTGGGGGAAGAAATTAAAAGAACTGCTGTGACAAGTCGGAGGCCTGTTGTGTTCGTCTGGCTTCCCCTTGGGCTCAAAGAAAGCGAGCGAGAGAGAGAGAGCAGTCCCTGCTACAACTCTTTGTCCCTCCGAATGAAGCTCCACACTAAGTAAGGTCTTACATACTACCCATGTCTCCATCGTCAGGCAACAGAGAATGAGTCTGGAGTGAATTTCACTGGTAACCGACGGTGTCAGATCGCTAATCACCAGATCAAAGTGCTGTCGGGCTCTCATAGAGCAAATTAATCTTACTCCTGCGCAGGGGCGCAACTTTGGTTTTAGAAGTGGGGGGGACATAATTATTATAATATTTTTTTTATCCAGTCGGCTAAACACTCCAACAGAAGGGGATGGAAGGTACCCACTAGAGGTCTTCCGGGTCCCATAGACCCAAAATTCTGAGATCCGACCCGGGACCCGAGCGGGTCTGGCTCCAAAATTCTGACTTTTCTCTCGGATCTGGGTTGGGTCTGATATAATTGCCATGGGTCTCAGGTATGTGCAATTAAAATGGATTTACCAACTGGACCCGATTGGACACGTCCCTCTGTTAATTTAATGTGTGCGGTGATGAGAACTGTGTGAAAGCTTGTTATCTGTGTCAGCCAATTGCAACTCAATGAAACATATAGCTTACAGTGCCTTGCAAAAGTATTCATCCCCCATGGTGTTTTTCCTATTTTGTTGCATTACAACCTGTAATTTAAATGGATTTTTATTTGGATTTCATGTAAAGGACATACACAAAATAGTGCAAATTGGTGAAGTAAAATGAAAAAAATAAATAACGGAAAAGTGGTGCATGCATATGTATTCCCCCACTTTGCTATGAAGCCCCTAAATAAGATCTGTTACAACCAGTTACCTTCAGAAGTCACATAATTAGTGAAATAAAGTCCACCTGTGTGTAATCTAAGTGTCACATGATCTCAGTATATATACACCTGTTCTGAAAGGCCCCAGAGTCTGCAACACCACTAAGCAAGGGGCACCACCAAACATCCCACGGAGCACCATTAAATTCATTATTAAAAAATGGAAAGAATATGGCACCACAACAAACCTGCCAAGAGAGGGCCACCCACCAAAACTCACGGACCAGTCAAGGAGGGCATTAATCAGAGAGGCAACAAAGAGACCAAAGATAACCCTGAAGGAGCTGCAAAGCTCCACAGTGGAGATTGGAATATCTGTCAATAGGACCACTTTAAGCTGTACACTCCACAGAGCTGGGCTTTACGGAAGAGTGGCCAGAAAAAAGCCATTGCTTAAAGAAAGAAATAAGCAAACACTTTTGGTGTTTGCCAAACGCCATGTGGGAGACTCCCCAAACATATGGAAGATGAGACTAAAATTGAGCTTTTTGGCCATCAAGGAAAACGCTATGTCTGGCGCAAACCCAACACCTCTCATCACCCTGAGAACACCATCCCCACAGTGAAGCATGGTGGTGGCAGCATCATGCTGTGGGGATGTTTTTCATCGGCAGGGACTGGGAAACTGGTCAGAATTGAAGGAATGATAGATGGTGCTCTAAAAAAGTATTGACTTTGGGGGGGTTGAATAGTTATGCACGCTGAAGTTTTCTGTTTTTTTGTCTTATTTCTTATTTGTTTCACAATAAAAAAATATTTTGCATCTTCAAAGTGGTAGGCATGTTGTGTAAATAAATGATACAAAACCCCAAAGAATCAATTTTAATTCCAGGTTGTATGGCAACAAAATAGGAAAAATGCCAAGGGGGGTGAATACTTTCGCAAGCCACTGTATGTCCAGCTGAAACTGTCTCCAGCCGCTCACCTCACGTGAGCCTGCTGCTGAGGAGAGAGAGTGAGTGAAAGGAGTCTTGGCTACTGTTGATTGCGAAGATATAGGCCTTGTTCACTGAAGTAAAAGGAAAGATAGAGGAGAAAGAGTATAGTGAAAAGAAGCCGACAAGGGGAATGTCCTCGGGGACAAGTTTTAATATTGTAGTGGACAAAGATGAGAAGAAGAACATTGGCGTGGCCAACTCGCTATCTAGGTTTGATGCAATTTTCTAACTTAAAAAATACATATATTTATTATCATTTGTTTTATCATTATTATTGTATATCATTATTATTTTAGGCCTATTTAAAAATCTAAAGCAGTTAATTAAAATATGCAAAAAGTGTTTTGTTTCTTTTTGTCTAGACATTTTCGTTGGCTAAATTAAGTTTTAACTGTCTTTTTAATTTTGTGCTCCGTATTTATTTTAAGATACTGTAGGTTGAAAATAGGCCTGTTGTAAAATAAATATAATTAGCCTATTGCTGTCTTTTGTGGGGTAGGCCTGTAGGCAGTCGCCTTTGTTTAATCGTTGCAATTCAGGCCTATCTGTTCAAAGCTTTTGTAAAGATTTAAACCAGTTCTTTAAATATGCAACAATTGTTTTGTTTCATTGTTGAGCCATTTTCATTGGGCAAATTAAGTACCAATTGTAATGTTGTGTTTGCCTAATATAGGGCTAATTGCACTCAAACCATACTCAGGGGCGCATGCAATAAAATGCAAATTAATTACTTAAAAATCATAGAATGTGATTTTCTGGATGTTTGTTTTAGATTCCGTCTCTCACAGTTGAAGTGTACCTATGATAAAAATTACAGACCTCTACGTGCTTTGTAAGTAGGAAAACCTGCAAAATCGTCAGTGTATCAAATACTTGTTCTCCCCACTGTGTGTATATATATATACACTGCTCAAAAAAATAAAGGAAACACTTAAACAACACAATGTAACTCCAAGTCAATCACACTTCTGTGAAATCAAACTGTCCACTTAGGAAGCAACACTGATTGACAATAAATGTCACATGCTGTTGTGCAAATGGATAGACAACAGGTGGAAATTATAGGCAATTAGCAAGACACCCCCAATAAAGAAGTGGTTCTGCAGGTGGTGACCACAGACCACTTCTCAGTTCCTATGCTTCCTGGCTGATGTTTTGGTCACTTTTGAATGCTGGCGGTGCTTTCACTCTAGTGGTAGCATGAGACGGAGTCTACAACCCACACAAGTGGCTCAGGTAGTGCAGCTCATCCAGGATGGCACATCAATGCCAGCTGTGGCAAGAAGGTTTGCTGTGTCTGTCAGCGTAGTGTCCAGAGAATGGAGGCGCTACCAGGAGACAGGCCAGTACATCAGGAGACGTGGAGGAGGCCGTAGGAGGGCAACAACCCAGCAGCAGGACCGCTACCTCCGCCTTTGTGCAAGGAGGAGCAGGAGGAGCACTGCCAGAGCCCTGCAAAATGACCTCCAGCAGGCCACAAATGTGCATGTGTCTGCTCAAACGGTCAGAAACAGACTCCATGAGGGTGGTATGAGGGCCTGACGTCCACAGGTGGGGGTTGTGCTTACAGCCCAACACCGTGCAGGACGTTTGGCATTTGCCAGAGAACACCAAGATTGGCAAATTCGCCACTGGCGCCCTGTGCTCTTCACAGATGAAAGCAGGTTCACACTGAGCACGTGACAGACGTGACAGAGTCTGGAGACGCCGTGGAGAACGTTCTGCTGCCTGCAACATCCTCCAGCATGACCGGTTTGGCGGTGGGTCAGTCATGGTGTGGGTGTCATTTCTTTGGGGGGCCGCACAGCCCTCCATGTGCTCGCCAGAGGTAGCCTGACTGCCATTAGGTACCGCGATGAGATCCTCAGACCCCTTGTGAGACCATATGCTGGTGCGGTTGGCCCTGGGTTCCTCCTAATGCAAGACAATGCTAGACCTCATGTGGCTGGAGTGTGTCAGCAGTTCCTGCAAGAGGAAGGCATTGATGCTATGGACTGGCCCGCCCGTTCCCCAGACCTGAATCCAATTGAGCACATCTGGGACATCATGTCTCGCTCCATCCACCAACGCCACGTTGCACCACAGACTGTCCAGGAGTTGGCGGATGCTTTAGTCCAGGTCTGGGAGGAGATCCCTCAGGAGACCATCCGCCATCTCATCAGGAGCATGCCCAGGCGTTGTAGGGAGGTCATACAGGCACGTGGAGGCCACACAGACTACTGAGCCTCATTTTGACTTGTTTTAAGGACATTACATCAAAGTTGGATCAGCCTGTAGTGTAGTTTTCCTCTTTAATTTTGAGGGTGACTCCAAATCCAGACCTCCATGGGTTGATACATTTGATTTCCATTGATAATTTTTGTGTGATTTTGTTGTCAGCACATTCAACTATGTAAAGAAAAAAGTATTTAATAAGATTATTTCATTCATTTAGATCTAGGATGTGTTGTTTAAGTGTTCCCTTTATTTTTTTGAGCAGTGTATATATATATATATATATATATTAATATATATTAATATCATACAGTGGACACCTAAGCCTATAGGCCTATCTATATCCATGCAATGCCATGATGCATTTAGTGCTCAAATCTCCAACAGCTGAACCATGAGGTGGACAATTATTGTTTTAGGAAAGTAAAAACCAATCAAACAATAGGCTCTAAAGCTTAGAATATGCTATAAATAAAATATATATATATTTTTTAAGGAAACGTAAATTTGGCCAATAGCCTATCGCTCGTTTATTGATGGCGCTGGCAGAGCCCAGTCGGAGGTTTCTTTCTCTCTCTCTTTCTACTCTAAGATCTGAACGGGTCTCTCGGATCCAAACCAGCACGGGTCTGTTTAGGTCCGTATTTCCACAGGCCTTTTCAGAACGGGTCTGACTGTCCTCAGGTCAATTCGGAACGGGTCTCCGTTAAAAAAGAAGAAGAATCAGGTCGGGTGGGAAAGCCACAGATCCATTTCAGAATGGGTCCAACTTTTTGGACCCGTGAAGCCGTCTACCCACAACCTCCATTCCAAACCAGGTATCAGAAGGCTTACTCTTCCCCCCATTCTCAAGCATCTCGCCAATCGCTCCTCTGATAGCTGAACAGTGGTGCTCATCCAGCTAAAAGCTGTGAAGGGGATTGAAGGATTCCCCACCGAGAATTTGGGAGCTAAACCTCCCTAATCCGCACAGGGGGGCAGGGAATCAAACAGTAAAATTTCACCCCTTTATGGGGGATTCAGTGGCTCAGACTGCAGCCAAACAGTAGTTTATCTATCTCAAGGGGAGCATCTCAGGCCTCATTTCTCTCCCAAGACTTAGTTTTTCCTCTTCCTCGATCCGAAGCAGGGAGGATGATGGTAAATTATTACCTCAACTACCTCAACTAGCCGGTGCCCCCGCACATTGACTCTGCAACGGTACCCCCCTGTATATATAGCCTCCCTACTGTCACTTTATTTTACTGTATATATAGCCTCCCTACTGTCACTTTATTTTACTTCTGCTCTTTTTTTCTCAACACTTTTTTTGTTGTTGTTTTATTCTTACTTTTTTTGTTTAAAATAAATGCACTGTTGGTTAAGGGCTGTAAGTAAGCATTTCACTGTAATGTCTGCACCTGATGTATTCGGCGCATGTGACCAATAAAATTTGATTTGATTTGATTTGATTTGAAGAAAAAAAATCCTAAGCTGTCGTCGTGTGGGCTCACAGGTATGTTGACGCCACGCCAGCTGCTCGTTATTCCCACAAGAAAACTTGTGCTTTACTGCAAATTATTGGCATATAGAGCCCCCATACACTACAATACAAACCCTTGACGATATCTGGTACAGTCAGTCTCAAAAATGGTTTACTACAGTAATGTATAAAGTAAAGTTTCTATACTTTAAGTATAGCCATGCAGGCTATCCATAGACAAACCTGGGTGAAAGACACAGTGAAGCAATACTGCACCAACCACAAAGAGGACACAACCCATATCCCCTTGTCCCCTTGACAAGGAGCCAGATAGATAGAGAGAGGACAGTTGGTCTTTCCAACGCCTGTGGCATTATTCATTATCTTTTGATATGGGCCTGACAACAGGAGTTGGACATCCCCTAGTATGATGTATGGAGGTCAGACGGGGCTCACCTGTGCACTGGCCAAAGTGTTCCACTGTGATATGCTTGTCCTGCCTACAGGCAATGGTGCTCAGCTGGCACTGGTCAGCGTAGGTCACCCCATCAGAGCCACACACCTGCTCAGGAAAAAAGAGAGAAACAGGCTAGGATCACAACTCATTAACTTTATGCCGATCTCAAGCTCAATAGTTCCAGATACTGTGTTCTGAATTCTGTGATGAATTTCTGACAGTATAGACTGATTGGTCATAGAGAAGATAATGTAGAGGCCCACCTTGGTCTTGTTCTTCTCGTCACAGTCGGGCGAGGGGCATTCACAGTGGGCTTGACTGTTAACCTCAACACAAGACGCGCCAAACTTGCAGTCCAGCTCATCACATGAGGTTGGGGCATCAGCACCTGGGATGGGAATGAAGGGGTTCAAATCAACTCATGGGTCAATGGATACCATCACTGTCCATTCATATGAATGTGTATTCCTGGTCCAAATCATGATGCTGACATTAGCATGTGAGTTTGGTGCTCTTAACTGCTCTTAACCCTAGTTGATAATCACCATAATAATCTATATGCACAGTACTACTTCCACATACAGTGAGGTCCAAAAGTATTGGGACAGTGACAAATGTTGTTGTTTTGGCTCTGTGCTCCAGCACTTTGGATTTGAAGTGATACAATGACTGTGCGGTTAAGGTGCAGACGGTCAGCTTTAATTTGAGGGTATTTTCATCCATATCGGGTAAACTGTTTAGAAATTACAGCACTTTTTTTACATAGTCCCCTCCATTTTAAGGGGACCAAAAGTATTGGGACAAATTCACTTATATGTGTATTAAAAAGTAAAGTATTTGGTCCAATATTCGTAGCACGTAATGACTACATCAAGCTTGTGACTCTACACATTTGTTGGATGCATTTGCAGTTTGTTTTGGTTGTGTTTTAGATTATTTTGTGCCCAACACAAATTAATGGTAAATAATGTATTGTGTCAATTTGGAGTCACTATTGTAAATAAGAATAGAATATGTTTTGAAATGCTCCTACATTAATGTGGATGCTACCATGATTACGGATAGTCCTGAATGAATCGTCAATAATGATGAGTGAGAAAGTTACATAAGCACAAATATTCCCCTCTGAGAAGTTAGCATGTCTTGGGGGTATGATATTTATGTGTCTGTAACTTTCTCACTAATCATTATTCACACAGTCATTGTATCATTTCAAATCCAGTGCTGGAGTACAGAGCCAAAACAACAAAACATTTGTCACTGTCCCAATACTTTTGGAACTCACTATATAGAAACATGAGTAGGTTGTGCAGATGAATAGTTGTTACGCTTTCCATACAGGATTATATTAATGATTAATCTTTAGTATAAATTAAACATGTGGACTCTTTTCAAGACAATAAATAAATAAGGATTTGATCTCATTCCGTCATGTTTTTTTCGTCAGGCGCCTCCGCAGCACTGATCACTGGTACTTTAACCAAGGAACCTGTTTGAAGCGTTGATGCACAATGCCACTGGGTTGCATCAGCAGTAGCAACAGGGGCTTGTGCTAAGAATCATTGCCATGAGCCCTTGAGGCATCGAGTGTGGGCTCTCCTCTCTGTACTGACATCACAGCGGTGCAGAGAGCCTCCTCTCAGCTTTCATGTGCCCCCCCCCCCCCCACACTTTGTGCTGGGACTATTGACTTCATTAAGCACTTGACTTTCTGTCAATAGCTGACGGAAAGTCAACTGGAGTTGTGTGTATTCATTAGGTTAGGTTGCCATTCATCCAGACATTAGAATGGAGGGCTAAATTAATGGATACTGGATAAATTGCCCAAATATTTGATTAGGTACACCTATCTAGTACCGGGTCGGACCCCCCTTTGCTTCCAGAACAGTCTAAATTCTTTGGGGAATGGATTCTGCAAAGTGTGGCGGTCAACCATTGCTCAATTGGTATCAAGAGACCTAACGTTGACATCAGGCAGGTTGGAGCCATCAGCATGACGCAACCAGGCAATGTTTTTCCACTCCTAAATTGTCCAGTGTTGGTGATCGCGTGCCCACTGGAGCTGCTTCTTCTTCTTTTTAACTGATAGGAGTGGAACCCGGTGTGGTCGTCTGCTGCATTATAGGTACTGAAACCGGTGCGCCTGGCACCGACGATCACACTATGCTCAAAGTTGCTTAGATCACTCGTTTTGCAGATTCTAACATTAAATTGAACAGTAACTGAATGCCTCAATGCCGGTCTGCCTGCTTTATATAAC
The DNA here is from genome assembly GCF_020615455.1 of Coregonus clupeaformis. NCBI lineage: Eukaryota > Metazoa > Chordata > Actinopteri > Salmoniformes > Salmonidae > Coregonus > Coregonus clupeaformis. The sequence goes on along the minus strand of NC_059221.1, from coordinate 1,604,764 downwards.
AAACCATGACCATGTGACTCAATGTCTGTAGGAGCGAACCATTTTCGTGAATGGGGTGGTGTACCTAATAAACTAGTTAACATGATATTTCCCATTCTGATTAGTTTTTCCTTCAGATAACACAATGAAAAATGACAGCTACAACAACAGCTATTGTACTGCAGCCGCTTCTACAGTTTCTGCTACTTCTTAATGCTGATAAAACAGGTGGCTTAGAGAAAAGGCCATTGAGTTCATGAATTCATTGCTGCAAGGCCGCTCCCTGGATGAGAGGAGTGACAGGGACTAGACGAGAACCGAGGGTTTGCCATGCTCTGTCGGTGGCGCGGCGAGTTAGCAGGTGGCGCACATCAGTCAGCAGGGGCCTCCCCGTACCTGTGTCGCAGCCATTCATGCCCATCTTGCTGCCGTCGGGGCACACATTGCACTTCATGCCCTTCACTCCAGTCTTGCAGGAGCACAGACCTGACATCTGCTCGCAGTCGTCCCTCACCGAGCCCACTGCGTCACAGTTACATGCTGGAACACAGAGGGAGAGAAAGAAAGAGAGGAAGGGAGATATAAATAGGGAGGAGGAGGGAATGGAGGAAGAGAGACAGGGAGAGAGATGGAAACACAAAAGGGTAAGTGGTACTTAATGACATACAGTGAATAACAATCCACCTGTTCACCACAATGCAAGATAAAGGATATTGATTATCCAGCTTAACTCTTTCCCTAAAACTCTACAAGATTCTCCATTGGGCTTTTCAGTTCGGAACTAGGCTTAATCTGTGTCATAGAAACCAGCCCCTCACACACACACACTCAGGCCGCCTCGGAAGTGAACCCTAGGTTGATGTAAATCTCAGCGCCTCTGTGTCGGGGGCTGGAGTCAGGGATAGTTCAGGCAGAGGCCAGCCAGACAGTCCTGAGGCGAGAGGGTAGATGGGCCAACAAGATCACAGAGAGCCTCCAGCCCCCAAGGAACAACATCAACCCCATCAAGGTCCTGGAATCAATGTTTCCCCCTGCTGAACTCTGCACTGATGTGTGTACGGTTTGCTTGTCCGTAGGTAAACCTCACATGTCAGGCCACAGTGGAGACCGATAAAAGCTCCTGCTGTGGATTAAATAGCTTGGCGGGTCTTATACTGTATTGCCAAGAACTCTTTTCACAAGTAATCTGGTAGTCCGCGTCAAAAAGGATTATGGACACACAGCCACACAAAATAATTGAGTCAATGTCAAGTGCAACTTTTGACAGCTTTGACAAAGCTCTGATTCTTGGGTCTCTGTTTTTTTTAAAGGACACAAAATGAGTCAAATATATATATATTTTTTTATCGCCTACTGACGGCCTTGGCTGCAACAATAAGCATTAATTTTTCAACTTAATCTCTTTTTATTTTATTTTACCTTTATTCAACTAGGCAAGTCAGTTAAGAACAAATTCTTATTTACAATGACAGCCTACACCGGCCAAACTCGGACGACGCTGGGCCAATTGTGCGCCGCCCTACGGGACTCCCAATCACGGCCAGTTGTGATACAGCCTGGAATCGAACCAGCGGTTCTGTAGTGACGCTTCAAGCACTGAGATGCAGTGCCTTAGACCACTGTGCCACTCGGGAGCCCAGCTCTTTACAGCCAAGTGCTACTCTTAACTAATATAACCAATATATGCCATTAAGCCGAAGCTTTTATCCAAAGCGTCTTACAGAAGGGCATACATTTTCGTATTGCCAGCCCCAGCGGGAGCCAATGATCCTTGAATTACAAGCGCCATAGTCTTCTAACTGTACTACACAGGAAAATTGCTAAATTTGAGCTGGATCCTGCCGGAAGAGGATCCGGCACCTCTCCATTTTGGACTGTTTCATTATGAAACAAATTTGGCCAGATAAATAATAAATAATTGTCACTTTTTGCAATGTGAACATTCTAATAAAAGCAAATCAAAGTTCATTCGAGTTTCCCCCTTGTTAATTCGCCTGCCTGCCCCCCCGATATTCAAAGAGTCGATTCGGGCTTATGGTTTGCGTAACATTGCAACCTACACTGAACAAAAATATAAACGCAACATGGAACAATTTCAAAAACTTTACTGAGTTACAATTCATGTAAGGAATTCAGTCAATTGAAATAAATTCATTAAGCCCTAACCTATGGATTTCACATGACTGGGAACACAGATACAGTGGCTTTGGAAAGTATTCAGACCCCTAGACTTTTTCAACATTTTGATAGGTTACAGCCTTATTCTAAAATTGATTAAATAGTTTTCCCCCCACTCTAATCAATCTACACACATCACCCCATAATGACAAAACAAAAACAGGTTTTATAAATGTTTGCTAATTTATTAAAAATAAAAACCGGAAATATTACATTTACATAAGTAGTCAGACCCTTTACTTAGTACTTTGTTGAAGCTCCTTTGGGTATGACGCTACAAGCTTGGCACACCTGTATTTGGGGAGTTTCTCCCATTCTTCTCTGCAGATCCTCTCAAGCTCTGTCAGGTTGGATGGGGAACATCGCTGCACAGCTATTTTCAGGTCTCTCCAGAGTTGTTTGACCGGGTTCAAGTCCGGGCCACTCAAGGATATTCAGAGACTTGTCCTGAAGCCACTCCTGCGTTGTCTTGGCTGTGTGCTTAGGGTCGTTGTCCTGTTGGAAGGGCAGTCTGAGGTCCTAAACGCTCTGGAGCAGGTTTTCATCAAGGATCTCTCTGTACTTTGCTCCATTCATCTTTCCCTTGATCCTGACTAGTCTACCAGTCCCTGCCGCTGAAAAACATCCCCACAGCATCATGCTGCCACCACCATGCTTCACCCGTAGGGATGGTGCCAGGTTTCCTCCAGACATGACGATTGGCATTCAGGCCAAAGTGTTCAATGTTGGTTTCATCAGACCAGAGAATCTTGTTTCTCATGTCTTTAGGTGCCTTTTGGCAAACTACAAGCGGGCTGTCATGTGCCTTTTACTAAGGAGTAGCTTCCGTCTGGCCACTCTACCATAAAGGCCTGATTTGTGCAGTGCTGCTGAGATGGTTGTCCTTCTGGAAGGTTCTTCCATCTACACAGAGGAACTCTAGAGCTCTGTCAGAGTGACCATCGGGTTCTTGGTCACCTCCCTGACCAAGGCCCTTCTCCCCAGATTGCTCAGTTTGACCGGTCGGCCAGCTCTAGGAAGAGTTTTGGTGGTTCCAAACTTCTTCCATTTAAGAATGATGGAGGCCACTGTGTTCTTGGGGACCTTTAATGCTGCAGACATTTTTTGGTACCCTTCCCCAGATCTGTGCCTCGACACAATCCTGTATCGGAGCTCTAAGGAAAATTCCTTAGGAGCATTTGTTTAAGCTCCTGAAACATGGGACCAACACTTTACATATTGCGTTTATATTTTTGTTCAGTGTATGTTTGAGACCAACACGTGGCTGTGTGAGAAGCGTGGCTGTATCTCTCACAGAACTAGAATGAGATTAACTTTCTATGAGCTCTCTCCCTCTCTCTGCTCTGATAGACATGAGCCTGCAACTCTAATCTCTTCAGTGTTGCACTTCATCATTGATATCGTTATAGAATCATAGCCGCGGGAAGGGTGCTGGAGGTGCCGCAGCACCCCTGATAAATTGAAATAAATTTGCCAAAATGACTGCTGTCTGTTCAGAAACAAATTAAATAATTCAGAATAGCCTACCACACCATGCGAATGCCTATAATTTAGCCACAGAGGATCAATAGCTTCTTTTTAAAAATAGCCTAGCTGTGGATTTTGTGTAGCCCAATAACAAAGCATAGCCTACAGTCGGGAACGCGCGGCAAATCTGTCAGTGAACAGCATGCAGACAAAACAGGCCTTTATTTCATATACAATCGCGGGAAAACACAGGTTAGAAAGCAAATGGTTACTGCTGAAAAGAGAAGACTAATCGGTCTGCTGTAGGCTACCAAATAGTGTTTTACAAAGTAAAACAAGAGACAGATAGGCTTCTGGCATGAACGCATCGGCCATCACCGGCGAGTGAGCTGCGCATCATTGGGCAAGTCAGTGAAACTGGAAAGCATTTTTAGGACTGACATTTTCTCCTCATATTGTAGCCTACAATATGTGTCTCCACACACCTAGGCTATTGATGGATGCAAGACAAGGTCGTTTTTAGTGATCTCAGATTTTCAGTGTCAAAGTAGCCCGTCATTTAGATCATTTGTGCGGTATTAAAGATTCTGCCAAAGTCTCCAGTCATGTAAAATGTGCAGAATTGCATGAAATGCATTTATAAAAGGCCACATTTTTCCCGGACCTTAGGCTACTAATTATGTTCCCCATGTGTGCAACTTCTGTAAGCGCCTCTACTCTGGATAAGAATGACTAAAATGTAAATGTAATACTCTACTGCTCTATGCCACTATGCAAATATGATGATATACATGCAATGCTTTATTATAAAGGTACCTCAGAGCTCCCCAGGTCACCCCCCTCTCGCGCTCACTTTTTGTTTCCCGGCATCTCCCGATTTACCAATTAAGCACTGCACAGGACCAAAACTCTTCTGTTCCCTACATCAGGACAGTTAATGTGAAGAAAACAGATGGAGAAAGCGGCGAAGTACGAGGAGGTCTCTTACGTGTGCAGCCGCTCAAGTTCTCTGTGACGATGCCGCGGAAGTTCCAGAAGCCTGGATCGCAACGGTCACACTTCTGTCCCCCGACGCCGGGCTTGCAGGAGCACTGGCCGCTGGACGGGTCACACGTCCCCTTGTAGGAGCCATACGGGTTACACTGGCACGTACCTGGGGACACACCAAGGACAGGACTGATTGGATGATTTCATTAATTACATAATTATACACAGCTACAACATCAAAGCAACAGCAGACCCTCTCCAGTCTGAGTCAATGCCAGAGGGGGATCAGATGGTTTCCCAGACACTGATTAAGCTTAGTCCAGGATTAAAAAGATGTTCAATTGCATATATCAACTGAAAGCAGTGGAGGCTGTTGAGGGGAGGACGGCTCATAATAATGGCTGGAATGGAGTTTAATGGCTTGAATGGAGTGAATGGAATGGTATCAAACACGTGTTTGATACCATTCCATATACTTCATTCCAGCCATTATTATGAGCCGTCCTCCCCTCAGCAGCCTCCACTGACTGAAATAGCTTTTAGTCCAGGACTAGACTTGAATCTGTGTCTTGGAAACCGGCCCTATATGTAGACCTTTAGATATCACTTTATATGCAGGTTTTCCTTTCCAGCAAATGTACGCTAGGCTGTTTGTGTGCATCTGATCAATAAGTTGATACCATTGTGAGGGATATAATACAAGGGGTCAGAGGTGAGAGGTCAGATGTCAGATGTCAGGTAAGAGGTCGGCACACTTACTGGTGCATCCAGCGAGTCCCACACCAAGGGCCGCCGTCTTATTGTCGCGGCAACAACCGTAGACTGACTGACTGCAGCGTTGTGGTGCTGTCAGCTCCGGCAGAGAGGTGGCTGAAATCGCTGATGAGGAGATGGGACCGAGGATGGAACAAAAGAGGGAGAGAAGAAAAGATAAAACAAACTTTTTAGAGTGACAGTGAAGGCTCTTTTAAAAGGAATTAGAAGACACAATCTCTGAACAACATGCAACTTCTAGCGAACAAAGAGGTTCACCTCGAGGGCCAGAGGTGAAAAGCTGGCATCTGGCTTCTACATAACAATTCTACTTTCCCAATCCTGACAACGGCTCAAAATCAGGGGGAAATTATGCCATTACCTGAAAACAAACAATGGTGATCCTAGTGGAACAGCTGACATTTGCCACATCCTAGGAGGCCTATTCTCTTCAGTTGTTCTCCTGTGAAATTGCAGCGTGCGACACATCTCTACAAGCTTTCAGAAGCAGAAAAAAACGAGTCTGCGGCTGAATGTGATGGACTGGGCCAATCTGTGAGCGAATGTGTGTAGTTGTTTTGTCTGTGCATGTGCCAGATTCCACGCCGACGTGACAGCTCGAAAAGAAAACCGAATACAACACACCCTGAACAAATATGTTACCCAACAGATACTTGTGTATAAGGGAAACGAGAGAGCGAGATGGAAGGATGGAGGGTAAAGAGGGAGGCAGGGGGGTGGTTCAACGGCCAAGGCAATATATTATCGCTCAAACTCTCTCCAGCCCTTGGATTAAAATGGCCTCCAGTGGTAGAGATGGGAGGAAGAACTCTCCCCTTCGCTCTCTCTCTTTCTTTCTTTCTTCCTCTCTTGTTTTTCTCATTTGGAGTTTGGAGGCTGCAGCTACCGGCCCATAAATCACACTCTTACTGGTGTGGATATGAGCCGAAGCCTAATGGTGATGACTTGCTCTTTCTTTTTCCAGTGCTTTCCCACTCCAGTGATGGGCTTTGGACACAGTTCATTAACTTGCCACTTTTCAGCGCTCCTGCTACTCACTGTCCTGAGCCTATTAGGGCAAGGGGGAACTTTTAATTTCATATGTTCTTCAACCCTTCAAGGGTTTTTCCTCTTCAGTGGCCATTGTCTGGCATAATGCAGTTCTCTCTATTGTGAGAGTATTACTCTCGCTATCTCAAGGTCTGCTGCTGACATGGCTCTGTATAGGTAGCCTTTGTATTTCTACTAGGGGAGAATTGAGTGCCTCTGCATGTAGCAACGATATATACCACAGGATCTTTTTTAGACCTCATGAAGACTGGAATCACTGACCAGGTTATCTGATAGAAAATGCAAAATAGGACAGCTTGAAAGTTCTTCAGAGACAGCTGACATAGATCAAAGAACTCCCAGAGACACAAAACGTAAGTTGTTTCTAAACAACATAAGACAGTAAAAAATGTTAAGGTCAAACCATTTTTGTTTTGTCTAGTTAGTGAAAGCCATCAGGAGCTTTCCTTAGTTTGAAGGCTTGGAGGTCAAAACGTGGTCAAAGACAAGTTCCTCGATGCATAGCTAATGAAGAAGGTCCCAATGAGATTCCCATTGATCTGAGCTTTTTGGTAGAAGAAGAGGGCCCAGAGCTCGCGCACCAACAGCACTCCACAAGAAAAGGGATTGATTCTCCGCAGATGGTGGAGAAGCGTGACAGAAAGCGCCCAAAAAGCCAGCTTAGGAGGGACGACTCTACAGGGATGCGAGTGTGAAACCCGAGCGTATCGCTCTCTCCAATTCTCTCCCTTTCGTTTGCTCCCTCACTCTTTTGAGGACAGCAAGGAATCAAACAGGCTTCTGTGATCACACATAATCTTTTATGTGCCTTTGGCTTCGCTCTGGCCTACTACAGAAACCTCTCTATACGGCCTCTTCAGTTAGAGCACGTGGTTTGCACTGCCAAGGCAGAGACTCAAGTATAACTAGTGTTCCCTGCTAAACTGCCTACCACCTGTGGTGGCTGTCTCTAGAGAAATAGGAGCTTCTTCATGTTGAGCCTTTGGTAGCCACATGCACGTTGAGCCATATGTAGCCACATTGAATCGGGGGAATGAAGCTCTCGCCAGCAAGCTTTGACATTGTGTTGGATATGTTACCACTAAAGTGCTATTCAGAAAAAACAACAGGATTTCTGGGCGTTTCTTTACGACAAAGTAGTAAGCTGTTTGAATCCTCTGTACGAGATGGGTTATTACTCTGGCTGATCTTAGTCTTAGATCAGTTATGGTGGGATGTCCAGGCAGCTCACCTGTGCAGGGTCCCTGATTCTGGATCAGCAGGTGCTCCTGCCTTTCGCACCTGTCCTTCTTCATCTCACACTCGTTGCTGTAGGTCTTCCCATCTGAGCCACACACCTGAGGAGAATTGTAGTCATACGCATATGAATGCTGGAACATAGCAGCGTGCTATAGCAATTTCCTTTCAAAGTACAGTGGCTTGCGAAAGTATTCACCCCCCTTTGGCATTTTTCCTATTTTGTTGCCTTACAATTTGGAATTAAAATTGATTTTTTGGGGGGTTTGTACCATTTGATTTACACAACATGCCTACCACTTTGAAGATGCAAAATATTTTTTATTGTGAAACAAACAAGAAATAAGACAAAAAAAACGGAAAACTTGAGCGTACATAACTATTCACCCCCCCAAAGTCAATACTTTGTAGAGCCTCCTTTTGCAGCAATTACAGCTGCAAGTCTCTTGGGGTATGTCTCTATAAGCTTGGCACATCTAGCCACTGGGATTTTTGCCCATTCTTCAAGGCAAAACTGCTCCAGCTCCTTCAAGTTGGATGGGTTCCGCTGGTGTACAGCAATCTTTAAGTCATACCACAGACTTTCAATTGGATTGAGGTCTGGGCTTTGACTAGGCCATTCCAAGACATTTAAATGTTTCCCCTTAAATCACTCGAGTGTTGCTTTAGCAGTGTGCTTAGGGTCATTGTCCTACTGGAAGGTGAACCTCCATCCCAGTCTCAAATCTCTTGAAGACAAACAGGTTTCCCTCAAGAATTTCCCTGTATTTAGCGCCATCCATCATTCCTTCAATTCTGACCAGTTTCCCAGTCCCTGCCGATGAAAAACATCCCCACAGCTTGATGCTGCCACCACCGTGCTTCACTGTGGGGATGGTGTTCTCGGGGTGATGAGAGGTGTTGGGTTTGCGCCAGACATAGCATTTTCCTTGATGGCCAAAAACCTCAATTTTAGTCTCAACTGACCAGAGTACCTTCTTCCATATGTTTGGGGAGTCTCCCACATGCCTTTCGGCGAACACCAAATGTGTTTGCTTATTTCTTTCTTTAAGCAATGGCTTTTTTCTGGCCACTCTTCCGTAAAGCCCAGCTCTGTGGAGTGTACGGCTTAAAGTGGTCCTATGGACGGATACTCCAATCTCCGCTGTGGAGCTTTGCAGCTCCTTCAGGGTTATCTTTGGTCTCTTTGTCGCCTCTCTGATTAATGCCCTCCTTGCCTGGTCCGTGAGTTTTGGTGGGCGGCCCTCTCTTGGCAGGTTTGTTGTGGTGCCATATTATTTCCATTTATTAATAATGGATTGAAATGGTGCTCCGTGGGATGTTGAAAGTTTCTGATATTTTTTTATAACCCAACCCTGATCTGTACTTCTCCACAACTTTGTCCCTGACCTGTTTGGAGAGCTCCTTGGTCTTCATGGTGCCGCTTGCTTGGTGGTGCCCCTTGCTTAGTGGTGTTGCCGACTCTGGGGCCTTTCAGAACAGGTGTATATATACAGAGATCATGTGACACTTAGATTGCACACAGGTGGTCTTTATTTAACTAATTATGTGACTTCTGAAGGTAATTGGTTGCACCAGATCTTATTTAGGGGCTTCATAGCAAAGGGGGTGAATACATATGAACGCACCACTTTTCCCTTATTTATTTTTTAGAATTTTTTGAAACAAGTTATTTTTTTAATTTCACTTCACCAATTTGGACAATTTTGTGTATGTCCATTACATGATATCCAAATAAAAATCCATTTAAATTACAGGTTATAATGCAACAAAATAGGAAAAACTCCAAGAGGGATGAATACTTTTGCAAGGCACTGTACATCGTTAATTTTCAAACCACGCAACATTGCATGAAGTTCAATCTCAATATGAAAATTAAATTGCACTGATATTGACAGAATGTAAATGTCAGATGTCATGCATTCATTACCTAGGAATTACATAGGCTTGCTTGAAATGAAAACCACCACTATTTAAGTAAAACCCACATACATGGTTGTTGTTGGGAAGGCTAACCAGGAGGTTAAGGCTTACCAGGTTGCGAGGCACGCGATTGCAGTCGAAGTCACAGACACAGCGGTCATCCTCTGTGTCCTCGTCCCACGAGCCTCCAAACGTACGACACCTGTCCTGTTCGCAGCTCTCAACACCTGAGGCCGACCCTCCTGAACCACACTCTGCAAAGACCACACACATACAGAGAAAACATTTAAATAGTTATTAACAGCCCAGCACAAATACACATTTAAAGAAACCCTAGCCTTTTCATACAGCAGTAAAAATGCCTTCCATCTTTGTCATCCCCCCCCAAAAAAAGTTAAAGCTGAGTTCTTGGCAGAGTGTTTATATATTCAGAGCACGCCACCTTTGGATATTGGAATTTCCTTCACGTTGGCACTGAGATTGAACCAAAGGCGCTGCTTGAAGTACAATATAATGACCAACCATGGAGAGGACCTGCGATTGACAAAATAAATTAGGCACAACATTGCCACCAGTGAGGCATCCTTTACATTTCAATTAAAGCTGAAGATAGAGGGAGGAGGAAAATATTACCACTTGCCTCCCTGCGAGGGGGAATCAATGCAAGAGCCTGTTTCATGGACACAGATTTCCTGATATGAGGAAGCCACTAATTGCACAGTGTTCTGTAAAATCCAATTATCAATCCACTCCAGTAGTGCTGAACGATTAGTGCTTTTTGAGGTCGGTTCTGTTTCGATTCAATTATAAAAATTATTATTATTTTTTAGTTTCATATACAGTGAGGGAAAAAAGTATTTGATCCCCTGCTGATTTTGTACGTTTGCCCACTGACAAAGAAATGATCAGTCTATAATTTTAATGGTAGGTTTATTTGAACAGTGAGTGACAGAATAACAACCAAAAAAATCCAGAAAAACGCATGTCAAAAATGTTATAAATTGATTTGCATTTTAATGAGGGAAATAAGTATTTGACCCCTCTCAATCAGAAAGATTTCTGGCTCCCAGGTGTCTTTTATACAGGTAACGAGCTGAGATTAGGAGCACACTCTTAAAGGGAGTGCTCCTAATCTCAGTTTGTTACCTGTATAAAAGACACCTGTCCACAGAAGCAATCAATCAATCAGATTCCAAACTCTCCACCATGGCCAAGACCAAAGAGCTCTCCAAGGATGTTAGGGACAAGATATTAGACCTACACAAGGCTGGAATGGGCTACAAGACCATCGCCAAACAGCTTGGTGAGAAGGTGACAACAGTTGGTGCGATTATTCACAAATGGAAGAAACACAAAATAACTGTCAATCTCCCTTGGCCTGGGGCTCCATGCAAGATCTCACCTCGTGGAGTTGCAATGATCATGAGATCAGTTATGAACCAGCCCAGAACTACACGGGAGGATCTTGTCAATGATCTCAAGGCAGCTGGGACCATAGTCACCAAGAAAACAATTGGTAACACACTACGCCGTGAAGGACTGAAATCCTGCAGCGCCTGCAAGGTCCCCCTGCTCAAGACAGCACGTATACAGGCCCGTCTGAAGTTTGCCAATGAACATCTGAATGATTCAGAGGAGAACTGGGTGAAAGTGTTGTGGTCAGATGAGACCAAAATCAAGCTCTTTGGCATCAACTCAACTCGTCGTGTTTGGAGGAGGAGGAATGCTGCCTATGACCCCAAGAACACCATCCCCACCGTCAAACATGGAGGTGGAAACATTATGCTTTGGGGTTGTTTTTCTGCTAAGGGGACAGGACAACTTCACCACATCAAAGGGACGATGGACGGGGCCATGTACTGTCAAATCTTGGGTGAGAACCTCCTTCCCTCAGCCAGGATATTGAAAATGGGTCGTGGATGGGTATTCCAGCATGACAATGACCCAAAACACACGGCCAAGGCAACAAAGGAGTGGCTCAAGAAGAAGCACATTAAGGTCCTGGAGTGGCCTAGCCAGTCTCCAGACCTTAATTCCATAGAAAATCTGTGGAGGGAACTGAAGGTTTGAGTTGCCAAACATCCGCCTCGAAACCTTAATGACTTGGAGAAGATCTGCAAAGAGGAGTGGTACAAAATCCCTCCTGAGATGTGTGCAAACCTGGTGGCCAACTACAAGAAACGTCTGACCTCTATGATTGCCAACAAGGGTTTTGCCACCAAGTACTCAGTCATGTTTTGCAGAGGGGTCAAATACTTATTTCCCTCATTAAAATGCAAATCAATTTATAAAATTTTTGACATGCGTTTTTCTGGATTTTTTTGTTGTTATTCTGTCTCTCACTGTTCAAATAAAACTAACATTAAAATTATAGACTGATCATGTCTTTGTCAGTGGGCAAACGTACAAAATCAGCAGGGGATCAAATACTTTTTTCCCTCACTGTATATATACACTGCTCAAAAAAATTAAGGGAACACTTAAACAACACAATGTAACTCCAAGTCAATCACACTTCTGTGAAATCAAACTGTCCACTTAGGAAGCAACACAGATTGACAATAAATTTCACATGCTGTTGTGCAAATGGAATAGACAACAGGTGGAAATTATAGGCAATTAGCATGACACCCCCAATAAAGAAGTGGTTCTGCAGGTGGTGACCACAAACCACTTCTCAGTTCCTATACTTCCTGGCTGATGTTTTGGTCACTTTTGAATGCTGGTGGTGCTTTCACTCTAGTGGTAGCATGAGACGGAGTCTACAACCCACACAAGTGGCTCAGGTAGTGCAGCTCATCCAGGATGGCACATCAATGCGAGCTGTGGCAAGAAGGTTTGCTGTGTCTGTCAGCGTAGTGTCCAGAGCATGGAGGCGCTGCCAGGAGACAGGCCAGTACATCAGGAGACGTGGAGGAGGCCGTAGGAGGGCAACAACCCAGCAGCAGGACCGCTACCTCTGCCTTTGTGCAAGGAGGAGCAGGAGGAGCACTGCCAGAGCCCTGCAAAATGACCTCCAGCAGGCCACAAATGTGCATGTGTCTGCTCAAACGGTCAGAAACAGACTCCATGAGGGTTGTATGAGGGCCCGACGTCCACAGGTGGGGGTTGTGCTTACAGCCCAACACCGTGCAGGACGTTTGGCATTTGCCAAAGAACACCAAGATTGGCAAATTCGCAACTGGCGCCCTGTGCTCTTCACAGATGAAAGCAGGTTCACACTGAGCACATGTGACAGACGTGACAGAGTCTGGAGACGCCGTGGAGAGCGTTCTGCTGCCTGCAACATCCTCCAGCATGACCGGTTTGGCGGTGGGTCAGTCATGGTGTGGGGTGGCATTTCTTTGGGGGGCCGCACAGCCCTCCATGTGCTCGCCAGAGGTAGCCTGACTGCCATTAGGTACCGAGATGAGATCCTCAGACCCCTTGTGAGACCATATGCTGGTGCGGTTGGCCCTGGGTTCCTCCTAAAGCAAGACAATGCTAGACCTCATGTGGCTGGAGTGTGTCAGCAGTTCCTGCAAGAGGAAGGCATTGATGCTATGGACTGGCCCGCCCGTTCCCCAGACCTGAATCCAATTGAGCACATCTGGGACATCATGTCTCGCTCCATCCACCAACGCCACGTTGCACCACAGACTGTCCAGGAGTTGGCGGATGCTTTAGTCCAGGTCTGGGAGGAGATCCCTCAGGAGACCATCTGCCACCTCATCAGGAGCATGCCCAGGCGTTGTAGGGAGGTCATACAGGCACGTGGAGGCCACACACACTACTGAGCCTCATTTTGACTCGTTCTAATGACATTACATCAAAGTTGGATCAGCCTGTAGTGTGGTTTTCCACTTTAATTTTGAGGGTGACTCCAAATCCAGACCTCCATGGGTTGATACATTTTATCCATTGATAATTTTTGTGTGATTTTGTTGTCAGCACATTCAACTATGTAAAGAAAAAAGTATTTATTAAGATTATTTCATTCATTCAGATCTAGGATGTGTTGTTTAAGTGTTCCCTTTATTTTTTTGAGCAGTGTATATATTTTTTTTACATTTAATGGACTATGCATTATGTGGGTTGAATGCCCTAACAAAACATAACATTTTAAAAATAAAAGTCCCATGATGGTAGTGAGTGCCCATGACTGCTTATCACTTACTAAACCATTAGTTATTCACACTACTTTAATAAAATAGTTTCGTTCTTGTGTATTTTACATTTGTTTTATTTAATGACATTATTTCATTCCAAGTCATCATCTCATCTCTATAGAGCTGCTGCCTATGCTGTCTGACAAAATCACTATTTTAGTAGTTTTTCAAAATAAATAAGGCATACTTTTATGACTGCTGAATAAAACTATTAAATCACTTAGATCATGTATTTTCAGGTAGAGATACCTCAAAGAAACTGCTCTATGTATCCCCTCTTGTTCTTGCATATGATCTGATTTATCTCTAGAGAAACTGCAGTGCAATGTGCACATTGAGCTCACAGACAAAAAAAGAACGAAATGTAATTCAAATAATTGAACCGATGTCGGTCAATAAGTTGTTTAAAAACCGAAAAATAACAGACTTTTCTCCAGACTTCCGCTAAAAGTAATTCAGATGCTTTTTGTATTGGTGACTGTGGAATGTAAACTTTCGATTTACTGTAAAACAGTAAACTTCACTGGATCAAAAAGGCCTTTTTAAAGAGCTGTCCTTGTAACATTTTTTATTTATTTTTAATGGCACTTCAGAGAGCGGTAACAAGGACAAACGACGAGCCTGAATTATTTCCAAAGATCGGAGACTTAGAAAGCTGAAACATTGAACAAATATATTGGAATAGATATTCCATAGAAAGAATATACAGTGCCTTCAGAAAGTATTCACACACCTTGACTTTTTCCACATTTTGTTGTGTTATAGCCTGAATTTAAAATGGATTAAATTGAGATTCTGTGTCACTGGCCTACAGTGGAATTATGTTTTTCAAATAAACTAAACATGAAAAGCTGAAATATCTTGAGTCATTAAGTATTCAACCCCTTTGTTATGGCAAGCCTAAATTAGATAAAATGTGCTTATCAAGTCACATAATACATTGCAGGGACTCACTGTGTGCAATAATAGTGTTTAACATGATTTTTGAATGACTGCCTCATCTCTGTACCCCACACATACAATTATCTGTAAGGTCCCTCAGTCGAGCAGTGAATTTCAAACACAGATTCAACCACAAAGACCAGGGAGGTTTTCCAATGCCTCGCATAGAAGGTCACCTATTGGCAGATGGGTATAAAAAATAGAAACATTGAAAAGCCAGCCCTTTGAGCATGGTGAAGTTATTAATTACACTTTGGATGGTTTATCAATACACCCAGTCACTACAAAGACACAGGTGTCCTTCCTAACTCAGTTGCCGGAGAGGAAGGAAACTGCTCAGGGATTTCACCATGAGGCCAATGGTGACTTTAAAACAGTTACAGAGTTGAATGGCTATTATAGGAGAAAACAACATTGTTGTTACTCCACAATAATAATCTAATTGACAGAGTGAAAAGAAGGAAACCTGTACAAACAAAAAAATATTCCAAAACATGAATCCTGTTTTTAACAAGGCACTAAAGTAATACTGCAAAACATGTGGCAAAGCAATTCACTTTTTGTCCTGAATACAAAGTGTTACGTTTGGGGCAAATCCAATACAACACATTACTGAGTACCACTCTCCATATTTTCAAGCATAGTGGTGGCTGCATCATGTTATGGGTATCCTTGTAATCGTTAAATACTGGGGAGTTTTTTAAAGATAAAACACAAATGGAATGGAGCTAATCACAGGCAAAATCCTAGAGGAAAACCTGGATCAGTCTGCTTTCCACCATACACTGGGAGATGAATTCACCTTTCAGCAGGACAATAACCTAAAACACAAGTCCAAATCTACACTGGAGTTGCTTACAAAGAAGACAGTGAATGTTCCTGAGTGGCCGAGTTACAGTTTTGACTTAAATCTACTTGAAAATGTATGGCAAGACCTGAAAAATGGTCTAGCAATGATCAACAACCAATTTGACAGAGCTTAAATAATTTTGAAAATAATAAATGGGCAAATGTTGTGTAAATCCAGGTGTGGAAAGCTCTTAGAGGTTTACCCAGAAAGACTCGAACGAACCCACAACCCTGGCGTTGCAAGCGCCATGCTCTACCAACTGAGCTACAGGGGGCCTGCATCTATGATGCAAGTTATCCTTTTGATATTCTCCAGACCAGTTATAATGCAATATTGTACAACATTTAAAACAAGATGTACAGTACTAGGAAGCCCAAATGCTTCTTTCGACCGTTCGACTCACTCCCATCTGTATTGACGGGGTGCTGTAGCAAGGCCTCCACTGGCCCTAATGGGTAAATCAATGGTGTAGTCGTGGAAGTGCCACTTAGCATAACCCATTTTCTTAAGTGGATTATGGGGCAGGTCACACTGTAACGGGCGGTGCAGGGACAAGAGGAGCAGCAGTCCGTCCCCTCGGCCTGATATGGGTCATCAGCAATGGGAGGGCATTCACTTTATTAGCCCCACACACACAGTGAACAATGGAGGAACTCCAGAGGCCAGGGGTATCAAGGAGGGTACACATCAAACTCAAAACAAAGACTGTCTCCTTCTCTTTTTTTTTTATGCCCAAGACCGTACAAAACAATTGAAACCGAATCCAATTGTTAGGATTCGCTATCATTGTGACTGTGTTGATTATGATAAATGGAGATGATAAAAAAGGATTGTGAAATGGATTTGATACCAATATATGAGAGGCCATTTTGTGAGTCTTCTAAAGTTTAAAATAAAACCTAAGAAATTGAATAAATACAAGTTAAGAGAGGGAGGGAGTTAAGCGAAGGAGGGGGGCACCAATTAGCTGTTGGTCTTTGATGTGGCTGTCACCCGCACTGCCTATGAACCTTTTAATTAGCAGGGAAGATGTCTGCATCAGCTATTCTCCCAGCACCCATGTCTGCCTGCTCCTTTTACTCAATCATGTCATAACCAGAATCCGTTTAGCCAAGGGATCTCCATTAAGATGAGCAAATACAGTACGGTGGAGACTCTGGAGAGAGGAGAAAATAAAATAATAAACCATTTTTTCTTGCTCTATTTTAAAGAAGGGCTGGGAATTGTCTGAGCAAATAAAAACGGTAGAAGCAATAGAGGAAGCAATGTGTGATTTACCAATAAGATGAGGTGATGACTAGAGGGAGGGAAGAAGTAGAGAGGATATAAAGGTGGATTATGGGAGGTAAAGTAGAGAAAGGGGTGTGAACTTCGGAAGAACATGGCCCGAGTCACCTCAATACTATCAATATCAGGACCAGGACACACTCCTGTCTGTAAAAAAACACTGTACCAATATCATGACCTGTGTGAATTTCAACATGACCATTTGTCATCTGTCACAAGTCCCCTTTGTGTGCGCGTGTTTGCACGTCTCCGTACTAGGGCTGGGAATTGCCAGGGACCTCACAATACAATATTATCATGATATTTAGGTGCCGATACGATATGTATTGCAATTCTCACAATTCTACATGTATTGCGATTCGATACTGTGATTTTTATTGCGATTCAATGTTCCAAACATATTGCTCACCATGTCTGCTGCAGAAGGACAAGAGAGCCATAAGAAAACGAGTTTTGATCAGTCATGGAAATAAAAGTGCTGGAAAATTGTCTCCCTATTTAAAAAGAAGATGGAGAACAAGCTACAAAGGAAAAATACTGGAGTTTTGGTGCAGTTACAGCCAACGAGCGCAAAAATAATATTGCGATATTGTCCAAACTATACAATATATTGTCAAAAGTAATATCCCCATATGTAACCAGTGGTGTAAAGTACTTAAGTAAAAATTCTTGAAAGTACTACTTAAGTAGTTTTTTGGGGTATCTGTACTTTACTATCTATATTTTTGACAACTTTTACTTTACTACACTCCTAAAGAAAATGATGTACTTTTTACTCCATACATTTTCCCTGACACACAAAAGTACTAGTTGCATTTTGAATGCTTAGCAGGACAGGAAAATGGTCTAATTCACACACTTATCAAGAGAACATCCCTGGTCATCCCTACTTCCTCTGATCTAGCGGACTCACTAAACCCATGCTTCGTTTGTAAATGATGTCTGAGTGTTGGAGCGTGCCCCTGGCTATCCGTAAAAAATAAAAAATAAATAAAAAATTGTGCTGTCTGGTTTGCTTAATATAAGGAATTTTTTATAATTTATACTTTTACTTTTGATACTTAAGTATATTTTAGCAGTTACATTTACTTTTGATACTTACGTGTATTTGAAACCAAATACTTTTAGACTTATACTCAAGTAGAATTTTACTAGGTGACTTCCACTTTTACTTGAGTCATTTTCTATTAAGGTATCTTTACTTTTACTCAAGTATGACAATTGGGTACTTTTTCCACAACTGTATGTAACTATATAGATTTTCCCCCCATCACTACTGCATACGTCTGTGTGTGTGTTTTGAAGTGTATTAGGGGGGATCGAAAACAGCGTGGCCTTGGTCGGCCCAGACACGCTGGTGGCTTGTTGCTCCAGACTTTTGTTTGTTTTCACACCATTTGTCAGCCCTTCAGACAGACTGCTGTTGAAGGATGTGACAGCGCGTTAGTCCAAATAAACCCCCGCTACATAAAGAAGAATGGAGTGACAGGGAGAAGAGAGTGAGAGAAAGAGGGAAAGTTTCTTAGCGAGATAGATGCAAGCGCTGGTTATGGATGGATGGCTGCGAAGGAGGAAAAAGCCCCTGATCTGCTTTTGATGAGCTCTTTTCCACATCTCTCTCTCCCTCCCTCTCTCTCTCTCCCTCCGTATTCGGGGGTGCATAGTTCATCGCCTGTGCATCACCGTGTGATATCCTCACCCATAATCCTGTTTAGTAAATGTGTATTCAATTAAAACCGTCCTGGGCCCCAAGGTGATACACTATGCTCACTCGCCACTTTGTCAGTGTCAACAAAGAAGCTGAGCCCGGGCCTACCAGAGTGTGAAATTAAACAGGTGATAAATTCTCCCTGTACAGCCAATGGTGGGAACACTGTCATTTTTCATTACCACTAAATAAAAGAGTGAGAAAACACTTCCATTTCTCCTCGTGACTAATGAATATGTTTTTTAAGTTGGGTCTAAATAAACAAATAAATCACTTGTTCAATTTGCCGGAGTTGGAGAATTCTACCAGTACTAAGCTACTACTAGAACTACCCCATGAACAAAGCCCTGGCTTCTAGTTGAAAGGGGGGTTGTGGGTTAGTTATCTATTAGAGGGGCAAGAGGAATGGTGACAAGGCGTGGAACAACGATATGGGGCACAATGTGTGTGTGTACAGTGGCTTGCGAAAGTATTCTCCAATTTTGTTGCCTTACAACTTGGAATTAAAATGGATTTTTGGGGGGTTTGTACCATTTGATTTACACAACATGCCTACCACTTTGTAGATGTAAAATATATTTTTATTGTTAAACAGATAAGACAAAAAAACTGAAAACTTGAGCGTGCATAACTATGTACAGTGCAAGGCACTGTATTTGTCTGAGTGTGTGTATATACTATAGGTGCTGTGTGTGCATATAATGATAATATGGGGCACAGTGTGTGTGTGTATGTGTCTGAGTGTGTGTATATACTATAGGTGCTGTGTGTGAGTAAAATGATGATATGGGGCACAGTTTATTTGTGTGTGCACATGTGTGTATTATATGTGCAGTGTGTGTGTATCATGGCACATTTCTTTCTGCTACACATACAAAAGGTTACTTGACTCAGTCTATGAGATTATGTTAAATCGACCACAACCAGCTGGGAGTTAAGAGCTGGCGAGCAGAGCTGGCCGTAAACAGTAGAGTAGACAACGGCTCAGTGAGAGAGAGAAAAAATCCCAGGACAGACTACTCTCACCCATTTACCCCCTTCCTCCCTCTGTCCATCTCTCAGTCTCTCCATCTCGCTCTTTCTCTACCCCTCCATCCCTATATCTCTCTCTCCCCCTCTTTCCAACTCACCATCTCTCCATTTTCCCCCTATCAACCATCCCCCCTATCCACCTCTCCATTTTCCCCGTCTATTTTCCCCTTCTCCATCTCTCTCATAATTTCTGGCAGGTGAAACCTGCTCTGTGTTCACACCTCCTCAAACGATGATAGTCTCGGTGACGGTGACTACGTCTGGCCACAAGGGACTATCGCTGACGTTGTCTGCATGACAACCGTACGGTGACAAAGAAACCAAGAGAGAGGGCTGATTGTCACACAGAGGAGAGGAGTAGAAGCTCTGGAACTGTGCCAGTAGGACAGAGGAGAGCAGCTCCACAAAGGGTTTACGTTGTGAACTAGGCTGCCACTTGTGAAGCAAGTCATGTAAAAGCACTCTGTCTCAAAGTTTAGATTTTCTCTTCACGATTAGTAGTGACCACAAGTTTATTTTTCCCTGACGATGGGAGATACTTACAGTATCAATAGGGATTGATCAACATCACCAGCTATCAACAGTACAGTGGGGAGAACAAGTATTTGATACACTGCTGATTTTGCAGGTTTTCCTACTTACAAAGCATGTAGAGGTCTGTAATTTTTTATCATAGGTACAATTCAAATGTGAGAGACAGAATCTAAAACAATCCAGAAAATCACATTGTATGATTTTTAAGTAATTAATTTGCATTTTATTGCATGACATAAGTATTTGATCACCTACCAACCAGTAAGAATTCCGGCTCTCACAGACCTGTTAGTTTTTCTTTAAGAAGCCCTCCTGTTCTCCACTCATTACCTGTATTAACTGCACCTGTTTGAACTCGTTACCTGCATAAAATACACCTGTCCACACACTCAATCAAACAGACTCCAACCTCTCCACAATGGCCAAGACCAGAGAGCTGTGTAAGGACATCAGGGATAAAATTGTAGACCTGCACAAGGCTGGGATGGGCTACAGGACAATAGGCAAGCAGCTTGGTGAGAAGGCAACAACTGTTGGCGCAATTATTAGAAAATGGAAGAAGTTCAAGATGACGATCAATCACCTTCGGTCTGGGGCTCCATGCAAGATCTCACCTCGTGGGGCATCAATGATCATGAGGAAGGTGAGGGATCAGCCCAGAACTACACGGCAGGACCTGGTCAATGACCTGAAGAGAGCTGGGACCACAGTCTCAAAGAAAACCATTAGTAACACACTACGGCGTCATGGATTAAAATCCTGCAGCGCACGCAAGGTCCCCCTGCTCAAGCCAGCGCAAGTCCAGGCCCGTCTGAAGTTTGCCAATGACCATCTGGATGATCCAGAGGAGGAATGGAAGAAGGTCATGTGGTCTGATGAGACAAAAATATAGCTTTTTGGTCTAAACTCCACTCGCCGTGTTTGGAGGAAGAAGAAGGATGAGTACAACCCCAAGAACACCATCCCAACCGTGAAGCATGGAGGTGGAAACATCATTCTTTGGGGATGCTTTTCTGCAAAGAAGACAGGACGACTGCACCGTATTGAGGGGAGGATGGATGGGGCCATGTATCACAAGATCTTGGCCAACAAATCAAATCAAATCAAATTGTATTGGTCACATGCGCCGAATACAACAGGTGCAGACATTACAGTGAAATGCTTACTTACAGCCCTTAACCAACAGTGCATTTATTTTTAACAAAAAAAGTAATAATAAAACAACAACAAA
Organism: Coregonus clupeaformis; assembly: GCF_020615455.1. Classification (NCBI taxonomy): domain Eukaryota; kingdom Metazoa; phylum Chordata; class Actinopteri; order Salmoniformes; family Salmonidae; genus Coregonus; species Coregonus clupeaformis. Next base: position 1,583,438 of record NC_059221.1, on the reverse strand, counting down.
AAAAGTGTTGAGAAAAAAAAGAGCAGAAGTAAAATAAAGTGACAGTAGGGAGGCTATATATACAGGGGGGTACCGTTGCAGAGTCAATGTGCGGGGGCACCGGCTAGTTGAGGTAGTTGAGGTAATATGTACATGTGGGTAGAGTTAAAGTGACTATGCATAAATAATTAACAGAGTAGCAGCAGCGTAAAAAGGATGGGGTGGGGGGGCAGTGCAAATAGTCCGGGTAGCCATGATTAGCTGTTCAGGAGTCTTATGGCTTGGGGGTAGAAGCTGTTGAGAAGTCTTTTGGACCTAGACTTGGCACTCCGGTACCGCTTGCCGTGCGGTAGCAGAGAGAACAGTCTATGACTAGGGTGGCTGGAGTCTTTGACAATTTTGAGGGCCTTCCTCTGACACCGCCTGGTATAGAGGTCCTGGATGGCAGGAAGCTTGGCCCCAGTGATGTACTGGGCCGTACGCACTACCCTCTGTAGTGCCTTGCGGTCGGAGGCCAAGCAGTTGCCATACCAGGCGGTGATGCAACCAGTCAGGATGCTCTCGGTGGTGCAGCTGTATAATTTTTTGAGGATCTGAGGACCCATGCCAAATCTTTTCAGTCTCCTGAGGGGGAATAGGCTTTGTCGTGCCCTCTTCACGACTGTCTTGGTGTGTTTGGACCATGATAGTTCGTTGGTGATGTGGACACCAAGGAACTTGAAGCTCTCAACCTGTTCCACTACAGCCCCGTCGATGAGAATGGGGGCGTGCTCAGTCCTCTTTTTTTCCTGTAGTCCACAATCATCTCCTTTGTCTTGGTCACGTTGAGGGAGAGGTTGTTGTCCTGGCACCACACGGCCAGGTCTCTGACCTCCTCCCTATAGGCTGTCTCATCGTTGTCGGTGATCAGGCCTACCACTGTTGTGTCGTCGGCAAACTTAATGATGGTGTTGGAGTCGTGCCTGGCCATGCAGTCATGGGTGAACAGAGAGTACAGGAGGGGACTGAGCACGCACCCCTGAGGGGCCCCCGTGTTGAGGATCAGTGTGGCAGATGTGTTGTTACCTACCCTTACCACCTGGGGGCGGCCCGTCAGGAAGTCCAGGATCCAGTTGCAGAGGGAGGTGTTTAGTCCCAGGATCCTTAGCTTAGTGATGAGCTTAGAGGGCACTATGGTGTTGAATGCTGAGCTGTAGTCAATGAATAGCATTCTCACGTAGGTGTTCCTCTTGTCCAGGTGGGAAAGGGCAGTGTGGAGTGCAGTAGAGATTGCATCATCTGTGGATCTGTTGGGGCGGTATGCAAATTGGAGTGGGTTTCTGGGATAATGCTGTTGATGTGAGCCATGACCAGCCTTTCAAAGCACTTCATGGCTACAGACGTCAGTGCTACGGGTCGGTAGTCATTTAGGCAGGTTATCTTAGAGTCCTTGGGCACGGGGACTATGGTGGTCTGCTTGAAACATGTTGGTATTACAGACTCAGACAGGGACATGTTGAAAATGTCAGTGAAGACACTTGCCAGTTGGTCAGCACATGCTCGGAGTACACGTCCTGGTAATCCGTCTGGCCCTGCGGCCTTGTGAATGTTGACCTGCTTAAAAGTCTTACTCACATCGGCTACGGAGAGCGTGATCACATAGTCATCCGGAACGGCTGGTGCTCTCATGCATGCTTCAGTGTTGCTTGCCTCGAAGCGAGCATAGAAGTGGTTTAGCTCGTCTGGTAGGCTTGTGTCACTGGGCAGCTCGCGGCTGTGCTTCCCTTTGTAGTCTGTAATAGTTTTCAAGCCCTGCCACATCCGACGAGCGTCAGAGCCAGTGTAGTACGATTCAATCTTAGTCCTGTATTGACTCTTTGCCTGTTTGATGGTTCGTCTGAGGTCATAGCGGGATTTCTTATAAGCGTCCGGGTTAGAGTCCCGTTCCTTGAAAGCGGCAGCTCTACCCTTTAGCTCAGTGCGGATGTTTCCTGTAATCCATGGCTTCTGGTTGGGGTATGTACGTACGGTCACTGTGGGGACGACATCATCGATGCACTTATTGATGAAGCCAGTGACTGATGTGGTGTACTCCTCAATGCTGTCTGAAGAATCCCGGAACATGTTCCAGTCTGTGCTAGCAAAACAGTCCTGTAGCTTAGCATCTGCGTCATCTGACCACTTTTTTATTAACCGAGTCACTGGTGCTTCCTGCTTTAGTTTTTGCTTATAAGCAGGAATCAGGAGGATAGAGTTATGGTCAGATTTGCCAAATGGAGGGCGAGGGAGAGCTTTGTATGCGTCTCTGTGTGTGGAGTAAAGGTGGTCTAGAGTTTTTTTCCTCTGGTTGCACATTTAACATGCTGGTAGAAATTAGGTAGAACGGATTTAAGTTTCCCTGCATTAAAGTCCCCGGCCACTAGGAGCGCTGCATCTGGATGAGCGTTTTCCTGTTGATTTATGGCCTTGTACAACTCATTCAGTGCAATCTTAATGCCAGCATTGGTTTGTGGTGGTAAATAGACAGCTATGAAAAATATAGATGAAAACTCTCTTGGTAAATAGTGTGGTCTACAGCTTATCATAAGATACTCTACCTCAGGCAAGCAAAACCTCGAGACTTCCTTAGTATTTGATTTTGTGCACCAGCTGTTGTTTACAAATATACACAGACCGCCACCCCTTGTCTTACCGGAGTCAGCCGTTCTATCCTGCCGATGTAGCGTATAGCCCGCTAGCTGTATGATATCCATGTCGCTGCTCAGCCACGACTCGGTGAAACATAAGATATTACAGTTTTTAATGTCCCGTTGGTAGGATAACCGTAATCTTAAGTCATCCAATTTATTTTCAAATGATTGAACGTTGGCTAATAGGATTGATGGAAGAGGCTGTTTACTCGCTCGCCGTCGGATCCTTACAAGGCACCCCGATCTACGTCCACGATATCTCCGTCTCTTCCTCACGCGAATGACTGGGATTTGGGCCTTGTCGGGTGTCTGTATGATATCCTTCGCGGCCGCCTCATTGAAGAAAAAATCTTCGTCCAATACGAGGTGAGTAATCGCTGTCCTGATATCCAGAAGCTCTTTTTGGTTATAAGAGACGATGGCAGAAACATTATGTACAAAATAAATTACAAATAACGCGGAAAAACACACATAATAGTACAATTGGTTAGAGGGCTGTAAAACGGCAGCCATCTTCTCCAGCGCTGTTCCTACAACCTCCTTCCCCCAGTAAGAACATTGAAGATGGGTCGTGGCTGGGTCTTCCAGCATGACAACGACCCGAAACACACAGCCAGGGCAACTAAGGAGTGGCTCCATAAGAACCATCTCAAGGTCCTGGAGTGGCCTAGCCAGTCTCCAGACCTGAACCCTATAGAAAATCTTTGGAGGGAGCTGAAAGTCTGTATTGCCCAGCGACAGCCCCGAAACCTGAAGGATCTGGAGAAGGTCTGTATGGAGGAGTAGGCCAAAATCCCTGCTGCAGTGTGTGCAAACCTGGTCAAGACCTACAGGAAACGTATGATCTCTGTAATTGCAAACAAAGGTTTCTGTACCAAATATTAAGTTCTGCTTTTCTGATGTATCAAATACTTATGTCATGCAATAAAATGCAAGTTAATTACTTAAAAATCATACAATGTGATTTTCTGGATTTGTGTTTTAGATTCCGTCTCTCACAGTTGAAGTGTACCTATGATAAAAATGACAGACCTCTACATGCTTTGTAAGTAGGAAAACCTGCAAAATCGGCAGTGTATCAAATACTTGTTCTCCCTACTGTAGCTACCAAAACAAAGTGGACAATGACAGAAGTCAATGGAAAGAAAATAGTTTTCATAATTTCATAACTCCTACCTTCGTCGCAGTTGCTGGGCTTGGCCACCTCAATCTTCTTCTTGAGGACGCAGGATGCCAATCCCAGCTCGCAAGTGTTGTCGTAGGTGACGCCGTCGCTGCCACACACAGGCGATAAAGCCTGGCCCTGGCACTGCGTGCACTCGCACTTGTTCTGGATGCAGCGGGCCCCCCAGGCACAGACAGCGCTGCCGCACGTCTCTGTAAATGCACATACAAACACACACACAAACAGACGAACGCACACACACAGGGTTGTCAGTGACTATGCAGTGGAATCATGAACAAGGAATATGCTTGCTAAAATACAACAGAGATACAATTACATTACTTTAATAAGACATAGTCACTGAACAAAAATATAAACGCAACATGTAAAGTTTTGGTCACGCATTTCTCCTTTGCCAAGATAATCCATCTGCCTGACCAGTGTGGCATATCAAGAACCTGATTAAACAGGATGATCATTATACAGGTGCTCCTAGTGCTGGGGACAATAAAATACCATTCTAAAATGTGGTTTTGTCACACAACCCAATGCCATAGATGTCTCAAGTTTTGAGGCCGCGTGCAATTGGCATGCTGACTACGGGAATGTCCACTAGAGCTGTTGCCAGAGAATTGAATGTTAATTTTTCTACCATAAGCCGCCTCCGAAGTCGTTTTAGAGAATTTGGCAGTACGTCCAATCGGCCTCACAACCACAGACCACGTGTATGGTGTTGTGTGGGCGAGAAGTTTGCTGATGTAAACGTCTTGAACAGAGTGCCCCATGGTGGCAGTGGGGTTATGGTATGGGCAGGCATAAGCTACGGACAACGAACACAATTGCATTTTATCGATCGCAATTTGAATGCAGAGATACCGCCCATTGTCATGCCATTCATCTACCGCCATCACCTCATGTTTCAGCTTGATAATGCACGACCCCATGTCGCAAGGATCTGTACACAATTCCTGGAAGCTGAAAATGTCCCAGTTTTCCATGGCCTGCAAACTCACCAGACATGTCACCCATTGAGCATGTTTGAGATGCTCTGGATTGACGTGTACGACAGCGTTTTCCAGTTCCCGCCAATATCCAGCAACTTTGCACAGCTATTGAAGACGAGTGGGACAACATTTCACAGGCCACAATCAACAGCCTAATCAACTCTATGTGAAGGAGATGTGTCGCGCTGCATGAGGCAAATGGTGGTCACACCAGATACTGACTGGTTTTCTGATCCACAACCCTACTTTTACAAAAAATGGATCTGTGACCAACAGATGCATTTCTGTATTCCCAGTCATGTGAAATCCATAGATTAGGGCCTAATGAATTTATTTCAATTGACTGATTTCCTTATATGAACTGTAACTCAATAACATCTTTGAAATGGTTGCATGTTGCGTTTATATATAGTATATTCGTACAACCACACTGCTGGTAGGAACACACACAGAGACGCAGAACGCACACTTGGTGGTAGCATTACTCACTGCATTCTCTCTGGGCAAGCACACGCAGGTCAAGCTGCTTGGTACAGGCGCGCACATTGAGCTCACACTCGCTGTCGTAGGTGGAGCCGTCGCTGCCGCACACCGGTTGGTGGGACTCTACACACTCCTGCGGGCACACACAGCGGCCCGACTGCCCGTCGCAGATCGCCCCGAATGAACAGTTGGCACACACCTCGTCTGGAGGGAGACAGGTATGACAGAGTTAGGGTCTGAGGGAGTACATAAGACCAGTATGGGTAACAGGGGGAGAGAAAGAGAATGTGTGTGTCTGTGTGTGTATATGTATGTACAGTTGAAGTCGGATATTTACATACACCTTAGCCAAATTCATTTAAACTCAGTTTTTCACAATTCCTGACATTTAATCCTAGTAAAAATGCCCTGTTTTAGGGCAGTTAGGATCACCACTTTATTTTAAGAATGTGAAATGTCAGAATAATAGTAGAGAGAATGATTTATTTCAGCTTTTATTTATTTAATCACATTCCCAGTGGGTCAGAAGTTTACATACACTCAATTAGTATTTGGTAGCATTGCTTTAAATTGTTTAACTTGGTTCAAACGTTTTGGGTAGCCTTCCACAAGCTTCCCACAATAAGTGGGTGAATTTTGGCCCATTTCTCCTGACAGAGCTGGTGTAACTGAGTCAGGTTTGTAGGCATCCTTGCTCGCACACGCTTTTTCAGTTCTGCCCACACATTTTCTATAGGATTGAGGTCAGGGCTTTGTGAAGGCCACTCCAATACCTTGACTTTGTTGTCCTTAAGCCATTTTGCCACAACTTTGGAAGTATGCTTGGGGTCATTGTCCATTTGGAAGACCCATTTGCGACCAAGCTTTAACTTCCTGACTGATGTGTTGAGATGTTGCATCAATATATCCACATAATTTTCCTTCCTCATAATGCCATGTATTTTGTGAAGTGCACCAGTCCCTCCTGCAGCAAAGCACCCCCACAGCATGATGCTGCCACCCCCGTGCTTCACGGTTGGGATGGTGTTCTTTGGCTTGCAAGTACCCCCTTTTTCCAGGTTATGTCGATATAGGACTTGTTTTACTGTGGATATAGATACCTTTGAACCTGTTTCCTCCAGCATCTTCTCAAGGTCCTTTGCTGTTGTTCTGGGATTGATATGCACTTTTCGCACCAAAGTACTGTGATAAGGTGGTGTTGAAGGAGTCAGGCGCAGGAGGGTAAATCACAGGTTTACTTAGAAATGCGTCAAACACACTACAGGGCACAAAACAGGTGCACTGGAAAATACAAGGCACACAGGAAAAATACTCCTGTCGATACCAAATACAAGAGCTCCACCGAGCTACTAACCTCCACAACAAGCAATCACCCACAAGGACAAGGGGGCAGAGAGAACACTTATACATGGACTAATTAGGGGAATAGAACCGTGTGTGTGATTGACAAGACAATTGATATGATGATTGGGGCGGCAGTGGTTAGTACTCCGGTGACGACAAACGCCGAAGCCTGCCCGAACAAGGAGGGGAGGCAGCCTCGGCGGAAGTCATGACAAGTACGTTCATCTCTAGGAGACAGAACGCGTCTCCTTCCTGAGCAGTATGACGGCTGCGTGGTCCCATGGTGTTTATACTTGTGTACTATTGTTTGTACAGATGAACGTGGTACCTTCAGGCGTTTGGAAATTGCTCCCAAGGATGAACCAGACTTGTGGTGGTCTACAATAATTTTCTGAGGTCTTGGCTGATTTCTTTTGATTTTCCCATGATGTCAAGCAAAGACACACTGAGTTTGAAGATAGGCCTTGAAATACATCCACAGGTACACCTCCAATTGACTCAAATTATGTAAATTAGCCTATCAGAAGCTTCTAAAGCCATGACATCATTTTCTGGAATTTTCCAAGCTGTTTAAAGGCACAGTCAACTTAGTGTATGTAAACTTCTGACCCACTGGAATTGTGATACAGTGAATTCTAAGTGAAATAATCTGTCTGTAAACAGTTGTTGGAAAAATTACTTGTGTCATGCACAAAGTAGATGTCCTAACCGACTTGCCAAAACTATAGTTTGTTAACAAGACATTTGTGGAGTGGTTGAAAAATGAGTTTTAATGACTCCAACCTAAGTGTATGTAAACTTCCGACTTCAACTGTATGTACAGTATGTGTGTCAGTGAGTTTAGTGAGTGAGTGAGTTAGTAAGGAAAAGAGAGGGGGGGCAGATAGAACCACAACCGTGATGTCACCATGATGTCATGTTTTTACCTAACCCCCTTCGAAAGGCTGGTCATGTCGAGAGGGCCCCAGATGGCCTGCAGACTTTACAAAGCTGCACGTTTCAGTGGATGATCTGGACTGAGAATACTGACAAGAATCCTCTCTTTCCAGTTTCCATGTAGTCTGATCCTTTGCTTGTTTTCCATTCAGTTTTTTACCCTCTGCCTTGCATTGCCTAGAGTACCGACATGCTGAGGATATCAATGATTCGGCGGCAGCCTGAGTGAATTACGGAGCCAGAGCGGAGATGCGACTCGCCCCGCGGAGAGGGGTGGGCAGCGCTTGCCATTTACACCTGGAGGATTGCATTAGCATCGTGGCGTCGCACATCCGTTATCACATTCAATTAGCGGCTAGGTAATAACAGCTGCTGATTTAGCGCTAATGGCTAACGGAGAGACCGGGCCACTCAGATGGAAACCACCCCCGTGTTATTAACCTGTTAATTACACCTTATTATACATTAATAAAGTCAGGAAGTCAGCCCCTGTCGCGCAGGCACTCGCAGTGGTTAGCCTGGCCTGGGGGCCTGATTAAAATAAAAAAGCAGGCAGCAATTTTTTAAAATGTGGCTGAGGTGGTGGCCGGCGGTGATGGAGAATGCATCACTGTGACACCGGCGCTCCGGACCCAGGGGTAATAATTCACGGTGAGTGTCGTCCTTTATCAGGGCCCGTGTCCTGAAAAAGGCCTCCGTTCTTCATCTCCCTCCTCTGGCTCTGTCTCGCTCCCTCTGTTCCAGCCAGTGCGGCCGGTCGTTGGTGCCGGGACACGTACAGCTAGCCGGACCAAACCGGGCTGCCTTATTGGCTGTAAACACAGGGCATGGATAGCTAGCACTACAGCGCTAACAGCGTTAACGCGGCGGGGGGACGTGTCTGACGGGGGAGGGGAGTTGACGGTGGAAGGGGAGGTTGTAAAAAGTGGCCATGTGGAGACAGCCATTTCGAGTGATGGATAGAGAGAGAGATGGTGAGGAAAAGAAAAGCTAAAGAGCCTCTCTAGCCTCAGAATGCTACACATACTCTCGGACAAGTAATAATAGTCAGAGAGACTCAAGCTGCAATGAGGGATCGAGGGAGGAGTTGTCCTGTAACATAAAGAGAAAGAGAGCCGTTTGTTTAGTGAAGGGCTCTGAAAATGGCCCAGACGATAAAATACTCCCCAGCCGACCTCCCAGTGACTGCTCTATAACTATTACTCTGTCCCTCCTCACTATTTACCTCTCCTCTTTTATAACTTTCCCTCTCTCACACCACCTTCCCGCTTCTCTCATGTCTCCCCCTCACTGTTGCTTGCATATATTCTCATATTATATGACCTACATTTGCCAACTTGTAAACTAGAGTGGGGAAAAAAGTATTTAGTCAGCCACCAATTGTGCAAGTTCTCCCACTTAAAAAGATGAGAGAGGCCTGTAATTTTCATCATAGGTAAACGTCAACTATGACAGACAAATTGAGGAAAAAAAATCCAGAAAATCAAATTGTAGGATTTTTTACGAATTTATTTGCAAATGATGGTGGAAAATAAGTATTTGGTCACCTACAAACAAGCAAGATTTCTGGCTCTCACAGACCTATAACTTCTTATTTAAGAGGCTCCTCTGTCCTCCACTCGTTACCTGTATTAATGGCACCTGTTTGAACTTGTTATCAGTATAAAAGACACCTGTCCACAACCTCAAACAGTCACACTCCAAACTCCACTATGGCCAAGACCAAAGAGCTGTCAAAGGACACCAGAAACAAAATTGTAGACCTGCACCAGGCTGGGAAGACTGAATTTGCAATAGGTAAGCAGCAATCAACTGTGGGAGCAATTATTAGGAAATGGAAGACATACAAGACCACTGATAATCTCCCTCGATCTGGGGCTCCACGCAAGATCTCACCCCGTGGGGTCAAAATGATCACAAGAACGGTGAGCAAAAATCCCAGAACCACACGGGGGGACCTAGTGAATGACCTGCAGAGAGCTGGGACCAAAGTAACAAAGCCTACCATCAGTAACACACTACGCCGCCAGGGACTCAAATCCTGCAGTGCCAGACGTGTCCCCCTGCTTAAGCCAGTACATGTCCAGGCCCGTCTGAAGTGTGCTAGAGTGCATTTGGATGATCCAGAAGAGGATTTGGAGAATGTCATATGGTCAGATGAAACCATAATAGAACTTTTCTCAACTCGTCGTGTTTGGAGGACAAAGAATGCTGAGTTGCATCCAAAGAACACCATAGCTACTGTGAAGCATGGGGGTGGAAACATCATGCTTTGGGGCTGTTTTTCTGCAAAGGGACCAGGACGACTGATCCGTGTAAAGGAAAGAATGAATGGGGCCATGTATCGTGAGATTTTGAGTGAAAACCTCCTTCCATCAGCAAGGGCATTGAAGATGAAACGTGGCTGGGTCTTTCAGCATGACAATGATCCCAAACACACCGCCCGGGCAATGAAGGAGTGGCTTCGTAAGAAGCATTTCAAGGTCCTGGAGTGGCCTAGCCAGTCTCCAGATCTCAACCCCATAGAAAATCTTTGGAGGGAGTTGAAAGTCCGTGTTGCCCAGCGACAGCCCCAAAACATCACTGCTCTAGAGGAGATCTGCATGGAGGAATGGGCCAAAATACCAGCAACAGTGTGTGAAAACCTTGCGAAGACTTACAGAAAACGTTTGACCTGTGTCATTGCCAACAAAGGGTATATAACAAAGTATTGAGAAACTTTTGTTATTGACCAAATACTTATTTTCCGCCATAATTTGCAAATAAATTCATAAAAAATCCTACAATGTGATTTTCTAAAAAGAAATTCTGGATTTTTCTCATTTTGTCTGTCATAGTTGACGTGAACCTATGATGAAAATTACAGGCCTCTCTCATCTTTTTAAGTGGGAGAATTGGTGGCTGACTAAATACTTTTTTCCCCACTCTATGTATTGTTTGCAGCAACTGTGAAAAACACCTGATGTTTTTTTCTGTTCTAAATGACTTCTCGTCTCTCCTCTCATCTATATATAGAAAGTGCCTTTCGGAGCGACTGATATCCTTCTGTGGTCTTTTAGCCATGCGTGTCTCTGCCTCTTCCAGCCAGCCAGATACACAAGGTCATCCGCTACTCAAACATAAGGAGGAGGAAATACAAAAGAATAATACAAAATGTCACTCACTATCGGACTGCACCTGAACAGTAAAGATGACTATTTCCCCTAGCGCCATTTTTCAATTCCCCCGAGGGGAGGAAAATAATAATTATGACCATGCATATAGGCCACTCACACACACACACACAGGTTGTCTCTGCATTCAAACCCACGTGAGATAAAAGCAAACACACACACTTCCCATCCCCTTTAAAGACTCACAACCACACTTATCTATCCCCCCCCCCCCCCCCCACACACACACACACACACACACACACACACACAGTATGCCAGTGATATGAATGGGCTGTGATAATTAACACAGATAATAGTGGAGGTGGAGGGAGGAGATGACTCAGTGGAGTTTGAAGAGGCTTGTGTAAAGCAGTGCAAACAGCACAGAATAAACCAACCCAGATCACCATCATCATTCCTCGAGCAGGCCTCGCCTAGCACTGCCTGCCTGCCTGGCGCTTTTATTGCCCTGTTCTGCTGACTCCTGTTTCTGTGTGGACTCACTGCCATCCATATTGCTGTGTGTGTGTGCTGTATTACACACACATGGCGAGGCCCGCTACTACCTCGCCTTTTTAAATAAAGACTATTCATTACCCTCCGGCGGCGCCACGACGAGACCTGTCTTCCTAACGCTGCCTGCATGCACGACATCTCCAAACTGAGTTTGCCCGCCCGGCTCAAACATTCCTTTTGCTCCATTTCCCATTGGAATTCATCCTTATGCACAGAGATTTCAATTTGTAATAGGGAGGGTTTCAGCCGAGATGGGTGGGCCACGGAGAGGGGAAATAATAGTGGAGTCACATCGGCCCCCCTGCCAACAACTCTGCAATGGATTAAACGTGAAACTCGAGTTGAAACTATAAGGGGTAGAGCTAGCGTAAAGGTGCTAAGCCGAGCCAGGCAAAAGTAATCTCTCTCTGTGTGCTGGTGGAGGCAGATGTAACTTTACAGGGTGGCTAACAGTGGTTAAGGTATTGGCAGTCTGTGTTACTGGCTGATAAATGGCTTCAGGCATCTCTATAACTCTATATTATTAGACAGTCCCTCCAGGATTTCGCAGAGATGTTTTGTGATATTTGCTGGCAAAACTGCTTCATTTTGCTGCTGCAATTCGGACAATTTGCATGGCAATATGCAATGATTTTGTCTAATTTGTCGCTTAAATGCGCTGACGAGTGAAAAGGTTTGTTGAAGTGTGACTTGATTTAACCATATCATCCGGTAAATGTGCGTGATTGGTTGAAATTGCAAGCCCTCTTTTTGTACTACGGTGATGAGTCAGTTTTATGCGATAACGTTGCGATGATTTTAGTGTTTTATGTGGAAATAGTGCAGTGATTGGTCAAATTTGCAAGCCTTAGCATAATATACGGGAATTGTTGATTTTGCAAAGAATGTTGCAATCGCAGAATCCTGGAGGGACTGATTAGATCACTCTATATTTGTATTACATCTATAAGGGTTCAAGTTCCGGTGGCATGCATTGAAACGTGAATCTTTTTCAAGGCTTTCTTTTGTAAAATAACTATGAATAAACAGACTTATTTTCAAATAATTGCCAAAATATAAAATCACATTAAGGTGTAGGACGTTCACTGGGAACAATAGTAGGTCTATTTTTCTCCAGAGAAGTAGCTTCTAATTAACATTAGTTAGCTATCAAGCTAGCCAGGTTTCCTTAGCAGCTTGTAAACAGCCCACAGCCCTTGCAGATAAGACCACGGATTGTCCCGGAAGTGTGACTGTTTGAATCACTGCTGTTTGTTGCTGTTTCCATCTGCCCTGCGATCTGCCCTGTCTGGAACTGCAAGGAGTAACAGGGTAGCCTACGTTACTACCATGACAAAGACGATGGTACCATTGAGGACATTGGTGTCTCTTTATCACAGGTGAAGGATCTTTTAAATGAACAAAAATAGTTCTACAAGCAGTTGTTACAATAACAAGAAAATAGCTTCAAGTGTTGGGTCCAAATACCGGTCTAGTCAACTAATAAAATAATGGACAATCTGACCAGAGAGGTCCGGGAACTGAAGAACAGTTTGCAGTTCTCCCAGGGTCATCTCGATGAGTTTAAACAGGAGAACAGCAAGATGACAGCAATCTATCACTGAGAGAGGACATCAGTTCTGTATGTGAATCCATGATAATGACGGATAAATCAGATTATCTCTAGGGACAATCAAGGCGGAACAACATTGTTGTGGACGGAATTGCAGAATCTCCACGAGATATGGACAGAGTCTGAGGACAAAATGAGGGAAATTATCACTGAGAAACTGAAGATGGACCACAGGAAGATTGAGGTGGAGCACACCCACAGGACTGGAAAACCCCCACCGGCCCAGGTGACAGGCCCAGGCCGATAGTGGTCAGGTTCCTGAGGTTCAAGGACAAGTTAGCTGGAAAGAGCCAAGAACTTGAGAGGAATGTACATCTTCCTCAACGAGTACTATCCTGAAGCTGTGGGCCAGAAGAGGGAAGAACTTATCCCAGCGATGAAAGCTGCCAGAGCATGTGGGAACGTATATCCGCTTTGACAGGCTCATTGTCCACCCTCCCTCCCAAAAGCCTGGAAGGGATGAGAGAGCCAAGCATGTGGGTTCGTAGCTTCAACACCGCAGCACACACACACAGCAACTGATTGATGGACTGCTGAAATGTTCTTTTTTTCTTGCGTTGTTTATTATTTTCTATATTATGTCCATCTCTGATAAGCTACCCAGGAAAAGGCAAAAAATAGCCCATATTCATATACAGTGGGGGAAAAAAAGCATTTAGTCAGCCACCAATTGTGCAAGTTCTCCCACTTAAAAAGATGAGAGAGGCCTGTAATTTTCATCATAGGTACACGTCAACTATGACAGACAAAATGAGAAAAAAATATCCAGAAAATCACATTGTAGGATTTTTTATGAATTTATTTGCAAATTATGGTGGAAAATAAGTATTTGGTCAATAACAAAAGTTTCTCAATACTTTGTTTTATACCCTTTGTTGGCAATGACACAGGTCAAACGTTTTCTGTAAGTCTTCACAAGGTTTTCACACACTGTTGCTGGTATTTTGGCCCATTCCTCCATGCAGATCTCCTCTAGAGCAGTGATGTTTTGGGGCTGTCGCTGGGCAACACGGACTTTCAACTCCCTCCAAAGATTTTCTATGGGGTTGAGATCTGGAGACTGGCTAGGCCACTCCTGGACCTTGAAATGCTTCTTACGAAGCCACTCCTTCATTGCCCGGGCGGTGTGTTTGGGATCATTGTCATGCTGAAAGACCCAGCCACGTTTCATCTTCAATGCCCTTGCTGACGGAAGGAGGTTTACACTCAAAATCTGAAGATACATGGCCCCATTCATTCTTTCCTTTACACGGATCAGTCGTCCTGGTCCCTTTGCAGAAAAACAGCCCCAAAGCATGATGTTTCCACCCCCATGCTTCACAGTAGCTATGGTGTTCTTTGGATGCAACTCAGCATTCTTTGTCCTCCAAACACGACGAGTTGAGTTTTTACCAAAAAGTTCTATTTTGGTTTCATCTGACCATATGACATTCTCCCAATCCTCTTCTGGATCATCCAAATGCACTCTAGCAAACTTCAGACGGGCCTGGACATGTACTGGCTTAAGCAGAGGGACACGTCTGGCACTGCAGGATTTGAGTCCTGGCGACGTAGTGTGTTACTGATGGTAGGCTTTGTTACTTTGGTCCCAGCTCTCTGCAGGTCATTCACTAGGTCCCCCGTGTGGTTCTGGGATTTTTGCTCACCGTTCTTGTGATCATTTTGACCCACGGGGTGAGATCTTGCGTGGAGCCCCAGATCGAGGGAGATTATCAGTGGTCTTGTATGTCTTCCATTTCCTAATAATTGCTCCCACAGTTGATTTCTTCAAACCAAGCTGCTTACCTATTGCAGATTCAGTCTTCCCAGCCTGGTGCAGGTCTACAATTTTGTTTCTGGTGTCCTTTGACAGCTCTTTGGTCTTGGCCCTAGTGGAGTTTGGAGTGTGACTGTTTGAGGTTGTGGACAGGTGTCTTTTATACTGATAACAAGTTCAAACAGGTGCCATTAATACAGGTAACGAGTGGAGGACAGAGGAGCCTCTTAAAGAAGAAGTTATAGGTCTGTGAGAGCCAGAAATCTTGCTTGTTTGTAGGTGACCAAATACTTATTTTCCACCATAATTTGCAAATAAATTCATAAAAAATCCTACAATGTGATTTTCTGGATTTTTTTCTTCTCAATTTGTCTGTCATAGTTGACGTGTACCTATGATGAAAAATTACAGGCCTCTCTCATCTTTTTAAGTGGGAGAACTTGCACAATTGGTGGCTGACTAAATACTTTTTTTCCCCACTGTATGTAGCCTTAGAAATAAGGTTCATGAAATCATTAACTTGCTAACATTAGATAACATTCATATATTAGCCATTTCTGAGACTCACTTAAATAATTATTTTTGATGATACAGCAGTAGCAATACATGGATGTAACATCGACAGAAGAGACAGGAATGCCTATGGGAGAGGGGTTGATCTATATATTCAGAGCCATATCAATGTAATGCTTAGAGAAGCTCTCATGTCAAGTGTTATTGAAGTGTTGTGGTTGCAGGTTCACCTGCCTCATCTAAAGCCTATTAATTTAGGGTGTTGCTATAGGCCACCAAGCTAACAGTCAGTATCTAGATAATGTGTTAAATGCTTGATAGTGTATATGATGTAAACAGAGAGCTTTACTTTCTTAGGGACCTGAATATTGACTGGTTTTCATCAAGTTGTCTGCTCAAGAGGAAGCTTCTCACTGTAACCAGTGCCTGTAATCTGGTTCAGGTTGTTAATCAACCTACCAGGGTGTTTACAAACACAACAGGAACTATACTGAACAAAAATACACTGAACAAAAATATAAACGCAACATGTAAAGTGCCGGTCCCATGTTTAATGAGCTGAAATAAAAGATCCCAGAAATGTTCCATACTCACATAAAGCTTATTTCTCTCAAATGTTGTGCACAAATTTGTTTACATCCTTGTTAGTGAGCATTTCTCCTTTGCCAAGATAATCCATCCACCGGACAGGTGTGGCATATCAAGAAGCTCATTAAACAGCATGACCATTATACAGGTGCACCTTGTTCTGGGGACAATAAAAGGCCACCCTAAAATATGCAGTTTTGTCACACAACACAATACCACAGATGTCTAAAGTTTTGAGGGAACGTGCAATTGGCATGCTGACTGCAGGGATGTCCACCAGAGCTGTTGCCAGAGAATTGAATGTTCATTTCTCTACCATAAGCCGCCTCCACTGTCATTTTAGAGAATTTGGCAGTATGTCGAACGGGCCTCACAACCTGCTGACCACGTGTAACCACGCCAGCCCAGGACCTCCACATCCGGCTTCTTCACCTGAGACCAGCCACCCAGACAGCTGATGAAACTGAGGAGTATTTCTGTCTGTAATAAAGCCCTTTTGTGGGGAAAATCTCATTCTGATTGGCTGGGCCTGGCTACCTAGTGGGTGGGCCTGGCTCCCATGTGGGTGGGCCTCTGCCCTCCCAGGCCCACCCATGACTGTGCACCTACCCAGTCATGTGAAATCCATAGATTAGGACCTAATGAATTTATTTCAATTGACTGATTTCCTTATATGAACTGTAACTCAGTAAAATCGTTGAAATTGTTGCATGTTGTGTGTATATTTTTGTTCAGTATATATCATCCGCATGTATTGATCTTCATTTTTACTAATACTGTAGAACTGTGTTCTGAAACTGTTTCCGTACCCATTGGATGCAGTGATCTATATCCAGGTAAGTAACGGTTCCAAAAGCTGGGCCTAAAATAGTGTATCAGAGATCATACAAAAGATTTTGCTGTGACTTATGTGGATGATGTTAAAAACATTTGTTGGTCTGATGTGATTAATATGGAGCATCCAGACGCTGCACTTGATGAATTTATGAAATTCTGCTACCCAAGAATGGTAAAGCAGCCTTTACTGGTTCTAACAGCCGACCTATCAGCTTGCTGCCAGCTCTTAGCAAACAGTTGGAAAAAGTTGTGTTTGACCAAATACAATGCTAATTCTCTGTAAACAAATTAACAACACACTTTCAGCATGCTTGTAGAGAAGGGCACTCAACATGTACTGCACTGACACAAATGACTGATGATTGGTTTAAAGAGATGGATCATATGAATATTGTGGGAGATGTACTGTTAGATTTCAGTGCAGCATTTGATATTATTAACCATAACCTATTGTTGAAAAAAACAAACATGTGTTATGGCTTTTCAACCTCTGCCTTATTGTGTATTCAGAGCTATCTATCTCATAGAACACAGAGGGTTTTCTTTAATGGACGTTTCTCTAATATTAAACATATAAAGTGTGGTGTACCGTAGGGCAGCTGTCTTGGCCCTCTACTCTTTTCTATTTTGACCAATGACCTGCCACTGGCATTAAACAAAGCTTGTGTGTCCATGTATGCTGATGCTTTAACCCTATTTGCGTCAGCAACCACAGCTAGTGAAATCACTCTAACTCTAAACAAAGAGTTGCAGTCAGTTTTAGAATGGGTAGCCAGTTACAAACTGGTCTGGAACATCTCTAAAACTAAGAGCATTGTATTTGGTACAAATCATTCCGTAAGTTCTAGACCTCAGCTGAATCTGGTAATGAATGGTGTGGCCGTTGAGCAAGTTGAGGAGACTAAATTACTTTGTGTTACCTTAGATTGTAAAATGTCATGGTCAAAACATATTGATTTAATGGTTATAAAGATGGGGAGAGGTCTGTCCGTGATAAAGAGATGCTCTGCTTTTTTGACACCACACTCCACAAAGCAAGTCCTGCAGGCTCTAGTTTTATCTTATCTTGATTATTGTCCAGTCATATGGTCAAGTACTGCAAAAAAGGACCTAGTTAAACTGCAGCTGGCCCAGAACAGAGCAGCACATTTTGCTCTTCATTATAATCAGAGGGCTAATATCAATACTATGCATGCCAGTCTCTCTTGGCTAAGAGTTGAGGAAAGACAGACTGCATCACTCCTTGTTTTTATAAGAAACATTAATGTGTTGGAAATTCCAAATTGTTTGCATAGTCAACTTACACACAGCACTGACACACACTTACCCCACCAAACATGCCACCAGGGGTCTTTTCACAGTCCCCAGGTCCAGAACAAATGAAAGGAAACGTACAGTATTATACAGAGCCATGATTGCATGGAACTCCCATCTTATATAGCACAAATGAACAGCAAACCTGGTTTCAAAAAACACATAAAGCAACACCTCACTGCACAGCGCCTCTCCCCCAGGTGGCCTACTTTTTGTGTGTATGTACTGACATGTACAGTACCAGTCAAAAGTTTGGACACACCTACTCATTCCAGGGTTTTTCTTTATTTTTTACTATTTTCTACATTGTAGAATAATAGTGAAGACATCAAAACTATGAAATAACACATATGGAATCACGTAGTAACCAAAAAAGTGTTCAACAAATCAAAATATATTTTATAATTGAGATAAGTAGCCACCTTTTGCCTTGATGACAGCTTTGCACACTCTTGGCATTCTCTCAACCAGCTTCATGAGGTAGTCACCTGGAATGCATTTCAATTAACGGGTGTGCCTTCTTAAAAGTTAATTTGTGGAATTTCTTTCCTTCTTAATGCGTTTGAGCCAATCAGTTGTGTTGTTACAAGGTAGGGGTGGTATACAGAAGACAGCCCTATTTGGTAAAAGACCAAGTCCATATTATGGCAAGAACAGCTCAAATAAGCAAAGAGAAACAACAGTCCATTATTACTTTAAGACATGAAGGTCAGTCAATCCTGAAAATTTCAAGAACTTTTAAAGTTTCTTCAAGTGCAGTCGCAAAAACCATCAAGGGCTATGATGAAACTGGCTCTCATGAGGACAACCACAGGAAAGGAAGACCCAGAGTTACCTCTGCTGCAGAGGATAAGTTCATTAGAGTTACCAGCCTCAGAAATCGGCAATTAACTGCACCTCAGATTGTAGCCCAAATAAATGCTTCACAGAGTTCAAGTAAGTCTCCCGAGTGGCACAGTGGTCTAAGGCACAGCATCGCAGTCCTAGCTGTGCCACTAGAGATCCTGGTTCGAATCCAGGCTCTGTCGTAGCCGGCCGCGACCGGGAGACCCATGGGGCGGCGCACAATTGGCCCAGCGTCGTCTAGGGTAGGGGAGGGAATGGCCGGCAGGGGATGTAGCTCAGTTTGTAGAGCATGGCGTTTGCAACGCCAGGGTTGTGGGTTCGATTCCCACGGGGGGTATACAAAAAAATAATAAAAAAATAATAATGTATGCACTAACTGTAAGTCGCTCTGGATAAGAGCGTCTGCTAAATGACTTAAATGTAAAATGTAAATGTAACAGACACATCTCAACATCAACTGTTCAGAGGAGACAGAAACAAGAGACTTGTTTGGGCCAAGAAACACGAGCAATGGACATTAGACCGGTGGAAATCTGTTATTTTGGTCTGATGAGTCCAAATGTGAGATTTTTGGTTCCAACCGCCGTGTCTTTGTGGGATGCAGAGTAGGTGAATGGATGATCTCTGCATGTGTGGTTCCTACCATGAAGCATGGAGCAGGAGGTGTGATGTGTGGGGGTGCTTTGCTGGTGACACTGACAATTATTTATTTAGAATTCAAGGCACACTTAACCAGCATGGCTACCACAGCATTCTGCAGCAATACGCCATTCCATTTGGTTTGCGCTTAGTTAGACTATGATTTATTTTTCAAAAGGACAATGACCCAAAACTACCTCATGAAGCTCGTTGAGAGAATGCCAAGAGTGTGAAAAGCTGTCATCAAGGCAAAGGGTGGCTACTTTGAAGAATTGTTTAACACTTTTTTGGTTACTATATGATTCCATATGTGTTATTTCATAGTTTTGATGTCTTCACTATTATTCTATAATGTAGAAAATAGTAAAAAATTAAGAAAAACCCTGGAATGAGTAGGTGTGTCCAAACTTTTACTGCTACTGTATGTGTAACTGATAGACGCACGCACGCACGCACGCACGCACTACATGTTAATGTTTTTAAATGTATGCAAATTGTAAAGTATTTTGTCTGTAATGTATTTTTCTTTATGTGACGGACCCCAGTAAGACTAGCTGTCGCCATTTGCATCAGCTAATGGGGATCATAATCAAATCAAATCAAAAGCTATTACCTGTTTAGGACCAAATGGCTAGCAGGCAACATGCATCAACTTTGCTAAGTAGCCAATAAGAGAACAGATAAGTGAAGAGACGTAAATATTTATTTTCATTTTTCACGTCTGATCTGTGCTTTCATGTTCCTTACTATAGAGATACAGGCCTATGGCGTAGCCCACATTTACAATAAGAGAACATCTCATTCAAACTAAAGCTGCAGTGTGAACTCTGGCTGATAACTAAGAGCAAGGAAAGGACATGGAACGGAAGGCACAGGAGCAAACGGTTTGTTGGTAAAAGGAAAATGTTAATCATCGTCATCATCAATTACTCTTTTATGGGAAAATGAGCACTAGAGATGCCATTAATAAGTCTAGCTAAAATGGCTTCATCAAGTGGATTAACCAGGCTTTTGGGAAGAAAAAGAAAACAGGCAATGAAAGGGGTGCCTGCGGAAGCCGGGATATTTTTACCCCAGTTCTTGAGAGCAGACAAAGACTCATGACTCAGTCACCAATTAAACAGGAGGAGCATGGCTGTTCCCTCTCTCATTGGAAGTAGATTGCATCTTCAACAAGAAAGGTAAAAAGTAGGGAAATTGCAAGCTTGTACTGGGCTGGGGGAGCGCTGAAAAGAGAATGGAGGATGAGAGGAGACGAGGATAAGATTGGAGAGGTGAGAGGGATGACGTACTCAGAGTACAGTGGCATTAAAGAACGTGTGTAAGTTGGTTTGGTGGTTGGTTTGCTGGACTATGGTGCATGCAACCGCAAAAGGTTTGATGCACACAAGGGCCACATGCACTAAATATGTGTTCACTGTAAGTTAAATGACCATAGTAGTTCATACTATAATACCATATTATATTATGCTACAGTTAAAGGGATACTTCGGAATTTTGGCAGAGGCCATTTATCTAAGTCCCCAGAGTCCCTCTCACCTATCCACTCTTATCCTCGTCTCCTATCATCCTTCCTTCCCTTTTCAGCGCTCCTCTAGCCCGGCACAAGCCTGCAATTTCCCTATTTTAGACCTTTCTTGTTGAAAATGCAATCTATTTAAATTTTTATGTCTCTGTATCCAGCATGAAGGAAGTTAGAGGTAGTTTCTCAAGCCAATGCTAACTAACTAATGCTAGCATGTTAGCAGATACCCATAGACTTCCAGTCATTGCACTAACGCTAGTTAGAAATTGCGCTAGCGCTAGTTAGCAACTTCCTTCAAACAGAGATTTCTGGGGAAGTAGATAAAGGGCCTCATTGCCAAAATCCCAAAGTATCCTTTTAAGACCAGAAGTTTTTCCCTGACCACATGATATGACCTTATACCCTAGGGCCCAGAGTTATTCCTGTTTTCCTGGTCAGGTCACATGGTCAGGGATGTACAGTATACATATATAGTGTACTACAGTATACTACAGTATAGTCCGGTACTCACTGCAGGGGCCTCGGTGCTGGATGTGGATCTCCCTCTGCAGGGCGCAGCCCATGGCCCTCATCTCACACTGGCTGCCGTAGCTGTGGCCGTCACTGCCGCACACTGGGTCAGGTGTCTGGATGCAGGCTTCGGTGCACTCACATACGGGCTTGTCGTTCTTCACCATACACACAGCGCCAAACTCGCAGGCCTTTGCCAGACACGGGCTGGGCTCGTGCAGATCTGAGACGGGAGACAACTGGGGTTAGCATTGAAGGGGGTGAGGGAGCGGTGAGAGAGGTGAGGGAGAGATGGAGAAGGGTGGGTATTGAGGGGTGGGGGGCTGACAGATGGGTGGGGCTAAGGGCAGGAAAAGTGGTCATCGCATCGGTTAAAAGAGAGTAGAGGTTGATGGAGGATCAGGAGGATTGAAAAAAGGGGGTTGGCGGGTCAATGTGAAAGTACTGCTAATCCCCCTACTTGCACAAACCTATGGTCAAGTCTGAACATGTACCAGACTCTCATCCATAGTTCTTGATTGATACTACCTGTATCAATCAACTCCCTCCTGGTAATCTCATTGGCCCTGACCCCTCTGATTGGCCCTGTATGAGCCAATCACAGGTGGCAGAGCACATTGTATGAGCCAATCAGAGGTGGCAGACACCTCTGTATGAGCCAATCAGAGGTGGCTGACCCCTCTGTATAAGCCAATCAGAGGTGTCAGAGCACATTGTATGAGCCAATTACAGGTGGTTGACCACTCTGTATGAGCCAATCAGAAACCAACACCCTAAGGTATATGGGTAAAAACCATGGACTTATGGCACAGATAGAAAACTGGCGAGGAATGGTAGAGAATAACCATATTTTTCTATTTATGGGGAAGTAAACGGGCGCTGATTAATTGATGTTTCCAAGCATGCCGTTCTTCAAACGAGGTCATTTGCATCTCACTGATAACCTCTCAGAGAGAGAGAGAGAGAGAGAGAGAGAGAGAGAGAGAGAGAGAGAGAGAGAGAGAGAGAGAGAGAGAGAGAGAGAGAGAGAGAGAGAAGAGAGCTCTCGCTATGTGGATAGAAAAGAGGGAGGGAAGAAAAGCAACAGAGGAGAAGAAGAAGAAAAGAGAGCTCTCTGCTTAATAATTCACAAAGCCCAGCTCCTTGGCAGAGACAGATTTGAAGAAGCGGGAGAATATCAGAGAGGAGGTGCCACTCTCTTCTGCGGCCGCTCCACTACAGTATAACTTCATTAAATTGGGGGTTAGCGAAGAGACTGCTTCTGATGGGAGGAGTGGGATGTGGTGTTCCATGTGGTACCGGTTCTGCCACTGCCAGGCGAGTTGGGAAGTGGGTCAGGATCGGGAAGAAACAGGAAGAAACGCGTAGACGACAACGTGATCTGACGTGATCGAACAAATTATATTGTTTCATCATCATTGCCTCCTTTTCCTTCTTTAACCCCCAATCAATTCTTCATCAAAATTGTTGTCAAGGTTAGACATACAGGTAACTGCCAAAATAATGGAAATATTAAGAAAAAATTGAAAAGCAGATGCTTCCACACAGGTGTGGTTCCTGAGTTGATTAAGCAATAAGCATCCTATCATGCTTAGGGTCATGTATAAAAATGCTGTGCAGGCCATTATTTTGGCTACCATGGCTATGCCCCCATAGGATGACAATGCCCCATCCACAGTGCATGAGTGGTCACTGAATGGTTTGATGAGCATGACAACGATGCAAACTATATGCCATGGACGTCTCAGTCACCAGATTTCAACCCAACCGAACACTTATGGGAGATTCTGGAGCGGTGCCTGAGACAGAGTTTTCCACCACCATCAACAAAACACCAAATGATGGAATTTCTCGTGGAAGAATGGTGTCGCATCCCTCCAATAGAGTTCCAGACACTTGTAGAATCTATGCCAAGGTGCATTGAAGCTGTTGTGGCTCGTGGTGGTCCAACGCCCTATTAAGACACTTTATTTAGGTGTTTCCTTTATTTTGGCAGTTACCTGTATGTTAGCCATATTGAAAGGGGGTGGATTGACTTGAGGTTGGGTGGGTGGGTGGAACGGATTGACAGTTGAAACCCCAAGGCCTCGGGAGTATGTGACGTACAGTATATCCTCGTCAAGCCAAGCGGACAGGAGAATTATGCAAGGTGGCGAAGCCATGCGAGGGAGGCTCATTGGCATGCCTTGCGCGTGGGGGCATAACGCGGTGGCGCTAAACGTGGCGTGACAGCAGTTTGGGAGAAAGATTAAAAGCAGAGGGAAGAGGATGCGAGGATGCATTTGATCCACGGCTTCCCAGTGAGAGTGAGGGAGTGCTGTCATTATCCTGATTATTATGGGATTAGACAAGAATCTTGCCAGGCGCTCCGATTAAGAAATCGTTGCCGTTTCATTTCGAAAGCACAGGTGCATTTAATACTCTTAATATTCTCCTCCCCCTGACCCTAAAGCCATGCACTCTGGGTAAAATCATCGACAGATAGCAAGAGGCAATTTACCACTGTGGCTCTATCTCGCCCATGGAATACCAGGTGAGAGAGGAGGGGAACAGATAGCAGTGATGTCATCTTCGAAATGTTAGGGAGAGTGGCCTATCAGTTTGATAGCTAGTGTCATGCCTAAAATCTCAGGATTGTGGTGGCTTTCCAGCTCACCATCGTCTCCAGGACACCTACAGCACCCGATGTCACAGGAAGGCCAAAAAGATCATCAAGGATATCAACCACCAGAGCCACTGCCTGTTCACCCTGCTATCATCCAGAAGTCGAGGTCAGTACAGGTGCATCCAAAGCTGGGACAGAGAGAATGAAAAACAGCTTCTATCTCAAGGCCATCAGCCTGTTAAATAGCCATCACTAACACATTAGAGGCTGCTGCTGCCTATTGAAATCACTGGCCACTTTAAGAAATGGAACACTAGTCACTTTAATAATGTTTACATATCTTGCATTACTCATCTAATTTGCATACACTGTATTCTATAATATTCTACTGTATCTTAGTCCATGCCGCTCTGTCATTGTTTGTTCATATACAGTGGGGAGAACAAGTATTTGATACACTGCCGATTTTGCAGGTTTTCCTACTTACAAAGCATGTAGAGGTCTGTATTTTTATCATAGGTACACTTCAACTGTGAGAGACGGAATCTAAAACAAAAATCCAGAACATCACATTGTATGATTTTTAAGTAATTAATTTGCATTTTATTTAATGACATAAGTATTTGATCACCTACCAACTAGTAAGAATTCCGGCTCTCACAGACCTGTTAGTTTTTCTTTAAGAAGCCTGTTCTCCACTCATTACCTGTATTAACTGCACCTGTTTGAACTCGTTACCTGTATAAAAGACACCTGTCCACACACTCAATCAAACAGACTCAAACCTCTCCACAATGGCCAAGACCAGAGAGCTGTGTAAGGACATCAGGGATAAAATTGTAGACGTGCACAAGGCTGGGATGGGCTACAGGACAATAGGCAAGCAGCTTGGTGAGAAGGCAACAACTGTTGGCGCAATTATTAGAAAATGGAAGAAGTTCAAGATGATGGTCAATCACCCTCGGTTTGGGGCTCCATGCAAGATCTCACCTCGTGGGGCATCAATGATCATGAGGAAGGTGAGGGATCAGCCCAGAACTACACGGCAGGACCTGGTCAATGACCTGAAGAGAGCTGGGACCACAGTCTCAAAGAAAACCATTAGTAACACACTACGCCGTCATGGATTAAAATCCTGCAGCGCACGCAAGGTCCCCCTGCTCAAGCCAGCGCATGTCCAGGCCCGTTTGAAGTTTGGCAATGACCATCTGGATGATCCAGAGGAGGAATGGGAGAAGGTCATGTGGTCTGATGAGACAAAATTATAGCTTTTTGGTCTAAACTCCACTCGTCGTGTTTGGAGGAAGAAGAAGGATGAGTACAACCCCAAGAACACCATCCCAACCGTGAAGCATGGAGGTGGAAACATCATTCTTTGGGGATGCTTTTCTGCAAAGGGGACATGACGACTGCACCGTATTGAGGGGAGGATGGATGGGGCCATGTATCGCGAGATCTTGGCCAACAACCTCCTTTCCTCAGTAAGAGCATTGAAGATGGGTCGTGGCTGGGTCTTCCAGCATGACAACGACCCGAAACACACAGCCAGGGCACCTAAGCAGTGGCTCCGTAAGAAGCATCTCAAGGTCCTGGAGTGGCCTAGCCAGTCTCCAGACCTGAACCCAATAGAAAATCTTTGGAGGGAGCTGAAAGTCCGTATTGCCCAGCGATAGCCCCGAAACCTGAAGGATCTGGAGAAGGTCTGTATGGAGGAGTGGGCCAAAATCCCTGCTGCAGTGTATCAAATACTTGTTCTCCCCACTGTATGTATATATTCTTAAATTCCATTCCTTACTGAGATTTGTGTGTATTGGGTATATGTTGTGAAATTGTTAGATATTACTTGTTAGATATTACTGCACTGTCGGAGCTAGAAGCACAAGCATTTCGCTACACCCGCAATAACATCTGCTAAACACGGGTATGTGACAAATAAACATTTATTTGATTTGATAGAAGCACAAGCATTTCGCTACACCCGCAATAACATCTGCTAAACACGTGTATGTGACCAATAACATTTGATTTGATTATATTTAGTTGCAGTATAGAGGGTCCGCACACAACAAAGATTGTTTCTAAGTTATTTTAAGCTTACTTCTTTATTTCAACAAGGGCAGAACAAACGTTTGGGCTGTTAGGCTGTTGTCAGTGTGATAGTGTCTCTTCACAGGACAAGACATCCAACATTGATTAGGCACTTAAAGAAAAAGAGAACAGCAACACAACAAGATAAGACCCTAGCCGATACTGTTGTGAGGAGGAGCATTGCCCACTGGCGACCATAATTTAACCAATCATACAGATCATGAGCAAGGATGAGCAAGGAGACAAGGCTCTCACTTTTTGTAATTGGAATGTTGCGGCTTAAGCAGTGGAACACTGCTATTGATTTCTGTGTTGTGGGAACCCTGGTGGTTTGAAAGAGCTGTGAAATTGGCATGCAAACATGAAAGTGGTGGAACTGTGCCTAATTTTGCCGGGCTTCAAAAAAAACTATTCTGACTGATATTTATTTTCTCACTGTGTGTGTGTAGCGCTGGAAACAGAGGGCAATCTGCACAAACACTCATGGCCTTCAGATGGGTTCACTGACCCATTTCCCAAGGCCCGGCTCCCTAACATGCAACTGCAGCCTCCGATAACGCTTATGTCCCTGGTTCTCTTTGTTTCTACCCCAAAAATTAAGATGAAAAGAATCCAAAAATCTCTTTATTCTTTAATGCTCATTCCTTCTGGAGGCACATTTTTTCTTCC
Organism: Coregonus clupeaformis; assembly: GCF_020615455.1. NCBI lineage: Eukaryota > Metazoa > Chordata > Actinopteri > Salmoniformes > Salmonidae > Coregonus > Coregonus clupeaformis. The sequence goes on along the minus strand of NC_059221.1, from coordinate 1,556,685 downwards.
AGATTTATTAAATCGAAGAAGAAAAACTCCCACAGTTCTCGGTGAAATAATCTTAGTGCGGAGAGAGAGAGTGTATGATTAGAGACTTTGAGAAAAGTCCAGCAGCCCTTATACCCGGCTTTGGTAATTGAGATGGCTTACATATTCTCAGTCAGGAAAAAAAATCTCAGGGAACTGAAAGCGTCTTTTCTCCCTCAAAATCAGTGAGGGAGACTGAAACAGCAGCCTGTCATCCAGGAGGCCTGGGTAGAGATGGTAGTGGTGGCTGTGCTGTACAAGGACTGGAGCTGCTGCAACCATATGCCTCAGTAGAAAGGGACGGATACTGGGAGGCTGCAGAAGTCAGTCGCATACACACACATACAAGCATCAAACGCACACGCACTATTTAATGTCCCTCTGTGTTTATCAGATGAAAAAGACGAGACAATAGTGTGTGTGTGTGTGTGTGTGTGTGTGTGTGTGTGTGTGTGTGTGTGTGTGTGTGTGTGTGTGTGTGTGTGTGCGCGTGCATGTAAGATCCAGAGTGCCACAAACGTCATCAAAGAAGTGAGAGACAGAAAAAGGTGTGCTGTGGAGGGATGTCTGTGAGTGAGTGCATCGCCGCAGGAGTAGTCTTGGAGATGAGTAACTCTCCTCTGATCAATAATTCTGCTCCTAGCTGAAGTAAAGAAAATACAGTGGCTTTTCTACGAAAGGACTATGTTTCTGTCTCGGAAGTGGCGACTTGGGAGTCTGAATTCTGCCTCTGCTTTGTGCCCTTTTCCCACCAGTCTAGACCCTCCCTTCCCTCCCCTGCTTTCCTTCTGCTTTTAATTAGTCTGATATTTTATAGTGGCCATCCCCGAGCCTAAAACCAGGGTGATTAAAACTCCTTGTCTGATGAAGTGGGCTTCTGGGGTGCTACTAGCATGCAGAACTGCGGATTGCTTAGAGAAACATAACTGCTGCTGGCCTACCCACCGACAAATGTTCTGCTGCCTGTCTCTCCCCAAGTGGGGTGTTGCCTCTTCCCATCTCTCACTAAACTGTCACATTAGTAAAGATTTAGAGGCCTTATCTGACAAGCAAATCTGAGATTTCTCAGAGTCGACCTGAGTATTGCCTCAGTCGAAACCTCGTTGAGCTGAACGCACTCGGCGGCCGTTCTGTATATAAGCCCGGAGAGATAGTGTGTCATGTTCTTAGTCGTGTTTGTGTGGGTAATGTATGCAGTTTAACCCTGTACATATGGATGTAAAAGCAGGGAGTTTATATTTTTGCGGTCGACAATCTCCCTACTCATGCATATGTAGATTGGAATCTTCCCTGCTCCCTGGTCCAATTCAGGATTACTCCCAATGTCACTATCAGAATGGGAATCTGAGAAAACCCCTCCCCATGCTCTCAGTAGCCAATCGGGTGAGGGAGAAGCGGGTGTCAGTTCCGCCATCGTGGAGAACAGCTAATGGGAAGCGCCTTTACTCAGTTTTGTTGGTGACGCGGGGTGGGGGGTTGGGGGGAGTGCCTGCCACCCCGTGTCTCGCTAGCAGTGAAAACATTTATGGAACATATTAAAATAGGTGCCAGAACGGGAGAGAAAAGGCTCAATAGGAAGGCCCACGGGCCCGGTTTCCCTGCTACGGAGCACTTATTACAGAGTAATAGCTGCAAGAGGACAAAACCAAACGCCTTAGTCCTCCACTCGCCATTTAAAACCCCAAACACGCTTTCTCTTCTATCAGACATAGGGAACACAGATGAGGGAGAGAGAGAGAGGGGGGTGGGAGAAGAGGGGAAAATAAAGAGGGAAATATAGAAAAAGGGAAAGTAAACCAGGACAGAGAAAGACAACAATGAGGGAACACATACAAAGATGAGCTCCTCCATCTCATGACGTCTATATTTACAGAGAACAGAGGAGAGAGGAGAGGGGGAGGAAGGAAGGAAGGAAGGAAGGAAGGAAAATCAGGCCACCAAACAGCAGATGGGCATCATTGGCATGGTGGGCCTGGTCCACACATAGGGCACACAACACATACACTGTGAGAAAGGAAGAGGAGGGAGGGAGGAAGGAAGGAAGGAAGGAGGGGTGCAACAAACAAGGTAAGGGGGAGGGGTGGCTTACCAAAGCAGGACCCTGCTGTACCCATAAGGCCTGGTGACTGCTGCAACTCTGCCACTACTGACACACACACTTCAGTCCGCTATGGGCTACGTTAAATATAATCCCTAGTCCCGCCATACCGTCAACCTGACTCCCAGAGCAATGACACTAATTAGATGAATTACCAATCATCCCTGGAGGTCCACGCTGGGTTCAATAGGTACTCAGCATAGTATTGTTTATGAGTATAATCATAGCCAGCGACTAGTGTCGTCGCGCGGCGGCAGTGATGCTAATCAACTAAACATGCTAATTATTAATATTCACCAGAGAGGCTTGTGTATATGCCATTTAGCAGACACTTTCTATCCAAAGCGACTTACAGTCATGCATGCATATGGGCTGTCACCTTAGGCATACTTTTCTCCCCATTTCTCCTCGTTCGCCGAAGCTCTTTGACAATGACAATGTCTCTCTGGCTGAGTGATTCTCTGTTAACCTCCGGGATGACAGTGTGTGTGTGTGAGTGTGCACACACACACACACATATATGCATGCATGCACACACACACACAAACAATGAGCCAATCTTGCACCGCTCTCAAATGGCATTCAAACCAATGATCTAACGATCTAACTAAGTACTTCACTGTCTGTCTGTGTGTCTGTCTGTGTGCCTGTCTGTCTGTCTGTCTGTGATCCGCTTAAGACATCTTAAGCCTCTTGGACTTTTTTCATCTGAGCATCTGGGGAATTCTATGAATTGGCCACTCACAATCCACCGCCATTCATCTTTAAAGTGGCTATCCCATGAGAGACTGACCTCGAACACATTCCTGTGGAAGACCATATGAGCTTATAATATAATATAATATAATAATAATAATATGCCATTTAGCAGACGCTTTTATCCAAAGCAACTTACAGTCATGCGTGTATAATTTTTTTTTGTGTTTCTTATAAATCAAATAGGGCAGTGTTGTGCTTTTCAGCTTGTAAGATGGTTGTGTCCAATGTTCCCTCTAATTTTTTACGGCACTGAGCAAATTTCAGGTCTGCTGAGCACAAACTTGAACGTTGTGAACATTCTGTGCAACTTCCAGCGCACGTTTACTGTGAACACTGAGACTGTACCCGCTTTAAGTTACAGTTGTAACAGTGGTCAAGTAGGCTACTGTGGCTATTTGGTCATAATGTAGGCCTACCAGAGTGGCCTACCATCAAAAACAATGGAGAAAATGCATCCCATAACATTTTAACATGGAAATAGCTGTTCTATCATTCAGCCTACAGTAGCAGCCAATGTGTGATGTTCAACGTAGGCATACATTCCATGAGACTTAAAAATAAAAATAAAATCATGGTTTGACATTAACCTGTTTATCCACTTGTCCTTCAAACAAGGAGGGGACTGAAAATGTTGTTGGGTTGTTTGATGCAAGAAACCACAAAATAAAATGCATTATTATTCCCATACCATTATTACAGAGAATCAGACAAATGATGCTACCCTCTGCCTATTGGCTACTTAACTTATTCAAGCCTGTCTCAAAATACCACACTGCCCCTTTACGTCTAGAAACGTACACGTTTTGTGCTCTTGTAGGAAGCAATCACTCCCCTATTGCTGACTACAAATGATATATAACTGGGTTAATAACTCACTAACTAGCAAAGGATATTAACAAAATGTGCACTTGGCTACATGCATCTACTCATGACCATAGCTGTAAACACAGTCCAGTTCAAAGTAAATGGCACAGTTCCATATATGGCAATGGTCTATTTGCATATAGGCCTACTGCAGCTCTGATTGGTTATAATAATAATAATTATGCCGCACTGGTCTGTGTAGAGTATGGGCTGAATCTTGCGCATACTCAGATTTGTTCTGCCTACAACAAAATCTCTTGCATAGTTTGTTTTGTTTCGGTATGTTGTATTGAAAGTGGCAAGTATTGCGTTGATTCGATCACAATTGCCACAGTAAAGGGAAACGTTGATAGTGTTAACTAACAGGGAAAACTCTACAAAGTTAAGTGAAGTTCAATCTTGTGCTTCTCTCCGTGGGCTTAGAGGGAACATTGGTTGTGTCCGTATGATTAGGGACGTTTGTGGCCCCCCATAGGGGACAAGTGGCCCTTGAGGGATGCAGAGAGTGAAAGGGAGGATGACAGTCACATTAGGGGGATTGTCACCATACTCACGATTTGGTGTCATAAGTGGAAAGGATTTTCAACCCTCCTGACGGCTTGTGGCGTGACTGATCGATACACTAGCACCGTCTCACGCCCAATAAGAGAGCAGTGTGTGTGGGTGGGGGCTAGTGACAGCCATGGCACCCCATCATCCCAGTCTTTCGCTCTCTATCCATCCCACGGTCGACATTCTTAGAGCTTTCCGGAAGTGATAAAAGGCTGGCCAGTGCCAGGTGGCAGACGATGGAGGCTGAACCACTACGGGCTTATTGGGGTGCATGTAGAAGACTGTACACACACCAGGAATGCCAGAACAGCAGCTGGATGGGAGGACTATAGATGAAAAAGGACAGCATTGATCCTCTCTTCTGCAGTAGTGTGTGTGTGTGTGTTCTTCTGCTTGCAATCACTATAAAGTTCTGATGTACAGTATGTGCTTTTAAGTATGTTTTGGAATGTGCCATTGAAGTTAGCAGGGGACTGTGGTTTCCCAGAGGTGGCATGTGGTTTGGCCCAGTTAGGATGACACAAGCTCCTTTGTGGTGTGTGTGTGTGTGTGTGTGTGTGTGTGTGTGTGTGTGTGTGTGTGTGTGTGTGTGTGTGTGTGTGTGTGTATGTTGTGGTTAGGATGGAAGTACGGTGTGAGACAATGGCTGCCACGGCCACAGTGATGAGAGATAGTGTGTCCAAGGCTGCATGCCGCATGGCACGGCTGTAACTGTCCTCTGATTGTTCTATTGAGCACTTCGTGATTTAGACACAGACACACACACTGTCACATACAAACAGCTGCACACACACAACCAAACAAAATTAATGCACACAAGCCTGCACACACAAAACCAAACATACACAAACATGCACACACACGCCCTCTCACACACACACACTCCCCCCACACTAAACCAACAGCCTCGGCACCTCACTCCTCTCCTTTTGATGTTTAATTAAATCTGAAAGGGGTGGGGGTGGGGGGGGGGGGCTCAAGCAAATATGCCAAAAAAATGCATTAAAAAACGTACTGTAACTTGCCACCGGCTAAAATCAGCCGAAAAGGATGGCGACCATTTACTTTGTCAGAAATAATGATTATTTTTTTTATTTTTTTTACATAAGCACCGCAGACATTTCACATGTTAATTTATGCGTGGCAAAAAGACGGGGGAAGAGATGAGAAAAAAACAAAGCTAATGAGTTGCACCATGAAACTGTGGAGCCATGCTTCAACGTCACCTCCCCGAGATGAGCACAACTTAGTATTCAGATAACCAACCGCCGTGAGATGAGATAGAGATATCTGTCTGAGGAGAACTAGCGAGGAGTTTTGCTACAGAACGACTGTGGTCCCGCGTTTAGCTTGTCTATCGAGGACAGACACTCTACATCAGGGGTAGGCTATCTATACCCTGTGAGAGCCAGTGTGGGTGCAGGTTTTTACTCCGGCCAAGCAGGGTACGATGACAGGGTACGATTCTACAAAATCGACTCATCATAGTCTTCGATCAAGGCTTTGATTTGCTGAATCGGGTGTGTTACTGTTTGACAGGAGCAAAAGCCTGCATCTGTGCCAGATGGCCTTCACAGGGGTATAGTTTGCCCACGGCTGCTCTAATTCTAAATCTACAAACGCCCCTTAGATTATATTAGGTTGAGAGACCTTGTCAGCAGGCACTTGTGGGCACTGGGCATAGCTAAAGTCAGTGCATAGGGCAGGGGGGGAGGGTCTACATGCGGTCTGCCATGCTAAGGTAGGAGGGTACCATCATAGGCTGAGGGTTGAGGGAAATGGGGGTTGGGGAATGGGAAAGGGGTTGACACGACAAAACAACACAGCACAGCACTGGGAAGAAGAGGAGCTCCCCAACCTCATGGACGGACGCTTTCTTCCCCCCGCAGACGCAGTAGGGCTGCAAGGAGGGTGCACAGAGGAGAGACAAGAGCGACAGCTTGGAGTGTTGGGAGAGAGAACGTACTAGAGAGAGAGAGAGAGAAGAAGAGAAAGAGGAGGAAGACAACCACCCTGTTTAGTCCAATTGGAGGAGAGTCTCTGACCCCCCAAGTGGTCAGTGTCCACCAGAGGTCAAAGGTTGAACTCTCCCCTGCTGAAGTGAGGGGTGTGTCCCGAACTGCGGCAGATATCACATGGACAAAGACAGACAGACACACTGAAATAGAAAGAATACCTGTTTAAAAAGGAAGCCACACAGACAAAAGAGAGACAGATGGAGACAGACAGGCAAGACACAACTTTGAGTTGTGTTGTGCAGAGAGAGAGCGAGAAACCATTGCAGTGGAAGACTGGCACTACCGGGAAGGTAGGAGGACATGAATGAAACATGAAGGCTGTTGTGTTTCATGTGTCACGTGATGGCGGAGCGTGACGGGCATGAGGTAGATGGGGGGTGAAGGGAAACGTGGTGGTCACGGTAACTTCCTGTCTCTTCGCTTTTTCCCCTCCCCTCCCACCACAGACTACTGACAAGTCAAGAGACAGACAGAACAAACACACATACAGTACTTACACGGGACAGGAGGACGTTTCAGAAACTGTGAGAGGAGGAGCCAACCAGAGGGAGACAGAGAGAGAAAGACCAGAGGCTTCTCCCCTTTCCCCCCCTCCTAGTGGACCTGACTCACCACACGGGCCTTGCTGCTTGACGGGGATGTGGGCTTTGGCCAGGCACTCGGCCCGCCGGCGCTCACAGTCGTTGACGTAGGTGCGTCCGTCTTTGCCGCACAGTGGCTTGTAGGTCCCGTCGCACTGGATAGGCTCGCAGGAGCAGCGCACGCCTAGATGCTCCACCTGGCACACACCATTGAATCTGCACTCCTCCTTGCACACCTCTGCAAAATGGACGAGGGACATTGTTTTTTCTTGTTTTTAATGTTTAATTTTCCTCTGTAAAGTGTGTTGAGACATTGTGATAATGGATTTGAAATAAAATGTGACTTCACATGTGACGCAGCAAATCAGTCGACGAATCGAGGCAATCATCTATAAAACGTTCTCTCGAGAACGTTGAGGCATGTTCAGAGCTTCAAATTCATTATGTTCTCTATCACTGGATCAAATTTGTACAGTAATTCAATTTGGAACCATTCCTTTCTCTTTCCTGTAAAGTGGTCATGCTATGCTGCAACTTAATTACGGAGCTGCCTTATCTGGGTGTAGAACATTAGAGGGACGTACTGTATGATGTAATTGTACAAGATGAACCACCGTTCGCAAATAAAGAACCTGATTTCATAGATCTGCATTTCAAATGAAATCGTTGATATTTTAAAAAAGTGAGAAAACAAAAAAGTATTATGCCTATCTATTTCACTTCAGTAAAAGGCAGATAGAGAATGGGTTCCTGTTAACTCGATCCAGAACTAAATCAACTCACAAGCACACACAGTACTAAGGCTTCTACTGAGAAGTTGAAGTCCCATATGTATCCACATATTAGCGGCCTTTATCTCTACTCAAACTTGACTACAAGATATTGCTAACAAAAGAGAGTTGTGTGTTGCAGAGCAGAAAGGGATCATTATTTGAGAGCGCAAAACCACAATTGTCTGTAGTAGAGTGCATCACACCAAGAGCCTCTGTCTTTAACTCTATGGGGAGTCTCAGATGTGTGGAGATGAGGTGAGAGTAGAAAAGCTACAGACACAGTGGTGGTGGCCTACTGAAGCCCCTATCACACAACAGGAACATTGGATTTCTTCAGATCGGTATCATCTACTGTAAACCTGACAGTGCAGTGAACCTGACAGTGCAGATAGCCCAGATAAGCCTTTGCGAGCTCTTATCAAGCAAACCATCTGGTGTCATGCATGTAACACAACACAGCCCGTAAAGGACATGGTAAGTTATCTATCGGTCAAGGCAGTGCAGTGCGTGTGTGCGTGCATGAACGTGCCGGCTCACCTTGTTTCTTGCAGCGGCCCGGGTGGATCTTCCTGAGTTCAATGCCCTTTTGCATGCCCGTCCTCGTCATATGGCACTCGCTCCCGTACGTCTGGCCGTCGCTGGCACACAGTGGCTCATTGACGGGTGGGCAGGACTCTGGCGGGGCAAAGGTCAGGGGCTGGCGGGTACGTGGCTCCACCCGGCACGCCACGTTCAGACTGTTCTCGCTGTCTTTGCAGGGGTCTATAAACAGGGGAGAGAGAGAAAGAGAGCGAGAGAGAGAGAGAGGTTAGTGGTAGGACATGGTTATCCATCACCAGGGATATGCCAGAGATAGGCCTGCTATCAACACGGGTTGCCCTGGAAAGGCAGAGTGGAAAGCCAAGAAGCCCATGGATCTAAGAGGACGACAGGCTGGCGGCTGGCGCTGGTGGCCATATCAGCTGTAATCATAATGGAACTGGGGAGATGCTTATTGAAATAGGAGCTGCTCGCAGCTCCAGCTTCGTCTCAGCTCTCTACACTGTCTTCTATAGAGCAAGGGGACACAAAGTATTTATGTACCTCTGCGCCGCATTCAAACACTGCCAAGCTGTGAGCAAGTCATTCGAAACATCACAGAGGAGGATGAGACCAAACGGGCAGAGAGAGAGAGAGAGAGAGAGAGAGAAAGGGAGAGAAAAGACCCTGGCTCGAGAAACAAAGAGCGACAACAGGAACACAAAAGCGACAACGGTAGCTTGGCTTCCACAGCCCGGGCTGGGCAGGCAGGACAACAACAGAGCCAACGGCAGCAACACAGCGCCAAGGTCAGGGATTGTAGGGATTGTGTATATTATCACAATGGAATCGCTAACACAGGAGGATATAAAGCGTGGGACCGGTCCCAACTCTATCGTAATGCAAAAACACCTGACGCCAGAAAAGCAATGATGCAACACAAGTCCAGCTATTATCCCATTTGCAAAAACCATTACCTCCCATTAACACACCAGAACGGCTTCCAGAATTCCTGCACTCTGCAGTCGAGCCCCCCACCCGCCCCTGATGAGGTAATTAGACATACAGACAGACAGTGGAGGCGCTGGCTAGCCTAGCCCCAGCTGTATATATAAATCATCACCATTTGTCTGGCGCTGGCAAGCCAGTTGAGACAGCCAAAGCTTGGACAGAATCGCTCAGGAAGATTTAGGGGCCCGCCGGGCCAGCTCTCCTGAGAACCCAGGCCTCCCCCTGGGGGTAAGGCAACATGGAGCCTGGTCTCACCGGCTTGGGTTAGATATATATTAGAGCCGTCCTCTGGGGGCCTGAGAATCCATCTCCCTTCCATTTTGTAGCCTCTCAGGGTCTCCTCACTTTTGGGACGTTAGTTTGTCTGGTTAGCTCTATCTGGCTCTTTCCCTCAGCGCAAATTTCTCAAAGTCAGACGTCCACAGGAGAAAACAAACAAAACAAACAGCAGGTGAGACAAAACAACAGTCTCGAACTGGCCAGCTCTAAAAACAAGTGGCTTTGTTTGTCAACAGTGAATAATCCACAATGCGGGAAGAGTTTGCAATAAGAAAAAAAAGCTATGAATTTGAAAACTAGTAAAATGATGTCAGAGAGACAGAAGACAATGAAACTCCAGATGGATGTAAAGAGAGAGCGAAATAAAAATAAAAATAAAATAAATAAAAAAGAACAAAAGAAAGGAGGGAGAGGGAGGGTAGAGGAGAAGTATATGAGGGGACTCACTGCAGTATCCCTGGTGCTGCAGGCGGAAGTTCTTCTGGGTGTGGCAGGCTTGCTTGTAGAGCTCGCACTCGTTGCGGTAGTCTTGGCCGTCAGTGCCACACACCACCTGCTCGGGCTTGCCGTCACAGCTCAGCGGGCACATGCACTTGGCCGACAAGGCGTCTGATGACTGGATGCAGGTGCTGCCATAGCTGCAGGTCACCTCGCTGCAAGGGTCCTTCAGGACTGCAGGGAGGGAGAAGACAGAGGTAGGTATTAGGGTTTGTGTGTGTGTGTGTGTGTGTGTGTGTGTGGGAAAAGTCCCCACAAGGTTAGTAAAACAAGGAAAACTCTCCCTCGTGGGGACATTTCTCATGTCCCATGAGGAAAAAGGCTATTTTAAGCTTAGGGGTTTGCTTTAGGGTTACAATTAGGGTTATGAGTTAGGTTTAGGGTTTGGTTTAGGGTTGCGGGTTGCGGGTTAAGGTTAGGTTTATGGTTAGGTTTGCGGGTTAAGGGAAAATAGGATTTTGAATGGAAGTTAATTTTAAGGTCCCCACGAGGATAGAACAAAACATGTGTGTGTGTGTGTGTGTGTGTGTGTGTGTGTGTGTGTGTGTGTGTGTGTGTGTGTGTGTATGTGTGTATGTGTGTGTGCTTTAGGGTGGGGGGAGTGTTGTGTGTGGGTTATGCAGGAACACTTGACGAGACTCTCATTTCGTATGCACTGCCACTTTTGGAATAATGTTTATCCGTGTCCAATATCCCCCTTTTGTTGCAACGCTTTGTCTATGAATTTCATTTCGGGGACGGATGCTACGATATATTATTCCACGAACCTTCAGCGTACCCTTTCTTGTTTTATCCCTCCCCTCCAATTCAAGAAAGTCTTATTCCTCTACTTCAGGCCATGTTTGTCTCAGAAGACTGTGCTCCACTTCTTTCGGTGGATCTTGGTGGTAGACTCGTCGCCTTAATGAGAGTCTAGGATCTGGGAGAGAGAAGCAGAGTGCTTTTTTTCTGTGCCATCGGATCAAAGTCTCACACATATCCCTCACTCATCCTCACATCTTGACAGATTTCTTTCTCTTTCTACCTCTCTCGTCAAATTGGTTCAAGACACGGCGGAGTGGTGTTGCTAACGAATGTGTCTGTTTCAGTTCGATTTCGATGTGATACTGCAAATGGAGCTGGCCAACTGGTGACAATTATTACCAATTATTTTGCCTAAAAACCTTTAAGCCTACCTATATACGGTATATATATATATATATATATATATATATATAGTGACGGATAAAAGTATTTGATCCCCTGCTGATTTTGTACATTTGCCCACTGACCAATAAATTATCAGTCTATAATTTTAATGGTAGGTTTATTTGAACAGTGAGAGACAGAATAACAACAAAAAAAATCAAGAAAAACGCATGTAAAAAATGTTATAAATTGATTTGCATTTTAATGAGGGAAATAAGTATTTGACCCCCTCTCAATCAGAAAGATTTCTGGCACCCAGGTATCTTTTATACAGGTAACGAGCTGAGATTAGGAGCACACTCTTAAAGGGAGTGCTCCTAATCTCAGTTTGTTACCTGTATAAAAGACACCTGTCCACAGAAGCAATCAATCAATCAGATTCCAAACTCTCCACCATGGCCAAGACAAAAGAGCTCTCCAAGGATGTCAGGGACAAGATTGTAGACCTACACAAGGCTGGAATGGGCTACAAGACCATCGCCAAGCAGCTTGGTGAGAAGGTGACAACAGTTGGTGCGATTATTCGCAAATGGAAGAAATACAAAAGAACTGTCAATCTCCCTCGGCCTGAGGCTCCATGCAAGATCTCACATCGTGGAGTTGGAATGATCATGAGAGTGGTGAGGAATCAGCCCAGAACTACACGGGAGGATCTTGTCAATGATCTCAAGGCAGCTGGGACCATAGTCACCAAGAAAACAATTGGTAACTCACTACGCCGTGAAGGACTGAAATCCTGCAGCGCCCACAAGGTCCCCATGCTCAAGAAAGCACATATACATGCCCATCTGAAGTTTGCCAATGAACATCTGAATGATTCAGAGGAGAACTGGGTGAAAGAGTTATGGTCAGATGAGACCAAAATCGAGCTCTTTGGCATCAACGCAACTCGCCGTTTTGGAGGAGGAGGAATGCTGCCTATGACCTCAAGAACACCATCCCCACCGTCAAACATGGAGGTGGAAACATTATGCTTTGGGGGTGTTTTTCTGCTAAGGGGACAGGACAACTTCACTGCATCAAAGGGACGATGGACGGGGCCATGTACCGTCAAATCTTGGGTGAGAACCTCCTTCCTTCAGCCAGGGCATTGAAAATGGGTCGTGGATGGGTATTCCAGCATGACAATGACCCAAAACACACGGCCAAGGCAACAAAGGAGTGGCTCAAGAAGAAGCACATTAAGGTCCTGGAGTGGCCTAGCCAGTCTCCAGACCTTAATCCCATAGAAAATATGTGGAGGGAGTTGAAGGTTCGAGTTGCCAAACGTCAGCCTCGAAACCTTAATGACTTGGAGAAGATCTGCAAAGAGGAGTGGGACAAAATCCCTCCTAAGATGTGTGCAAACCTGGTGGCCAACTACAAGAAACGTCTGACCTCTGTGATTGCCAACAAGGGTTTTGCCACCAAGTAGTAAGTCATGTTCTGCAGAGGGGTCAAATACTTATTTCCCTCATTAAAATGCAAATCAATTTATAACATTTTTGACTTGCATTTTTCTGGATTTTTGTTGTTGTTATTCTGTCTCTCACTGTTCAAATAAACCTACCATTAAAATTATAGACTGATCATTTCTTTGTCAGTGGGCAAACGTACAAAACCAGCAGGGGATCAAATACTTTTTTCCCTAACTGTATATATATATTTTTAATTACCCATTTTATAAGAGATTCTCCAAAATTGAAATATTCCAGGCATTTATATATAAACTCCAGTCGAACTTTATCAAAAGCCTTTTCAAAGTCAGCTATGAATACCAGGCCTGGTTTCCCAGATTGCATAGTGTTCTATTGTTTCCAGTACTTATATTATCTCCAATATATTGTCCATGTAAAAAACATGTCTGATTAGGATGAATATTATCCGACAATACCTTTTTAATTCTATGTGCTATGCATTTTTGCTAGAAGTTTTGCATCACAACAGACGCATCCAATTTTTTAAATGGACTGAATATTTATATTTCCCACCTGGATCCTGTTTCAGTAATAATGAAATCAGATCTTCTTGTTGAGTGTCTCATAATCTACCATTTATATAGGAGTGGTTAAAACATGCTAATAGCGGTCCTCTGAGTATATCCAAAAAGGTTTGGTATACCTCCACTGGTATGCCATCCAGCCCTGGAGACTTCCTGGACGTAAATGCTTTAATTGCATCAAGAAGTTCTTCCTCTGTAATTTGGTCTTCACATGAGTCTTTCTGTACAGCTGTTCATTTTACATTATTAATAGGAAAAATCCATACAATTAGCTTCAGTTAGTGGAGATGGAGGAGACTGAAACGAATATATATGCTTAAAGTACTTTACTTCCTCTTTCAAAATATATTTTGGTGAATAATGGGTGACTGTCATTTGTAACAAGTTTCAGTCAATTATTTTTGGTAGCATTTCTATGTTAAAGATAAAAAAATAATTTGGTGTATTCTTCCCCATATTCCATCCAATTTGCTTTATTTTTATAATATATTACACTTGATCTTTCTTGAATTAGTTCCTCCATTTCTTTTTGTTTTTCCTCTAACTTATTCTGAGCCTCTATGGTACAGTTTTAATTGTAATATATCTGTACTGTTAGTCCTTCCATTTCCTTTGTTAATATGGACTCTTTTGACCTCTATTGATTTTGTTTTAGAGATGTGTACTGAATTGCATGGCCTCTAAAGGCACATTTAAAAGTGTCCAATACAATAAGGGGATCTGCTGTACCTACAGTGGGGAGAACAAGTATTTGATACACTGCCGATTTTGCAGGTTTTCCTACTTACAAAGCATGTAGAGGTCTGTCATTTCTATCATAGGTACACTTCAACTGTGAGAGACGGAATCTAAAACAAAAATCCAGGAAATCACATTGTATGATTTTTAAGTAATTAATTTGCATTTTATTGCATGACATAAGTATTTGATACATCAGAAAAGCAGAACTTAATATTTGGTACAGAAACCTTTGCTGGCAATTACAGAGATCATACGTTTCCTGTAGGTCTTGACCAGGTTTGCACACACTGCAGCAGGGATTTTGGCCAACTCCTCCATACATACCTTCTCCAGATCCTTCAGGTTTCGGGGCTGTCGCTGGGCAATACGGACTTTCAGCTCCCTCCAAAGATTTTCTATTGGGTTCAGGTCTGGAGACTGGCTAGGCCACTCCAGGACCTTGAGATGCTTCTTACGGAGCCACTCCTTAGTTGCCCTGGCTGTGTGTTTCGAGACGTTGTCATGCTGGAAGACCCAGCCACGACCCATCTTCAATGCTCTTACTGAGGGAAGGAGGTTGTTGGCCAAGATCTCGCGATACATGGCCCCATCCATCGTCCCCTCAATACGGTGCAGTCGTCCTGTCCCCTTTGCAGAAAAGCATCCCCAAAGAATGATGTTTCCACATCCATGCTTCACGGTTGGGATGGTGTTTTTGGGGTTGTACTCATCCTTCTTCTTCCTCCAAACATGGCGAGTGGAGTTTAGACCAAAAAGCTCTATTTTTGTCTCATCAGACCACATGACCTTCTCCCATTCCTCCTCTGGATCATCCAGATGGTCATTGGCAAACTTCAGACGGGCCTGGACATGCGCTGGCTTGAGCAGGGGGACCTTGCGTGCGCTACAGGATTTTAATCCATGACGGCGTAGTGTGTTACTAATGGTTTTCTTTAAGACTGTGGTCCCAGCTCTCTTCAGGTCATTGACCAGGTCCTGCCGTGTAGTTCTGGGCTGATCCCTCACCTTCCTCATGATCATTGATGCCCCACGAGGTGAGATCTTGCATGGAGCGCCAGACCGAGGGTGATTGACCGTCATCTTGAACTTCTTCCATTTTCTAATAATTGCGCCAACAGTTGTTGCCTTCTCACCAAGCTGCTTGCCTATTGTCCTGTAGCCCATCCCAGCCTTGTGCAGGTCTACAATTTTATCCCTGATGTCCTTACACAGCTCTCTGGTCTAGGCCATTGTGGAGAGGTTGGAGTCTGTTTGATTGAGTGTGTGGACAGGTCTCTTTTATACAGGTAATGAGTTCAAACAGGTGCAGTTAATGTAGGTAATGAGTGGAGAACAGGAGGGCTTCTTAAAGAAAAACTAACAGGTCTGTGAGAGCCGGAATTCTTACTGGTTGGTAGGTGATCAAATACTTATGTCATGCAATAAAATGCAAATTAATTACTTAAAAATCATACAATGTGATTTTCTGGAATTTTGTTTTAGATTCCGTCTCTCACAGTTGAAGTGTACCTATGATAAATATTACAGACCTCTACATGCTTTGTAAGTAGGAAAACCTGCAAAATTGGCAGTGTATCAAATACTTGTTCTCCCCACTGTGTTATGTCGGAAAAAGTCATTTACAAATTATTCTGTCCTAGTTAAAAACAAGTTATCATCCAATACGCTTTGATTAAATGTCCAATATCCTCGCCCATGTGGAAATTCTGTAAGAGTAATATATAGTTGAAGTCGGAAGTTTACAAACACTTAGGTTGGAGTCATTAGAACTCGTTTTCAACCACTCCACACATTTTTTCTTAACAAACTATAGTTTGGGCTAGTCGGTTAGGACATCTACTTTGTGCATGACACAAGTAATTTTTCCAACAATTGTTTACAGACAGATTATTTCACTTATAATTCACTGTATCACAATTCCAGTGGGTCAGAAGTTTACATACACTAAGTTGACTGTGCCTTTGAACAGCTTGGAAAATTCCAGAAAATGATTTCATGGCATTAGAAGCTTCTGATAGGCTAATTGACATCATTTGAATCAATTGGAGGTGTCCCTGTGGATGTATTTCAAGGCCTACCTTCAAACTCAGTGCCTCTTGCTTGACATCATGGGAAAATCAAAAGAAATCAGCCAAGACCTCAGAAAAACAATTGTATACCTCCACAAGTCTGGTTCATCCTTGGGAGCAATTTCCAAACGCCTGAAGGTACCACGTTCATCTGTACAAACAATAGTACGCAAGTATAAACACCATGGGACCACGCAGCCATCATACCGCTCAGGAAGGAGACGCGTTCTGTCTCCTAAAGATTAACGTAGTTTGGTGCGAAAAGTGCAAATCAATCCCAGAACAACAGCAAAGGACCTTGTGAAGATGCTGGAGGAAACAGGTACAAAAGTATCTATATCCACAGTAAAACGAGTCCTATATCGACATAACCTGAAAGGCCGCTCAGCAAGGAAGAAGCCACTGCTCCAAAACCGCCATAAAAAAGCCAGACTACGATTTCAACTGCACATGGGGACAAAGATCGTACTTTTTGGAGAAATGTCCTCTGATCTGATTAAACAAAAATAGAACTGTTTGGCCATAATGACCATTGTTATGTTTGGAGGAAAAAAGGGGGGCTTGCAAGCAGAAGAACACCATCCCAACCGTGAAGCACAGGGTGGCAGCATCATGCTGTGGGTGTGCTTTGCTGCAGGAGGGACTGGTGCACTTCACAAAATAGATGGTATCATGAGGAAGGAAAATGATATGGATATATTGAAGCAACATCTCAAGACATCAGTCAGGAAGTTAAAGCTTGGTCGCAAATGGGTCTTCAAATGGACAAGCAAACTTCCAAAGTTGTGGCAAAATGGCTAAAGGACAACAAAGTCAAGGTATTGGAGTGGCCATCACAAAGCTCTGACCTCAATCCTATAGAAAATGTGTGGGCAGAACTGAAAAAGCATGTGCGAGCAAGGAGGCCTACAAACCTGACTCAGTTACACCAGCTCTGTCAGGAGGAATGGGCCAAAATTCACCCAACTTATTGTGGGAAGCTTGTGGAAGGCTACTCAAAATTTTTGACCCAAGTTAAACAATTTAAAGGCAATGCTACCAAATACTAATTGATTGTATGTAAACTTCTGACCCACTGGGAATGTGATGAAATAAATAAAAGCTGAAATAAATCACTCTCTACTATTATTCTGACATTTCACATTCTTAAAATAAAGTGGTGATCCTAACTGACCTAAGACAGGGAATTTTTACTAGGATTAAATGTCAGGAATTGTGAAAAACTGAGTTTAAATGTACACTGCTCAAAAAAATAAAGGGAACACTTAAACAACACAATGTAACTCCAAGTCAATCACACTTCTGTGAAATCAAACTGTCCACTTAGGAAGCAACACTGATTGACAATACATTTCACATGCTGTTGTGCAAATGGAATAAACAACAGGTGGAAATTATAGGCAATTAGCAAGACACCCCCAATAAAGGACTGGTTTTGCAGGTGGTGACCACAGACCACTTCTCAGTTCCTATGCTTCCTGGGTGATGTTTTGGTCACTTTTGAATGCTGGCGGTGCTTTCACTCTAGTGGTAGCATGAGACGGAGTCTACAACCCACACAAGTGGCTCAGGTAGTGCAGCTCATCCAGGATGGCACATCAATGTGAGCTGTGGCAAGAAGGTTTGCTGTGTCTGTCAGCGTAGTGTCCAGAGCATGGAGGTGCTACCAGGAGACAGGGCAGTACATCAGGAGACGTGGAGGAGGCCGTAGGAGGGCAACAACCCAGCAGCAGGACTGCTACCTCCGCCTTTGTGCAAGGAGGAGCAGGAGGAGCACTGCCAGAGCCCTGCAAAATGACCTCCAGCAGGCCACAAATGTGCATGTGTCTGCTCAAATGGTCAGAAACAGACTCCATGAGGGTGGTATGAGGGCCCGACGTCCACAGGTGGGGGGTTGTGCTTACAGCCCAACACCGTGCAGGACGTTTGGCATTTGCCAGAGAACACCAAGATTGGCAAATTCGCCACTGGCGCCCTGTGCTCTTCACAGATGAAAGCAGGTTCACACTGAGCACGTGACAGACGTGACAGAGTCTGGATATGCCGTGGAGAACGTTCTGCTGCCTGCAACATCCTCCAGCATGACCGGTTTGGCGGTGGGTCAGTCATGGTGTGGGGTGGCATTTCTTTGGGGGGCCGCACAGCACTCCATGTGCTCGCCAGAGGTAGCCTGACTGCCATTAGGTACCGAGATGAGATCCTCAGACCCCTTGTGAGACCATATGCTGGTGCGGTTGGCCCTGGGTTCCTCCTAATGCAAGACAATGCTAGACCTCATGTGGCTGGAGTGTGTCAGCAGTTCCTGCAAGAGGAAGGCATTGATGCTATGGACTGGCCCGCCCGTTCCCCAGACCTGAATCCAATTGAGCACATCTGGGACATCATGTCTCGCTCCATCCACCAATGCCACGTTGCACCACAGACTGTCCAGGAGTTGGCGGATGCTTTAGTCCAGGTCTGGGAGGAGATCCCTCAGGAGACCATCCGCCACCTCATCAGGAGCATGCCCAAGCGTTGTAGGGAGGTCATACAGGCACGTGGAGGCCAAACACACTACTGAGCCTCATTTTGACTTGTTTTCCATTGATAATTTTTGTGTGATTTTGTTGTTAGCACATTCAACTATGTAATGAAAAAAGTATTTCATAAGATTATTTCATTCATTCAGATCTAGGATGTGTTATTTTAGTGTTCCCTTAATTTTTTTGAGCAGTGTATTTGGCTAAGGTGTATGTAAACACCCGACTTCAACTGTATATGCCAATTATTTGATGGTCAGACCGCATTCTGTCCCCTATCAACACTTTTTAAACTTTTGGTGCCAGAGAGAATGACATAAGAAAGTAGTCAAGACGACTAGCTTGAATGAGCCTCCACCATCTATATCTCACTAGGTCAGGATATTTAAGCCTACTTATATCCACTAGTTCCAATATATCCATGACATTCATGATTTCCTTAAGTGCATGAGGGTGATAGTTTGTAGTGTGATTTTCGTTATAGTCCATAGAGGTATTTAAAACCGTATTATCTGCCACCATAATAATAGTCTTGTATTGCTTGTAGGGTTGATAAATTATTATGTATATTTTCAAAGAAGCTTGGATCATCATTATTTGGACCGTAAAGGTTAATGAGCCATATCTGTTTATGGTCCAATAACATATTTAAAACCATCCATCTACCTTTAGGATCTGTTTGGACAATTTGCACATTCAGATCAAAATTACTGTTAATTCATATCATCACCCATTTTGAATTTATTTGCCCAAGGGAGAAATATATTTCACCCCCCCAGTCCTCTTACTACACAACTTCATCTAAAGTTGTTGAATGAGTTTCCTCTAAACAATATATATTATATTCCTTCTCTTTTAGCCAGGTAAAAACTGATAGTCTTTTCTTATTATCTGCTAAGCCATTACAATTATAAATGGCTATATTTATTTCACCATTTACCATAATGAGATACAAGTTATCAAATCTATTTATAATAATATATGTTTATAAACTCACCATTAAAAAGTACCATAGTGATTTAGTGTGCATATAGCTATACCATGATATTTGCATTGCTACTAAGTAAACGTCCAATTGTTCCCCACTATTCCACCTGCTAAAACCCCTCCACATCCCAAGTTGGGTTGTCATCCCAGTGACCGGCAGACAACCCCCGTCCAAAAGCATTTCCAGCGCTCTCACCTCGATTTGCATTATATACAGCTATTAAAAAATATACAGTACCAGTCAAAAGTTTGGACACACCTACTCATTCCAGGGTTTTTCTTTATTTTTAAAAATTGTTCTACATTGTAGAATAATAGTGAAGACATCAAAACTATGAAATAACACATATGGAATCATGTAGTAACCCAAAAAGTGTTAAACAAATCAAAGTATATTTTATATTAGATTTTTCAAATAGCCACCCTTTGCCTTGATGACAGCTTTGCACACTCTTGGCATTCTCTCAACCAGCTTCATGAGGTAGTCACCTGGAATGCATTTCAATTAACAGGTGTGCCTTTTTAAGAGTTAATTTGTGGAATTTATTTCCTTCTTAATGCATTTGAGGCAATCAGTTGTGTTGTGACAAGGTAGGGGGGGTATACAGAAGATAGCCCTATTTGGTAAAATACCAAGTCCATATTATGGCAAGAACAGCTCAAATAAGCAAAGAGAAATGACAGTACATCATTACTTTAAGACATGAAGGTCAGTCAATACGGAACATTTCAATGACTTTGATTGTTTCTTCAACTGCAGTCGCAAAAACCATCAAGCGCTATGATGAAACTGGCTCTCATGAGTACCGCCACAGGAATGGAAGACCCAGAGTTACCTCTGCTGCAGAGGATAAGTTCATTAGAGTTACCAGCCTCAGAAATTGCAGCCCAAATAAATGCTTCACAAAGTTCAAGTAACGACACATCAACATCAACTGTTCAGAGGAGACTGTGTGATTCAGGCCTTCATGGTCGAATTGCTGTAAAGAAACCACTACTAAAGAACACCAATAATAAGAAGAGACTTGCTTGGGCCAAGAAACACGAGCAATGGACATTAGACAGGTGGAAATCTGAGATTCAAATTTGAGATTTTTGGTTCCAACCGCCGTGTCTTTGTGAGACACGGTGTGGGTGAACGGATGATCTCTGCATGTCTATTTCCCACCGTAAAGCATGGAGGAGAAGGTGTTATGGTGAGGGGGTGCTTTGCTGGTGACACTGTCTGTGATTTATTTAGAATTCAAGGCACACTTAAACAGCATGGCTACCACATCATTCTGCAGCGATACCATATCCCATCTGGTTTGGGCTTAGTTGGACTATAATTTTTTTTTCAACAGGACACCTCCAGGCTGTGTAAGGGCTATTTGACCAAGAAGGAGAGTGATGGAGTGCTGCATCAGATGACCTGGCCTACACAATCCCCCGACCTCAAACCAATTGAGATGGTTTGGGATGAGTCGGACCGCAGAGTGAAGGAAAAGCAGCCAACAAGTGCTCAGCATATGTGGGAACTCCTTCACGACTGTTGGAAAAGCATTCCAGGTGAAGCTGATTGTGAGAATGCCAAGAGTGTGCAAAGCTGTCATCAAGGCAAAGGTTGGCTATTTGAAGAATCTCAAATACAAAATATATTTTTGAGTTGTGTAACACTTTTTTGGTTACTACATGATTCCATATGTGTTATTTCATAGTTTTGATGTCTTCACTATTATCCTACAATGTAAAAAATAGTAAAAATAAAGAAAAACACTTGCATGAGTAGGTGTGTCCAAACTTTTGACTGGTAGTGTATATAAATAAAAAATATCTTCATTTCCATAATTAAAAAATAATATGCAAAGGATTGTTACCTATAATAAGGATTGACTTTACAAAAATTACATTTTTGGCAAACAATTACTATTTTAGCAAACATTTACTGTGATTCATCCTATATTGTCCCTAACATTATTACCCCCTAGCAACAGATGTGGAATACATACACACACACACACACACACACACACACACACACACACACACACACACACACACATCACACACACTCACACACACTCAACCCCTTTCCCCCCACAAACAACCATAAACTCAGATGCTCAACAGTTGTTCCATCCCTGAGCCCAACTGAAGAAAGGACTTGATTTACGAATGCATAAATAGGTGCAGCTGTTTGAGAAAGCATGACATTGGCAAAAATCGGGAGATTTGATCAACCATTTTACATTTTTACATTTTAGTCATTTAGCAGACACTCTTATCCAGAGCGAATTACAGTTAGTGAGTGCATACATAATTATTTTATTTTTCATACCCCCCGTGGGAATCGAACCCACAACCCTGGCGTTGCAAACGCCATGCTCTACCAACTGAGCTACATCCCTGCCGACCATTCCCTCCCCTACCCTGGACGATGCTGGGCCAATTGTGTGCCGCCCCATGGGTCTCCCGGTCGCGGCTGGCTACCTACAAGTCCTAGGTGATGGAGATCAGATACACCCCCTTCCCCTGAAACACACACACGCTGGTCCCCCGTTGTGACCATTTTCCCAAGCATCTCTGTGCAGTCAGACCTTTGATTATTTTGTGCCACCAGGGCCAACATAATATGCCCCCTCTCTGATTGTCCGAGTGTGACTGCAGCTAGTGTTACCAGCACTGCCATTACCTGGGTGGGGGCACCCTACCGGAATCCCCACCGGCTAGGTACAAGGTCGTCAAGGTTCTCATTAGGAGCTTTGAGAATTTCCTTGTATATTATGCTCTCCCATCGGGGGGCTTTGGCTTTGTAGGACCAACCCTGCCAGGCAGGCTCAGAATCTTGAGGGGGCAGTGCTGCTTTAGTAGGTCTTTCACCACAGTGTATGGGTCGCTCAGGTGGGTGTCTAGGGTATAGGGATGGGGACCGTGTCCAGGGTTGGGGACCGTTCCATCACGATAGGACAATAAATACATAAACTATATTTACAAATTATTTTCAAATGTATATCCCATTCACCTTGTCATGTTTATTCAAATACTTTCCATAAGGTTTGGTTTCAATACTTAAAAACCAATTGGTAGTCACAAAAATATGATTTTAATGAATGGAGCTAATTTGGAGCTGGAGTTTTTTTTTTTCTGTGAGCATGAAGCGGTTTTTAGCAGAGCAAGGACATGCTCCATGAGTGATGAGCGGGATTTCCAACCGCTCAACTCCGCTCACATTCTCTGTTACCAACCGGAAAATGAGTAAAGGTCTTCTACTGTAGATGTAGGCCCATAGCAGTGCACAATTAAACCACCACATGGGATCAATCTCAGTATTGCTCTAACCTCAGAAAGACTAGCCACATAACTAAGAGCTAAAAAAAAACATGGTTAATAAAAAAAAAAAAAAATATTTCACCTTTATTTAACCAGGTAAGCCAGTTGAGAACAAGTTCTCATTTACAACTGCGACCTGGCCAAGATAAAGCAAAGCAGTGCGATAAAAACAACAACACAGAGTTACATATGGGATAAAAACATAAAGTCAAAAATACAACAGAAAATATATATACAGTGTGTGCAAATGTAGCAAGTTATGGAGGTAAGGCAATAAATAGGCTATAGTGCAAAATAATTACAATAGTATTAACACTGGAATGCTAGATGTGCAAGAGATTATGTGCAAATAGAGATACTGGGGTGCAAAAGAGCAAAATAAATAACAATATAGGGATGAGGTAGTTGGGTGGGCTAATTTCAGATGGGCTGTGTACAGGTGCAGTGATCGGTAAGGTGCTCTGACAACTGATGCTTAAAGTTAGTGAGGGAGATAAGAGTCTCCAGCTTCAGAGATTTTTGCGATTCGTTCCAGTCATTGGCAGCAGAGAACTGGAAGGAATGGCGGCCAAAGGAGGTGTTGGCTTTGGGAATGACCAGTGAGATATACCTGCTGGAGCGCAGACTACGGGTGGGTGCTGCTATGGTGACCAATGAGCTAAGATAAGGCGGGGATTTGCCTAGCAGTGATTTATAGATGGCCTGGAGCCAGTGGGTTTGACGACGAACATGTAGTGAGGACCAGCCAACAAGAGCGTACAGGTCACAGTGGTGGGTAGCGTATGGGGCTTTGGAGACAAAACGGATGGCACTGTGATAGACTACATCCAATTTGCTGAGTAGAGTGTTGGAGGCTATTTTGTAAATGACATCGCCGAAGTCAAGGATCGGTAGGATAGTCAGTTTTACGAGGGCATGTTTGGCAGCATGAGTGAAGGAGGCTTTGTTGCGAAATAGGAAGCCGATTCTAGATTTAACTTTGGATTGGAGATTCTTTATGTGAGTCTGGAAGGAGAGTTTACAGTCTAACCAGACACCTAGGTATTTGTAGTTGTCCACATACTCTAGGTCAGACCCGTCAATGTAGTCGTGAAATGATTAATTGAGAGAAAGTACAGCAAACCAAAAGGTCAGTATAAGTCAGAGGGGGTAGACTGTATTTAGTCATTCATGTACATTTCATAAATACAAATTCAGCAGAGGCATAGACACACACCTCTATGACTGCTACGGACACTAAACCATGTTAACCATTGAACCATGTCAGACACATTGGCCATGCTCGAATACACTTGCGTCCTAAATAGTAGGCTGTTTGAGTATGCAAAAAAATAAAGTATTATAGTATGTGACATTTCAAAAAATCTAGTATACTTTAAATGCCCGCTTGTCACACTCATTTTGGCTTTGACAGCAGCTGATCAATTAGATATAGGGATGTGCTACCGAAATCAACGAATAGTGGGAAACACAATCGCGCATTACGCAAGTATGCTTTAAATGCCAGGATGCTATACTCATTTCAGCTTTTCATTTAGTAGAATTTGCAGCACAATATTTGGGAATTTCACAGTCACAATGCATTGGAAGAGGAGTTGGAGTTGGTCCCACCTTTGCTGCTATACCAGCCTGCACTCTTCTGGGAAGGCTTTACACTAGATGTTGGCAAATTGCTGAGGGGACTTGCTTCCATTCAGCCACAAGAGCATTAATGAGGTCAGGTACTGCTGTTGGGTAATTAGGCCTGGCTCGCAGTTGGCGTTCCAATTCATCCCAAAGGTGTTCGATGGGGTTGAGGTCAGGGCTCTGTGCAGGCCAGTCAAGTTCTTCCACACTGATCTCGACAAACCATTTCTGTATGGATCTTGCTTTGTGCACGGAGGCATAGTCATACTGAAATAGGAAAGGGCCTTCCCCAAACTGTTGCCACAAAGTTGGAAGTACAGAATTTTCTAGAATGTCATTGTATGCTGTAGCGTTAAGATTTCCCTTCACCGGAACTAAGGGGCCTAGGCCGAACCATGAAAAACATCCCCAGACCATTATTCCTCCTCCACTAAACTTTACAGTTAGCACTATGCATTGGGGCAGGTAGCGTTCTCCTGGCATCCGCCAAACCCAGATTAATCCGTCGGACTGCCAGATAGTGAAGCGTGATTCATCACTCCAGACAACTAGTTTCCACTGCTCCAGAGTCCAATGGCGGCAAGCTTTACACCACTCCAGTCGACACTTGGCATTGCGCATAGTGATCTTAGGCTTGTGTGGCCTACCACTTCGCGGCTGAGCCATTGTTGCTCCTAGACATTTCCACTTCACAATAACAGCACTTACAGTTGACCAGGGCAGCTCTAGCAGGGCAGAAATGTGACGAACTGACTTGCTGGAAAGGTGGCATCCTATGACAGTGCCAAGTTGAAAGTCACTGAAATCTTCAGTAAGGCCATTCTACTGCCAATGTTTGTCTATGGAGATTGCATGGCTGTGTGCTCAATTTTATACACCTGCCAGCAATGGGTGTGGCTGAAATAGCCAAATCCACTCCTTTGAAGGGGTGTCCAAATACATTTGTATATATAGTGTATGTGCTTTAGTAGGACTAGAAGCTATAACTGTTTGAATAGTAACGTTAGCTACAGGGTTACTTCCTTGCTGTTGAGCGACAACTTCATATTTAACATTATCCTAGGGCTTGTGTTCAAACTGTTGCAGGGTCTGATGACAATCAGGCATTTCATTAAGTGGCGACCACAGCAGGAGAAATGCCACAACAAAAGGTGTTGAGTAAGTCATGTGGCCACTGCACTATTCACTGCAACTAGCTGTAGCCAACGTTAGTAACGCGGTAGCCTACATTCAAATCAAATTCTATTTTATTTGTCACATGCTTCGTAAACAATAGGGGTAGAATAACAGTGAAATGCTTACTTCCCAACAATGCAGAGATAAAGAAAATAGAGAAATAATAGAAAAGTAAAACACGTAATAATAAAAGTAATAATAAATACACAATGAGTAATGATAACTTGGCTATATGCACGGGGTACCAATACAGAGTCGATGTGCAGGGGTACGAGGTTATTGAGGTAGATATGTACATAAATTATAACTAGGAGTAAAGTGACAGATAATAAAACAGTAGCAGTAGCGCATGTAATGAGTCAAAAAAGTTACTGCAAACAGGGTCTGTTCTCATTGAAAAGTGTTTATTATTTGTAATAAAATAATGTTAGTGTTTTATATTCCACATTTCAACATAAAAAAATGCAAAATGCACATCTGAGCTATCTTGTTGCAGGTGCATGGTAATAATTAGATCATTTGAAAGAAAAAAAGACACCCACACACTGCTCTTGCTAGTATCACTTTTTTTATTGAAGCTTATGGTGTCGGCCTCTTGGCCTTTCAAGCCAGATTTTGGACACAGCCACTGACACCCACGAAACCACTACCAAATGTAGTGAAGGATTTACATTGGTTCACTTTCCCGTCGTCCTTATTGAATATACCCTCACATAACCTTAAGAACCACACTGTCTTCGATGTGCCACCGCTTCTTGAACCCATTAAATAAAATATGTTTTTTTTCTGTCGCCGTAGCAGGTGCCTTGACAGGCAAGGAAAGAACGGTGAGAAAGAACAGAGGGAGTCGCTTTGATTTGAATGTTAAGGGGCTTGTTCAGTTATGGAGCATCGCCCCTCGCCACCGCAGCGATGATGGCACAGATAAGCCTTCCCTCTCAGCCTTCCCTCTCAGGAGGCAAATTGCCCGGGCGAATGTGACTGGCGTAACAAGCAGAACGCGCCGGCCTAAAAAACATCAGGGACTTCCTGCATGTATTTTCTCATTATTATCATTTGAAAGGCTGGAGAAGTAGGATGATGAAAAGTCACATGGCTATCTCCTACATTAGAATGCTCCTCACTGCCAATGAGTTCATCTCCCTGAGAAGCAAGGTGGTCCTGAAGTGGTAGACAAGCCAGGTTAGGCTTGGGATAATAACGAGAGGTATAGAGGTAGAGAATTAGAGGAATACTGCAATGCTTAAACATTCACTTTAGCAGAAAAAGAAGACATGGTAGTAGTAGTAGTGGGGAGAAGGAGGACACAACCCTGCACTACAAAAACAATTACAGAGAATATACAGCAGGGCAGAGAGAAGTGGATGGTGAACAAAGAGAGGAGGAGGGTGTGAGTGATCTCCCAGGCAGTGAGGCAGGCAATCTTCAGTGTGTCTGTTTTCTCACTGTGATACGGTGTTTTGCACTGGGTTTATTAATGCTTCATTAGGGTTGGAGAGCTGTAAGGCAGCACAGTGTGGGGCTGACTGCTGTGCTTGGCGGGACGCCAGAGCAGTATGTAGGGAACAGAGTTGTAGGGACAGAGAAGTATGGAGCGATTTCAGTGCCAACATAAATTGTATTTTAATTGTATAATTTATCATTTGTATTAGGATATGCACAAAATGATTAATTTAATTCATAAATTGAACTTGTATTTCATGATTTGAAACTGAATTGAATGAATATTGCATTCAGTTTTAAAATAAAAAATAATAATGCAATATATATATATTCAGTTTCAATATGGTAGATATTGCATTCATTGTGTTTTTTTTTTCTTCTCATTTTACCTTTATTTAAGTCAGTTAAGAACAAATTCTTATTTACAATGATGGCCTACACCGGCCAAACCCAGACGACGCTGGGCCAATTGTGCGCTGCCCTATGGGACTCCCAATCACGGCCGGTTGTGATACAGCCTGGAATCGAACCAGGGGGTCTGTAGTGACGCCTCAAGCACTGAGATGCAGTGCCTTAGACCACTGCGCCACTCGGGAGCCCAAGTGTGTATCAAGTTTACAAACCATCATTTCAAGTTAATCAAAGTTTAATATATTAATAATAGCTCATAGCCAAAACGGTTCAAATGCTAGAGCCAGATTCATTAGAGGAAAATAAATTAAACATGCCACATTGGCTTCAAAAACTGCCAGAAACTACCTTTCCTGGCTGACAAAGTACCAGGATGTTGTCTCTGGATGCATCTGAGAAGTTGAATAGATGAAACTTTGATAAACTTGAAATAATAGTTTTTGAACTTGATACACAGACAATGAATGCAATATCTACCATACTGAACAAAAATATAAACACAACATGTAATGTCTTGGTCCCATGTTTCATGAGCTGTAATAAAAGATCCCAGAAATTTTCCATCAACATTTCTCTCAACTGTTTTGCACAAATTTGTTTTCCCCACTCTCTGTAGTGAGCATTTATCCTTTGTCAAGATAATCCATCCACCTGACAGGTCTGGCATATCAAGAAGCTGATTAAATAGCATGATCATTACACAGTTGCACCGTGTGCTGTGGACAATAAAAGGCTACAAAAATGTGTAGTTTTGTCACAACACAATGCCACATATGTCTCAAGTTTTGAGGGAGCATGCAATTGGCATGCTGACTGCAGGAATGTCCACCAGAACTGTTGCCATAGAAGTGAATGTTCATTTCTCTACCAACGTCGTTTTAGAGAATTTGGCAGTACGTCCAACCGGCCTCACAACCGCAGACCATGTGTAACCATGCCAGCCCAGGACCACATCCGGCTTCTCCACCTGTGGGATCATCTGAGACCAGCCAGTTGTGCAAACTGTGGGTTTGCACAACCGAATAACTTCTACACAAACTGTCAGAAACCGTCTCAGGGAAGCTCATCTGAGTGCTCGTCATCCTCACCAGGGTCTTGACCTGACAGCAGTTCGGCGTTGTAACCGACTTCAGTGGGCAAATGCTCACCTTCGACAGCCACTGGCACGCTGGAGAAGTGTGGTCTTCACAGATGAATCCCAGTTTCAACTGTACCAGGCAGATGGCGTTGTGTGGGCGAGCAGTTTGCTGATGTCAACGTTGTGAACAGTGTGCCCCATGGTGGCGGTAAGGTTATGGTATGGGCAGGCATAAGCTACGAACAACGAACACAATTGCATTTATCGATGGCAATTTGAATGCACAGAGATATCGTGACGAGATCCTGAGGCCCATTGTCGTGCTAATCATCCGCTGCCATCACTTCATGTTTCAGCATGATAATGCACGGCCCTATGTCACAAGGATCTGTAAACAGCTCCTGGAAGCTGAAAATGGCCTGGCCTGCATACTCACCAGACATGTCACCTATTGAACATGTTTGGGATGCTCTGGATCGACGTGTACGACAGGGTGTTCCAGTTCCCGCCAATATTACATTTACATTTTATCCAGCAACTTCGCACAGCCATTGAAAAGGAGTGGGACAACGTTTCACAGGCCACAATCAATAGCCTGATCAACTCTATGCGAAGAAGATGTGTCACGCTGCATGGGCCAAATGGTGGTCACACCAGATACTGACTGGTTTTCTGATCCACACCCCTACCTTTATTTAAGGTATCTGTGACCAACAGATGCATATCTGTATTCCCAGTCATGTGAAATAGATTAGGGCCTAATTCATTTATTTCAATTGATTGATTTCCTTATATGAACTGTAACTCGTTAAAATCGTTGAAATTGTTGCATGTTGTATTTACATTTTTGCTCAGTGTACAACCCCCAGCAGGAGGGGAGCTAGAGCAGGGGTATTCAACCAGGGGGTCCGCGGTACTGCAGGGGTCCGCAAACAAAGATTATTAAAAATACATATTTTTTTAGTTCAATGTTTTTTATGAATATCGCAAAAGAATGAACTAATTTTGAATTACATACCTACTGTAGAAAAGAGGAGACTATCTTCATTCTAATGATTTATCAAGTCCTAATATAAAGCAAATTACACTCATTGGAGCCAATTTCACTCACTGATGTATCTGACATAGGCTTTGAAAAAGCACCTGCGAATAGGCTACCAGTGCGGCAAGTGCCACTGGCTGCTGGTAAGCTTTCTTGATTTGGACATTAATTTTTTTCCAACACATGGCTAACTTTTGTTTAACCAGTGAAAATGTGTTTGGAGTTAACGTTTTAGCTAATAGGCTGTTAGACTTCCTCTTCCAATTATAATGTGGGGAGGTCAAAATAAGGCACGACACCCAAATGTTTTCCCCTTAATCATATCACAATCAACTTTTACCAGTTGAATGTGGACACAAATATATATTTTTGTATTAAAATGTTTCGGAAATATTGTATAAACATATGTAAATTAGGTGATATATAATAAATCTTTCAGAACACTCGATGAATTCAGCCAAAATATTTTGGTTTCATTTTGTTAAGGCACTCCGGGACCGGATTTATACATAGCAGATTTTGGATAAATATGTTTCATCTTTTTTGTTTACAACGTAAACAATTCCCTATGTATAAGTCTGGAGAGTACGTCTAAGGATAACCACACATAGTTTGGTGAATGAAGATGTTTCTATGGCTGAGAAAAAATAGTTTGGGAAGAGTCTGACTTTCGGGAAATGGCAGTTAAAGACAAGTACCCGTAAAACTTAAAATTAATTGCCTGGGTGTTTATTTGTTTCATTCACTGAAAACAACTGACACTTATTAAAGACAGGCTTCTATATGAGCCAGGCGTCTATTTCCTTCATACACACAGGTTTAGCGCCATAAAATGTTGAAACTATTACCACACAATGATCATACTTGAGTAAAAGGCTGCCTAAGTATGGTTCCCAATCAGAGAAAACAAGCAACAGCTGATACTCGTTGCCTCTGATTGAGAACCACCCCGGCCAACACAGAAACACAAGAGCTAGATAATAAACCTAAAACACAAAACACATAGAAACAACACACCCTGGCTCAACATAACAGAGTCCCAGAGCCAGGGCGTGACAGTGTTGAACGCTGAGCTGTAGTCAATGAACAGCATTCTCACATAGGTGTTCTTCTTGTCCAGGTGGGAGAGGGCAGTGTGGAGTGCATTAGAGATGTCCTTTATCTTCTTTTTCACAATATTTACGGTACTCACTGAAGTACACTTTTTTTTTTACAGCATTTAAACTACCCAACGCCAAACACCTATTTAGACCCAATCACCATCTCTTCAAAAGTAAGTTACTACATTTGGTGGAGTTTGTAACATTATCTATGAAATGTGCTTTTACATGACGTGTGATTCATTGACCTTTGACATTTTGGATGTATGATCATTTTAAAGTAGTTACAATTCAATAAATGTTGATGATGGTAGTATGATAAACTAACGAAAATAGACATTTTCATCAACATTTTGACATTTACATTTGTACTTTTAGAAAATAATAATATTAAGGGACCAAAAAATAGCCACATTGATAAGTAGATGCAAAAATTTCATTTTAGCCTTTGGTGCCTGGCATTAAAATGTTGATTACTTCTTTCTCCTTTCCATTATCATTCACCTGAAGACAAGACAAGTTTATTTGTATTTTTTTAAAATAATGTATGATGGGGGTCCCTGGGTCGCCGGTATGCCTTGGAGGTCGTCCCTGGGCAAGAAAGGGTTTAAGACTCTGAGCTAGAGAAAGACGGAGAAATATAAGAGAGAGCAGAGTGCAAGGGACGCACACAATGGAGAAAAAAGCCCCTCCACCCCAGCATCCACTTGGCCACCCTACAAGAGACAAGACAAAGCATCGCCCCTCCCCTCCACTCCCCTCTATGTTGCCCTCACGTCCTCCCTGTGCCGCCGCCGCACTCTGCTGCCGCAGTCAGCCCAATAGCTGGGATATGACTTGCCCATTTGATGTAGTTCTTCAAAGACCTTATTTGACTGCAGCTCTCTCTCTCGCTTACATGCTTTTGAGTCTGAAAAATCGGTCACAAAAACCTCACACTACAGAGAAGGACCCTCACACTACACACTACACACTGCACTCAAAGGCCAGGGGTTTGGACATTCTTCTCCTGCCGGGGGGTGGGGGGGGGTGGGGGTAGGCTAACAGCTAACTGGTAATTGCAGCGCATTGAAGCTCCATTGTATCATCATTTAGCATTAGCCATATTTAACTGAGATGATGACCCAAAATAATAGGCAGTAATGTGTGCTAGAGTGTACAATACTCTGAACTGGCATATAGTATTAAGGGGTTAATGAGTAAAAGGCACTGCGAATAATGTGCCACAAGTTATGTTAAAGTCCAATACCTCTAGGTCTCTGCCACACACACACAAACAGGTTTTTGCATGCACACACACACATGCTAAAAGTCATATTAAAAGGCTAATAACTCTGTCTCACACACACAGCAGATAACCTTCTTAAATCTACACTCACTTCAGCCCCGTAATATACTGCCTGTTCAACATGACAAGAATTCAATATATCAGCTGTAGTTTTGATAAGCCACTTCGTTCTGTGAGCTGCACGCCAGACGGAGGAGGGGAGCGAGGAGATAGAGGAGCACAACAAACAAGCCTGTTGATGCATTCCAGTGTGAAAAACAAACAGGATGCCCAAGTTCCTATAATGACGGTAGTATTGTCAGGATCCCAGAATTTTGACTTCAATACCAGGTTTAGTTTCACAAAACGATACCACAGCAAAAATGGCATATTAGCCAAAGTCACAGAATGGCACTTGAACATGTTTTCATAGAGCCATATATGCATTAATGAATCAATTTAACTTATCTAAGTACATAACAACAATGGTAATCATTTATTTGAATGGTAAATCTCTATTATTAAACTGGGTAAATCAAGATGTAGCATAGGTCTATTCACATTACAGGTGAATGCATATTCAATAGGAGTGTGTGCATGCATAGAGTTATTGATCTTGTTTTGGCTGATTTCATGAGGCTACAGATGACAATCTATTTCCATTCCGTTTGGGACTTAATTTATTGTACTGATCAACAACATTTGGATAGAAGTAGCTTATTTTATAGTAATGACATCAAGGCAAGAGGGGGGTGGCCAGTTGGAGCATGGTCAGATCGCTGAGGCAATAGATCATCTTTGGGAAAGATGTGAGAGAGACCGAATAGGTGAATGAATAACTTTTTTGTATGGTTTGCATATTATTACAAACAACAAAGTACTAGGGTAGTGAATTGATGTTAACTAACAAAGGTTAGCCTACAATAGCTAGAAGCTACCGGTATATTCTTGCATTGTAAAGTCTGCAGGCTAACAATGCGTAAGTGGAGCAGGCATGGTGCGTGCTATAATAAGGGGTCAGCTGCACTGATATAGACCGGCTTGATATGTGAGACACATTTGACAGAAGCACCAAAAGTAACAACAAAAATTGATTTAATCCATTTTGAACTCATGTTATAACCCAACAAAATGTGGAATAAGTCAAGGGGTAT
The DNA here is from genome assembly GCF_020615455.1 of Coregonus clupeaformis. Taxonomy (NCBI): domain Eukaryota; kingdom Metazoa; phylum Chordata; class Actinopteri; order Salmoniformes; family Salmonidae; genus Coregonus; species Coregonus clupeaformis. The sequence continues at coordinate 1,523,624 of NC_059221.1, read as the reverse complement.
GAATACTTTCTGAAGGCACAGTATTAACCTGACAGAGACAGGGGGAGGAATAGGAGGGAGGGAGAGCACTCTGAGGATGATGGGGAGAGGGGAGGATGAAACACAGCTCTCTCATAAATGGGTTGTCGGAATAAATAATTGTATCCTCCAATTGCTATACACTACCGGTCAAACGTTTTAGAACACCTACTCATTCAAGGGTTTTTCTTTATTTTTTACTATTTTCTACATTGGGAACTCCTTGTTGGAAAATAATTCCAGGTGAAGCTGGTTGAGAGAATGCCAAGAGTGTGCAAAGCTGTCATCAAGGCAAAGGTTGGCCACTTTGAAGAATCTCAAATATAAAATATATTTTGATTTGTTTAACACTTTTTTGGTTACTACATGATTCCATGTGTTATTTCATAGTTTTGTTGTCTTCACTATTCTACAATGTAGAAAATAGTAAAAAATAAAGCAAACCCCTGGAATGAGTAGGTGTGTCCAAACTTTTGACTGGTACTGTACATGAAATTAGACTATTTCAAAATAACTAATTGGCTCAAAGGGGGGGGGGTCCCTTGAGGCCCGGCTTTTCTAGTGTTAATGGCCAGACTAATTAATGGCTTGTTACTAATTATTAATTACTAGTTAATGGCCATTCTGCCAGACATATGTTTTTAGGAGAGAGACTAGAGTCGGTAGCTAGACAAAGCCATATGTATGCGATAAGCTAGCTGATGAGTGTGGTTAGAGTTAGACAAATCTCATTCCCAGGGCACTTCCGCCCAAATGTGCCAAGTCTGGTGGACCAACCCGTCAAACTTTGCCTTCGTTCGCCAATACAGAGAGCTGGGGGAATCTCCCTGCGACAATAGAACTAGCTTAATCTACCAACCAATCATCTCCCACAAAACCTTCCCCCTAACCTTCCCCTATATGCTAGCACACCACAAGCACAGAGCCACATCTTGCAGTTGTGTGATTCACAAAAATTCAAACTGCAATATTAAATTTTTAGGGTGATCCGACCAAATTCACATATAAATGTGTGTTATAGATATGTCTTTGAGCGGTTGATATACCAGGTTTACAGTGGCTTGCGAAAGTATTCACCCCCCTTTGGCATTTTTCCTATTTTGTTGCCTTACAACCTGGAATTAAAATTGATTTTCTGGGGGTTTGTATCATTTGATTTACACAACATGCCTACCACTTTGAAGATGCAATTTTTTTTTGTGTGTGAAACAAACAAGAAATAAGACAAAAAAACGGAAAACTTGAGCATTCATAACTATTCACCCCCCCCAAAGTCAATCCTTTGTAGAGCCACCTTTTGCAGCGATTACAGCTGCAAGTCTCTTGGGGGTATGTCTCTATAAGCTTGGCACATCTAGCCACTGGGATTTTTGCCCATTCTTCAAGGCAAAACTGCTCCAGCTCCTTCAAGTTGAATGGGTTCCGCTGGTCTACAGCAATCTTTAAGTCATACCACAGATTCTCAATTGGATTGAGGTCTGGGCTTTGACTAGGCCATTCCAAGACATTTAAATGTTTCCCCTTAAACCACTCGAGTGTTGCTTTAGCAGTATGCTTAGGGTCATTGTCCTGCTGGAAGGTGAAACTCAGTCCCAGTCTCTGGAAGACTGAAACAGGTTTCCCTCAATAATTTCCCTGTATTTAGCGCCATCCATCATTCCTTAAATTCTAACCAGTTTCCCAGTCCCTGCCGATGAAAAAATGATGCTGCCACCACCATGCTTCACTGTGGGGATGGTGTTCTCGGGGTGATTGGGATTGCGCCGGACATAGCGTTTTCCTTGATGGCCAAAAAGCTACATTTTAGTCTCATCTGACCAGAGTACCTTCTTCCATATGTTTGGGGAGTCTCCCACATGCCTTTTGGCGAACACCAAACGCGTTTGCTTATTTTTTTCTTTAAGCAATGGCTTTTTTTCTGGTCACTAATCCATAAAGCCCAGCTCTGTGGAGTGTACGGCTTAAAGTGGCCCTATGGACAGATACTCCAATCTCCGCTGTGGAGCTTTGCAGCTCCTTCAGGGTTATCTTTGGTCTCCTTGTTGCCTCTCTCATTAATGCCCCCCTTGCCTGGTCTGTGGGTTTTGGTGGGCGGCCCTCTCTTGGCAGGTTTGTTGTGGTACCATATTCTTTCAATTTTTTAATAATGGATTTAATGGTGCTCCGTGGGATGTTCAAAGTTTCTGATATTTGTTTATAACCCAACCCTGATCTGTACTTCTCCCCAACCTGTCCCTGACCTGTTCTGAGAGCGCCTTGGTCTTCATGGTGCCGCTTGCTTGGTGGTGCCCCTTGCTTAATGGTGTTGCAGACTCTGGCGCCTTTCTGAACAGGTGTATATATAATTAGGTCATGTGACACTTGGATTGCACACAGGTGGAATTATGTGACTTCTGAAGGTAATGGGTTGCACCACTTTTCCGTTATTTATTTATTATAATTTTTTGAAACAAGTAATGTTTTTCATTTCACTACACCAATTTGGACTATTTTGTGTATGTCCATTATATGAAATCCAAATAAAAATCAATTTAAATTACAGGTTGTAATGCAACAAAATAGGAAAAACGCCAAGGGGGATGAATAATTTTGCAAGGCACTGTAAATGCGCAGAGGATTAAGGTAAACACTGTGTCGCTGGCACCTCCACGCTGGGAGAGAGAAAACAAATTAACACCAGGTCTCACCGTGCTCCACCGCCGCTTTAGAACTCGGTCGCCAGGCCGAGCGCAAGCACGCCGCCTGAGTAACGTACAATCTGTCGGCTAATGGGACTGAGGAGGGGAGAGCGATGGCAGGAGGAGGGGAGAGGAAGGAATGAAGAGACGGCAAAAGGAGGAGGAAGTTTGCTTTCGTTTCAAGTTCCTCTTGCCTCTCCTTCGGCCCAGGGGCTTTGGAGTCAGAGGCTTCTTCCCAGAGCTCTATAAGACAGCCAGGGATACATCAGTCTTCTACGCCCCTAACATCTTAACTACCTCCTAACTAGCACTGGCCATCACAAAAGTGCAGCCAGAGTAAAACTGTCGACTTTGAGTTGTAGTCCGCCCTGCAACTAGCATCAGGGCTTAGGTGTCTGGGAATGCTTTACTCCACATAAGGCTGGTAGAGAAAAAAACAACTACCCTACAGACTACAGCTTCAAATAACATCCGTACAATCTGCTCCTTTTTCTTGGAATGTCTTTGTGATTTGTCTTCTATGGAAGACCATGAAAGGGAACATTCTGTATTGATTCTGAGGTTATTATCTATTGTGGGGACTGTCTGCTTTATGAGGACTGTAGCTCCTCTTCAAACTTCCAATTCTATTACAGGTTGGAGAGAGGCTAACTGAGATTTACATGGTCTCCCATTCGGAACCAGACTTCGGAAGTGGGTGCCACTAGTTTGCTTGAACCACAAATACAGTATCCAGCTTTACTTTGCAATTGGATTCCTGTCAAAGGCGCCAAGGCTTTCGACTCTGTCAACCACCACATTCTTATTGGCAGACTAAATAACCTTGGTTTCTCTAATGACTGCCTCGCCTGGTTCACGAACTACTTCTCAGATAGAGTTCAATCTGTCAAATCGGAGGGCCTGTTGTCTGGACCTCTGGCCGTCTCTATGGGGGTGCCACAGGGTTCAATTCTCGGGCCGACTCTATTCTCTGTGTATATCAATGATGTCGCTCTTGCTGCTGGTGACGCTCGGATCCACCTCTATGCGGACATTTTGTATACATCTGGCCCTTCATTGGACACTGTGTTAACAAACCTCCAAACGAGCTTCAACGCCATACAACACTCCTTCCGTAGCCTCCAACTGCTCTTAAACACTAGTAAAACTAAATGCATGCTCTTCAACCAAACGCTGCTTGCCCCCGCCCACCTGACTAGAATCACTACTCTCGGCGGGTCTGACCTAGAGTATGTGGACAACTACAAATATCTAGGTGTCTGGTTAGACTGTAAACTCTCCTTCCAGACTCACATTAAGCATCTCCAATCAAAAGTTAGATCTAGAATTGGCTTCCTATTTCGCAACAAAGCCTCCTTCACTCATGCTGCCAAACATGCCCTCGTAAAACTGACTATCCTACCGATCCTTGACTTCGGCGATGTCATTTACAAAATAGCCTCCAACACTCTACTTAGCAAATTGGATGTAGTCTATCACAGTGCCATCCGTTTTGTCACCAAAGCCCCATATACTACCCACCATTGTGACCTGTACGCTCTTGTTGGCTGGCCCTCACTACATATTCGTCGCCAAACCCACTGGCTTAAGGTCATCTATAAATCACTGCTAGGCAAATCCCCGTCTTATCTTAGCTCACTGGTCACCATAGCAACACCCACCCGTAGTCTGCGCTCCAGCAGGTATCTCTCACTGGTCATCCCCAAAGCCAACATCTCATTTGGCCGCCATTCCTTCCAGTTCTCTGCTGCCAATTACTGGAACAAACTGCAAAAATCTCTGAAGCTGGAGACTTATCTCCCTCACTAACTTTAAGCGTCAGTTGTCAGAGCAGCTTACCGATCACTGCACCTGTATACAGCCTTTCTGAAATTAGCCCACCCAACTACCTCATCCCCATATTGTTATTTATTTTGCTAATTTGCACCCCAGTATCTCTATTTGCACATCATCTTTTGCACATCTATCATTCCAGTGTTAATACGAAATTGTAACTATTTTGCACTATGGCCTATTTATTGCCTTACCTCCATAACTTACTACATTCGCACACACTGTATATATATTTTCTGTTGTATTTTTGACTTTATGTTTTGTTTACCCCATATGTAACTCTGTGTTGTTGTTTTTATCACACTGCTTTGCTTTATCTTGGCCAGGTCGCAGTTGTAAATGAGAACTTGTTCTCAACTGGCTTACCTGGTTAAATAAAGGTTAAATAAAAAAATGAAAATAACATGGTTTTAACAGTCAATAAGAGGGAACAATCACAACACATTGATTTGCACATTAACACTATGCTGCTTCCTCGGTTCGACTCTAGCAAAGATAGACAGATGGACAGACAGAGTTCCCTTTGGACTGACTGCCTTGGTTATACCAACTGTGGAGTGAGATTGAGGAGGTGGGTTAAGGAGGTGAGTTAGGAAAGATAAGTGAGGTACGGCCAGAGTCAGACACACAGAGTACTGAGGCAGACTTTCTTCATCGCTGGAGGGAGTGAAGCGGTGTCTGTTGGCGCTGGAGAGATAAGACAGGGAGGCCTTTCAAACAGCCAGTCAGGCATGCTGTCCTCTAGTTACCCACAGAGAGACAGAGGGATAGAGGGAAGTGAGGGAGATGAGGGGAAGGGAAGGGGGGAAGGAGGGAGACGGGAGAGGGAAGGGAGAAAACATAGCAGCAATAGCTAGGTTTCCATCCAATTGAGGACAGTTTTTCAGATTAATATTCTCAAACCTGCATAAAGAAAATGTGCACATTTTTCCACCAGTGGTGTTTCTCCACCAAATGGACTTGTTGCGGATAAAAATCAGTGCGTAATGAGGTAGTGCACATAAAAGGTACTTTATTGCTTACATTTTCATGTATCGAATAAAAATCTAAAGTTCAATGTGTTTCCATCGCATTTTCAACTCTACCGATAGTTTTATCACAAAAACTGTTACATTAATTGGCATATTGGCACGTACACTCTAGCCAAGAGCTCACCCGCTTCACAGATACAGTGCGGGTAGGCCAGCTTACATGATGACATTATTATCGATGGGTTGGCTGTTTTGCAACAAAACCGACACGTGCACAACTATGGGGAAAAACAGACAAGGTTGGGTTAGATTGTTGACAACATGTAAACTATACTGAACAAAAATACAAACGCAACATACAACAATTTAAACGATTTTACTCAGTTACAGTTCATATAAGGAAATCAGTGAATTGAAATAAATTCATTAGGCCCTAATCTATGGATTTCACATGACTGGACAGAGCACAGTCATGGGTGGGCCTGGGAGGGCATAGGCCCACCCACATGGGAGCCAGGCCCACCCACTGGGGAGCTAGGCCCAGCCAATCAGAATGAGTTTTTTTTCCAGAAAAGGGCTTTATTACAGACAGAAATACTGCTCAGTTTCATCAGTTGTCCGGGTGGCTGGTCTCAGACAATCCCGCAGGTGAAGAAGCCGGATGTGGAGGTCCTGGGCTGGCGTGGTTACACGTGGTCTGCGGTTGTGAGGCCGGTTCTACGTACTGCCAAATTCTCTAAAACGACGTTGGAGGCGGCTTATGGTAGAGAAATTAACATTCAATTTTCTGGCAACAGCTCTGGTGGACATTCATGCAGTCAGCATGTCAATTGCATGCTCCCTCAAAACTTGAAACAACTGTGGCATTGTGTTGGTGAGAAAACTGCATATTTTAGAGTGGTCTTTTATTGTCCACAGCACAAGGTGCATCTGTGTAATGAACATGCTGTTTAATCAGCTTCTTGATATGCCACACCTGTCAGGTGGATGGATTATCTTGGTAAAGGAGAAATGCTCACTAACAGGGATGTAAACGGATTTGTGCACAAATTTGATAGAAATAAGCTTTTTGTGCATATGGATAATTTCTGGGGTCATTTATTTCAGCTCATGAAACATGGGACCAACACTTTGCATGTTGTGTTTATATTTTTCTTCGGTATATATTTAGTCTCCAATGTTTATTGAAAACAATTACATTTGCACAATGAGCACGTTGTCTCTCAAATACATAGTTACAGTTGTTGGTTAGCTATCTAGCGAATTTTAGCATTGACATATTAGCATTGACATGAAATCAGTCAAAACACCTCAAAACAAGACATGGTATCAAGAACAAGATGAAACTACCTGAAACGAGTCACTTTCGATTCCCCACATGGCAATTTCTTGTCATGCATGGTTGGTGGCTATCTGGCCATCCAGAATCACAACAACTTCTTCCCTATTTAAGCGTGCACATCGTTTTCGTGACGTTGTCAGCTAACCCATCTATAGATAAGAGCGAGACTATTTTTACTTGTCAAACGGCAGCCAAGCATCAATAATCATGAAACCAGAATAAGACCCTCAACATTTATTGGAAACGAGCATCGAGCTCATCACTGTGCACTTTTACCGCCCTGTGAAGATTTTATCTGTAGCCTAGCCTAATAAACTGCATGCTTTCCTGAGTCAAAATGGAAGGACCACACATGTCATCGCGTGACTCCCAAGTTTACTTCGATATGTTGGTTGTTATATCAATATTTATAAAGGTATTTCCACCACCATTTCTCGCATAATGAATATTACAGACACAAAAAGATCCCACCTTGTCTAGAGTATTTTGTTTTGTCGACATTTGGAAGTTTACCAACACATGTGCTGTTTCCATCAGGCTGTCATTCCTTTTTTTATCCCACATGTACTTTACTTGCATCAAAATGTTGGATGGAAACCTGCTGAGAGAGAGAGAGAGAGAGAGAGAGAGAGAGAGAATGGTAAGAGATGGAGAGAGAAATATACAGTGAAGGGGAGAAGGGGGAGAGAGAGGAAAAGAGAAAGAGGAAGGATAGAGAGAATGGGAAGGTGATGGAAAGAGGGGAGAGGTCAAAATAAATACAGCGGGGGTATGAAAGAGGAGAGGGAGAGAAAGAATGAGAGTGAGTCTAGTCTATCAACGGAGCGTGAGGCAGGGCATGCTCCCAGGCCTCTCTATACACACACAATCGATCTTCCCCATCGATCTGGGCTCTCCAAAATAAGTTCTGAGGCATGGGCGCTTGCTGAGCTTCCATCTCCTCCCCACCGCAGCACTCCGCATAGGTTGGGAGATCGAGTGTTTACCCCTCTCTCTCTGTCGGCGCCAAGTTCAATATTAGGAGAGATGACATAGCTCGAGCTCTCCCGGCCGCCTCTCAAACACACACTGCCCCCAATTTCTCTTCATGTTCTGCTGAACCGTAACCCTGGTTAAGTGCCGGCTGCCTTCTGTCCCCTCCTCCCTCTTCTTTCTGTCGCTTTTCTCTCTACTTTTCCCTAAAAACTGCAGTTATCTCATGCTTCAGGGCCAATTTCAATAGATTTAAACAGAGCGGAGCACACTGTGTTTTTAATTCAAATGATATCAGGCCATTATCAGCACGCTGGACCATTGAACTAACCCATAGAAATGTGACCCCACTCCCAAATTACCCATTTTATATCAATTTTATAAAGAGGGAATTAATGAAAAGAGCTGCTTAGGCTCGGATGTCCATAAAGGCCAGTGCTGGCTGAGTTATGTGCATAATATTATTAGAGTACAAAAACCCACCAAACTGGTCCGATGTAGTGGCCATACATTGACTTATCTGGAGTGGCTAGAGGCACGATCCAGGCCGTTATCTTACAGTGCAGTACATTACAACTTTAATCTGGTACTACATTATCCATGGCGAAAAAATATATGGTCCCACTTTAAAGTGCTTATGACGACTTTACGAGAGCCCTATGAAGCCTTTATAAGTTGTGGTTTGTTTAAAGTGTGAAAAATATGAAGAAATACAATAAAACCTATACTTAACCAATAAGGCCTGAGGAATAGTTAGTTAAGGCCTGCTAAATAGTTGGTTAAATAGTTAACCAATAGCTACTCGGAATATCTGCATTGACCCTTTTAGCACTAGTCTTTTGACTCATCACCTACGCAGCTGTTACTGTTTATTATCTATCCCGTTACCTAATCACTATATGTAAAGTAGGTATAGAAAGTCACCACCCCTTTTCAAAATGTTCAACTTTTCTTGCCTTACAGCCTGAAATGAAAACTTTATTTACACTCCTACTCTGAGACACTTTGTGGATATGGGCTCTGTATACCGTAGTCCTCACTGGTACTAATAAATACAGAAGCAGGTTTTCTTATTTTCGTGATAAGCAGCATCGTCACTAAATTTCCCGATGCAGATCTTGTTCATCAGGAGGAAGTTGCGCCCCACAGGCCACCGCTGCCCTTTGCCCAGAACTCCTCTGTGCTCCCAGCGAGTGAGTCTGGATAATGATGGGCCTTTTGATGGCTGTGTATGGCCTGTTCCTCTAGATACTGTAATTAAATCAAATAAAATCTATTGGTCACATACACATGGTTAGCAGATGTTATTGCGAGTGTAGCGAAATGCTTGTGCTTCTAGTTCCGACAGTGCAGCAATATCTAGCAAGTAATATCTAACAGTTCTTCAACAAAAACCTAATAACCACAAATCTAAGTAAAGGAATGGAATAAGAATATATAAATATATGGATGAGCAATGTCATTTTCAGAGAGGCATAGGCTAAGATGCAATAGATAGTATAGAACACAGTATATACATATGAGATGGGTAATGCAAGATATGGAAACATAATTAAAGTGGCATTATTAAAGTGACTAGTGTTCAATTTATTAAAGTGGCCAGTGATTTTCAAGTCTGTATGTAGGCAGCAGCCTCTCTGTGCTAGTGATGGCTGTTTAACAGACTGATGGCCTTGAGATAGAAGCTGTTTTTCAGTCTCTCGGTCCCAGCTTTGATGCACCTGTACTGACCTTGCCTTCAGGATGATAGCAGGGTGAACAGGCAGTGGCTTGGGTAGTAGTTGTCCTTGATTATCTTTTTGGCCTTCCTGTGACATCGGGTGCTATAGATGTCCTGGAGGGCAGGTAGTTTGCCCCCGGTGATGCATTGTGCAGACCGCACCACCCTCTGGAGAGCCCTGCGGTTGTGGGCGGTGCAGTTGCCGTACCAGGCGGTGATACAGCCCGACAGGATGCTCTCAATTGTGCATTGCCAAATTTCTTCAGCCTCCTGAGGTTGAAGAGACACTGTTGCGCCTTCTTCACCACACTGTCTGTGTGGGTGGACCATTTCAGTTTGTCAGTGATATGTATGCCGAGGAACTTAAAACTTTCCACATTCTCCACTGCTGTCCAGTCAATGTGGATAGGGGGGTACTCCCTCTGCTGTTTCCTGAAGTCCACGATCATCTCCTTGTTGTGTTTTTTACTTTGAGTGACACCACACTCCGAGAGCCCTCACCTCCTCCCTGTAGGCTGTCTCATTGCTTGTGGTAATCAAGCCTACTACTGTTGTGTCATCTGAAAACTTGATGATTGAGTTGGAGGCGTGCATGGCTACGCAGTCATTGGTGAACAGGGAGTACAGGAGGGGGCTGAGCACACACCCATGTGGGGCCCCAGTGTTGAGGATCAGCGAAGTGGAGATGTTTCCTACCTTCACCACCTGGGGGCGGGCCCGTCATTAAGTCCAGGACCCAGTTGCACAGGGCGGGGTTCAGACCTAGGGCCTCAAGCTTGATGATGAGCTTGGATGGTACTATGGTGTTGAATGCTGAGCTGTAGTCAATGAACAGCATTCTTACATAGGTATTCCTCTTGTCCATATGGGATAGGGAAGTGTGCAGTGTGATGGCGATTGCATCGTCTATGGACCTATTGGGGCGGTATGCAAATTGAGGTGGGTCTATGGTTCAGGTAAGGTGGAGGTGATATGATCCTTGACTCTCAAAGCACTTCATAATGACAGAAGTGAGTGCTACGGGGCGATAGTCATTTAGTTCAGTTACCTTTGCATTCTTGGGTACAGGAACAATGGTGGCCATCTTGAAGCATGTGGGGACAGTAGACTGGGATAGGGAGAGATTGAATATGTCCGTAAACACACCAGCCAGATGGTCTGCGCATGCTCTGAGGACATGGCTAGGAATGGCGTCTGGGCCGGCAGCCTTGCGAGGGTTAACACATTTAAATGTCTTACTCACGTCGGCCATGGAGAAGGAGAGCCCACAGTCCTTGGTAGCTGGCCGCGTCGGTGGCACTGTGTTATCCTCAAAGCGGGCAAAGAACTTGTTTAGCTTGTCTGGCAGCAAGACGTCGGTGTCCGCGAAGTGGCTGGTTTTCCTATTGTGGTCTGTGATTGTCTGTAAACCCTGCCACATACGTCTCATGTCTGAGCCATTGAATTGCGACTCCACTTTGTATCGATATTGACGTTTTGCATGTTTGATTGCCTTGCGGAGGGAACGACCACTCCGTTTGTATTCTGCCATATTCCCCGTCACCTTGCCATGGTTAAATGCCATCTAATTACCTCTCTCTCTCCCTTCTCTCTCTCTTTATCCATCTCTCTCTTTCTTTATCCATCTCTCTGTTTCTCCACCTCTCTCTTCCCTCCCCCTTCCCTTACCTCCCTCCCTCTCTCTCTCTCTCCCTCCCTCTCCCTTCCATCCCTCTCTCTCCCTCCCCTCCTTCCCTCTTTCTCTCCCTCCCCTCCCTCCCTCTTTCTCTCCCTCCCCTCCCTCCCTTTCTCTCCCTTCCCTCCCCCTTTCTCTCCCTTCCCTCCCCCTTTCTCTCACTTCCCTCCTCTCTCCCTCCCTCTCTCTCTTTCTCGCTCTCTAATTCTGTTCCTGTTTCCTTCCCTCTATCTGGCAAGCCCTTTAGTCACACAAGACCTGCTATTAGCCAGCCCCAGCCAGCACAGCAATCAGCTGATGGATTAGCATTGTAGCGACTGCATAGAGAAAAAAACCATGACACAAAGACCAATGTAGCGTATTGTTTTGTGCTTTCAGCCCTGCGAACAACTAGCGGAGTGGCTGGTGCTGCTATGCTAACAAGTGGTGGTTACAATGAGACACATAGGCTTCAATGGAGACTACTCTTATTATATGTTGGCTCTGGACCATGAGAGACAGACACAGCGTGCGTCGAGGTGTTTTGTCATCTGGTGGCTGGTATAACCTGTGATAGAAGATGCTCCATTTCAAACACATACTAGTGTTTCTAATAGGCCTCTGGCACGTTTCTTCAAATCCTGTCATAATACTGTATCTATGTGATGACATAATAGTTCCTTTACACGCGGAGGTACAGAACATGCCACTGTACTGTAGCGTAATGCTAGCAGGACTCATTCTAAAGGTATGAAAGAGCACAAAAGACTGCAATGGACTCAATAGTAGCTAGCATGATGCTAGCTGAGTCACTATACAATTCATCAGGGTACAGCTCTACACAGCACAACACTGACTGAAACAGACTGAATAGTAGCATAATGCTAGCTAGGACTCTCCATACATAAGGGACCAGGTACAGTAGTAGTAGACAACACTGAATAAAACAGACTGAACAATTGCTAGCGTGATGCTAGATAGCTGGACTCACCGTACTGTAAATACACAACACTGACCAGGAGTAACTAATGGGACGCCAACGGACGGAAACAGACTGAATAGCACAGTGCCCTCAGAAAGTATTCATACCCCTTGACTTATTCCACATTTTGTTGTGTGACAGCCTGAATTCAAAATGGATTACCCATCTACACACAATACACCGTAATGACAAAGTGAAAACATGTTTTTAGAAACATTTGCAAATTTAATGAAAATTAAATACAGAAATATCTCATTTACATAAGTATACACATCCTTGAGTCAATACATGCTAGAATCCCCTTTCGCAGCGATCAAAGCTGTGAGTTTATTGGGGCAAGTCTCTAAGAGCTTTGCACACCTGGATAGTACAATATTTGCCCATTGTTATTTTAAAAATTATTCAAGCTCTGTCAAGTTGGTTGTTGATCATTGCTTTAGATTTTTGTTAAAAAATAAATTAAACATAATTCCACTTTTACATTATGTGCTAGTGTGTGTAGGCCAGTGACACAACATCTACATTTAATCAATTTTAAATTCAGGCTCTAACACAATTTTTTGGGGAAAAGGTCAAGGGGTGTGAATACTTTCTGAAGGCACTGTATCTAGCGTGATGCTAGCTAGCTGGACTCACCGCAGGGTCCCTTGCGCAGCACCTTGACGCGTCGCTGCGTGTTGCACTGGGCCTTCTCCAGCTCACACTCGTTGGAGTAGGTGGAGGAGTCCGAGCCGCACACAGGCGCCACAACCGACGGACACACCATCTTCTTGCAGACGCACTCCGCCTTGGAGGGGTCAGCCGCATCACGTTCACATACCGCGCCAAAGCCGCACAGCATTCCTCTGCAACCTGAGGAGAAAGAAAAATAATCAGGTTAGAATTGATTTGAATGTTTGATTTGACAGAGATAGAGAAAAAGGGCAATGCAGTATGTTATTTGCGAGAGTGGAGTTACTGCAAGTTAAAGGGCCTTAGCTACATAACAGTTCACACTGTTAAAACAGAGTTATCGACTAGTTTACGCGATATATCCATGGGTTACACAGTTTCGTTACTACTCCCCATACAGAAGCTACATACAATATCCACCACGCACCTACATCTTTATTGACCCCTGTAATATAGATGTCAGCTTGGTACCTTGAGCATTTCATTTATCTGGCCTGTGGCCACACATTCATACTACTACACTAAAGCTGCCTAAAACAGAAGGTAACTCTCACAGGTAGTGGATTTTAATATAAATCAATGAGACTGACTGAGGACAAAGCGTACTCCTGGCTGAGTTTAGGAGGGCCCTGCTCTTAAGAATCTCCTTGGTTCGGAGCGTCTGATGCCCAATGCCATCGCGGCCCCTTCGGCTGTACCCCCCCCATTCAGTCCCCCCCCCTCCACCGATCCCCCCAGCTATGTCTTATCGCTGGTTCCCAGGCCAGTGCTAAACGTGAGAGGGCATGTTCACTCGGACTAGCCCGGCAGCTGTCTGTCTCGCTCTCACTCGCTGTTAAACACACAAACACACAGGCGCACACATGTACACTACACACTCATGCACGCACACATATTAAAACACACCTCTGTTGTGTGTGTATGTGTGTGTGGAAGGAGAGGGGGCATCTGTTCCAGCATCTGTCTTAGGCTCCCAGCTCTCTTTCTCTACCCCTTCTCCATTGACAGGTGAGTGTGTGTGTGTCTGTGTTACAGTGAGACAGGACAGGCGAGGGCTTCCGTTCCCAATGGGAGATCACCTGAGGAACTGGAGCCTGACAGATACCTGAGCTAGTCTTTCTTTGGTTGAAGGGGGAAGAAAATAAAGAAAGAGCGTGTGTGCGTTTTGTGTGCGTGTATGTGCAGTGTGTGTGTGTGTGTGTGCGCGCGCAAGTCTGAGAGCTGCAACAATGGAGTCCCAGAGCACATGGTCAGTGATGTGAAAACCATGTCAAGACTCCTTCAATGCTCCTCTCTCCTCCAGTGTCTGTGAACAGTGGCTATACGGTTACTTTTAGCTCTCAGATCACCCCACAGGCGTGTGTGTGTGTGTATTGTGTGTGTGTGTGAACGTGTTAAACTATACTTGTGGGGACCAGAAGACCAACAGGGAACATTTTGTTGGTCTCCACAAGGTCAAATGCTATTTCTAGAGGGTTTATGGTTAAGGTTAGAATTAGTATTTTAGGATTAGGAGCTAGGGTTAGTTATAGGGTTAGGGTTAGGAGCTAAGGTTAGGTTTAGGGTTAGGTTTTGTGGTTAAGGTTAGGGTTAGGGAAAATAGGATTTTTGAATGGGACTGAATTGTGTTTCCCCACAAGGTTAGTTGTACAAGATGGTGTGTGTGTGTGGTTTTTCAACATCAAATCAAAGTGTATTGGTCGCGTACAGAGTTTAGCAAACGTTATAGCGGGTGCAGCGAAATGTTTATGTTACTAGTTCCTAACAATGTCAAAAATAGATACACAAATAATAATAAATATAAATAAACAACAAATCAATCGAATTAACAACCCAAATAGCAACATGGGACCCATCACCTGACAGGTGAGAGACGAGATAGGAGGAGACGAGAGGTGAAATCCAATCTAGCCATGTTTGACGTGTATGGACTTGTGTAGCGAGAGATGATGAGTAGAGTCAGCAAAGCCAGGGGCTACTCTATAAGGTTACAGTCAGTAAACCACAGACAGGTCTGGTGTCATAGGCCAGTGTTTCCCAACCCTGGTCCTCGAATACCCCCAACAGTACACATTTTTATTGTAACCATGGACAAGCACACCTGATTCAACTTGTCAACTAATCATCAAGCCCTCAATGGGTCAAATGTGTGTTTGTCCAGGGCTACAACACAAATGTGTACTGTTGGGGGTACTCGTGGACCATGGTTGGGAAACACTGTAATAGGCTAGCAATTTGAGCTCAAAAACACATATTGAGCAAGGAAAGGAACTTAAAGACGCACTCCAGCTATATTTTTAACTTTTCATGTTGAAAAAACAATATCCCACATATAAATACAGTAATGTACAGATACTTAAGGGTGAAAACATATGCTTTGAGCAAAATAGTGTTTTTTAGACACAAGTGCAAACTTCATGGAGTCCCTTGCCATTTAAGGAGTTGTTCTGATGGTGCAGCGCACGATGGTGTAGCGCACCTATATCAGCAGCATGAAAGCCAATCTGCTTTCACAGTGCAGAATGAATAGATTAGCAGTTAGCGTGACCTTTTGCTAAACTTCTTGTCCTTGTACACATAGCTACACCTTTATCATATACAATGCATTCGGAAAGTATTCAGACTCCTTGACTTTTTCCACATTTTGTTACATTACAGCCTTACTATGAAATGTATTAAATAAAATGTTTTCCTCATCAATCTACACACAATAACCCAGAATGACAAAGCGAAAACAGGTGTTTAGAATTTTTTGCAAATGTATTAAAAATAAAAAACAGAAATACCTTATTTACATAAGTATTCAGACCCTTTGTTATGAGACCGCGAAATTGAGCTCAGGTGCATCCTGTTTCCATTGATCATCCTTGAGATGTTTCTACAAATTGATTGGGGTCCACATGTGGTAAATTCAATTGATTGGACATAATTTGGAAAGGCACACACCTGTCTATATAAGGTTCCACGGTTGACAGTCCATGTCACAGAAGAAAATCAAGCCATGAGGTCGAAGTAATTGTCCGTAGAGCTCCGAGACAGGATTGTATTGAGGCAAAGATCTGGGGAAGGCTACCAAAAATGTCTGCAGCATTGAAGGTCCCCAGGAACACAGTGGCCTCCATCATTCTTAAATGGAAGAAGTTTGGAGCCACCAAGACTCTTCATAGAGCTGGCCGCCCAGCTAAACTGAGCAATCGGAGGAAAAGGGCCTTGGTCAGGGAGGTGACCAAGAACCCGAGTTCCTCTGTTCCTCTGTGGAGATGGGAGAACCTTCCAGAAGGACAACCATATCTGCAGCACTCCACCAATCAGGCCTTTATGTTAGAGTGGCCAGACGGAAGCCATTCCTCAGTAAAAGGCACATGACAGCCCACTTGGAGTTTGCCAAAAGGCACCTAAAAAGACTTTCAGATTCTCTGGTCTGATGAACCCAAGATTATACTCTTTGGCATGAATGCCAAGCGTCACATCTGGAGGAAACATGGCACCATCCCTACGGTGAAGCATGGTGGTGGCAGCATCATGCTGTGGGGATGTGTTTTAGCGGCAGGGACTGGGAGACTAGTCAGCAGCAAGGGAAAGATGAACAGAGCAAAGTACAGAGAGATCCTTGATGAAAACCTGCTCCAGAGTGCTCAGGACCTCAGACTGGGGCGAAGGTTCACCTTCCAACAGGACAATAACCCTAAGCACACAGCCAAGACAACACTTCGGGACAAGTCTCTGAATGTCCTTGAGTGGCCCAGCCAGAGCCCGGACTTGAACCTGATCGAACATCTCTGGAGAGACCTGAAAATAGCTGTGCAGCGACGCTCCCAATCCAACCTTACAGAGCTTGAGAGGATCTGCAGAGAAGAACGGGAGAAACTCCCCAAATAAAGGTGTGCCAAGCTTGTAGTGTCATACCCAAGAAGACTCGAGGCTGTAATTACTGCCAAAGGTGCTTCAACAAAGTACTGAGTAAAGAGTCTGAATACTTATGTAAAAGTGATTTCATTTTTTTTATTTTTAATAAATGTGCTAACATTTCTACAAACCTGTTTTTGCTTTGTCATTATGGGGTATTGTGTGTAGATTGATGAGGGGGAAAAAAAACAATTTAATCAATTTTAGAATAAGGCTGTAACATAACAAAATATGTAAGTTAAGGGGTCTGAATACTTTCCGAATGCACTGTACATACACACAGTAGTACTTATTTTCTGTCCTTTCTGTTCATTGAGAACAAAGGGACAAGGTTAAAATTTTGACGTGAAGAGGACTGTAAACTGACCCACAAGGACAGAGGATTATAAAATATAGATGGTACAATAATAGGCTGTCCATGCACATCACTGTGCTGGCCACGTGTGGATCCTGTATTCAGTGGGTTTTCTATGGGGTGGAGGGGAGAGTGTGAGTGAGTTTGTGTGTGTATGGTGTGTGTGTGGTGTGTGTTTGATTACACATTTGTGTATGCACTTGTGTTTGCTTGATTGCTTGCCTTTGTGCATACCTGTATAAGGTAATATCTCTTCCCCAAGAGCTAAAAGCTTAAAGGCCCAGTGCAGTCAAAAAATTATTTTCCTGTGCTTTATATATATTTCCACACTATGAGGTTGGAATAATACTGTGAAACTGATCATTTTTTGTGTAAGCTGTCTGAAAAGACTGCTTGAAATGTATACCTATTTTGGTGGGATGGAGTTTTGGCCTGCCTGGTGACATCACCAGGAGTTAAATTAGTTAATAGACCAATAAGAAAGAGAGTTCCAAACCTCTCTACCAACACCAGCTAGTTTTTCAGTTTTCCCCTCCCCACTCAGACCACTCCCAGACAGTCCTAACAAAATTCTTGCTTGAGAAATAGCTCTTTCCTAATAATCTATTTTTGTTTCGTTTTGACCATCTTAATTGAAAACAATCACAGTAAGGTACTTAATTGTTACCCAGAAATGATTTGATATTGAGATAAAAACGGCTGCATTGGACCTTTAAGTTACATGCTGGTGGATATCTTTCTACCCTCTGGAGAACATCCCATTTGAGAGAGAGAGAGCATGTCCAGTTTGTGGCTTTAATGGAAGGTAATGCCTTGTCCAGGTAATGCTCACGGTGTATTTGGGAGAGATCATCCATAATACATGATGTCATGCTCTCACTGGTGAGAGAGGGGTGTGTGGACTGATGGGGGTTAAGGGATAGCTAGGTATGAGTGTTGACAGAAATTACAACAAAGACAACTCTAGGAACTGCTTAGATGTTAGAGGATGCTAGACAGTTCGCAATGAAGTCATATTGTTAGTAAAAAAAAAAAAAAAAGTGTTTACTTCAGAGTTAGTATTGTATTACTTCCACTATGCGTTGCATGATTACTTCATCTTTATACTGTTCTTTTCTCTCTCTCTAGGATGAGACTATGGGACTGCAACAGTGGGAGTGTGTGATATCTATTGAACTGTCCCTTACAAAAAAAGAATGCAGTCACAATTCAGTATAACTGCAGTATACTGCAAATACTGCGTCCAAAATCAAAAGTAATGTTGCTGTGTAACTGCAGTTACAGTGCAGTATAACTGCAGTTCAACTGCAGTTATTCTGCAATTACTGCATCCAAAATACCACAGTCGACTGCACTTTTACTGCAGTTTCAAAACTGCAATCTTTTTTTGTAAGAGGTTTGCCCATCTGAAAATCAATACACATAATATGGGGGGGAGTATGGGTGAGTATGAAGACTTCAAATCTAAAATGGCCGATTTAGTAAACATCCCACAATTTCTGTGTGAGCTAAATATTGCAGTATAGCTTTAAAATATTCCACAAGTTCTGTGTTTGGCTCGTGCAGAGAGGATCCGGAGGGAGGAGATTAATAAATAAGTGAGAGGGTCATCCCTGAATTTACACGGGTGCCAAGAATAGCGATTTATTTTTCTAGAATAGCGACTGACAGGTTCTAATACTATTTGAAATCATTTCAAATACTTTAGCTGTGCTCGATTAAGCTTGCCTGTTGCAATGGGACCAATAGAAAAGTCCCAAAAGTGCAAACCAGGGAACGGTGCCAACTGGTAAAACCCTAGTTTCTGATTGGCTAGCTTTGAGAGATGCGCTTGGCTAGCTTCACAAGCATGTTGTGCCTGAAGGGAATCCCACTGGTGGTGCGAAATGGTTTTACCTCACACATCAACGATGACTGAACCTAAAAGGTAAGCACATTTTGTATATATTATTTGGAATGTATCACTTATAAAAAACAGAACTAAATCATATTTTTGTATTTTAGCCCGTGTGAACTCCATTCTGGGGAAACCTCTGCCGGTTAGTTTGTTTAACAAGCCAAAGGTTTCTTTACCTGTTGATGTGGAAGTTGTATCAAGAAATAATTAGCTAAACTATCATCTAACGTTGAAGCTGCTATTGTGACAGCTGGCTAAAATACTCATGTTAATATTATGGTCACCACCTCCAGATGAGATGAATGAATTTAATGAATCAGATGAATTATTTGAAGTGGAATCTCTTTTGGTATGCTATAGTCTAGATATGGCATATAAGATTGAAAGTTATGGAGAGGTAGATAAGATGATGATATTATGGAGGATCATTCTTTATTATGAATGCATATTTGTCAGGTACAAGGTTAGAGTAGGGGAGTTGACAAGGAGGTGTGGGAGTTCTGAGAAGCTCTCTGCAAATAGCCTCGTTGCTTACCTGCGACAGGCCAAGAGTAAAAAGCCAGAGATCCGTAGGCAACTATCTGAGGCAGGGATTCACCCATCAAAGCCCTCAAGCCAAACACGCCTCTGCACAAAGATCACAGAGGTTATTGTAAAGGATTTTCTCTGAAATTTGAAATGAGTGAAATAGAAGTTTGATGGATTCAGGGAAGCTCACCATTCGTGTATTTTGTGGTGGTTGCAATAATGTTAATTTAAGTTCACTTTACCACTTTAAATGTTGTTTTGTTTCAGGTGAAGCTGTTGATCTAGGCAGGGACATTGGGATGTTGGCGAGTACATTTATAGATTTGAAAGGAGCTGACAGCAGCATGTCCCTTGCGTCAAGCCAGATAGTAACGCTTGCTGGGGTGCAACAGTTCAAGTAAATTAATGATGTATGATAATGCAATGAATAACAATATTAAGACAGTACTGTAGTGTATCACTATAACTGTTTATTCAAAAGTGATATACAATAACACAATCATTACTGGTCTGCTATGGCATTACTGGCCTGCCATGGCCTGTGAACTTTGGTAATCCATTGTCATTGTGCAATCTATTTCACATATTGCTCATTCACAAAACTATCAACCATATGTTTACATACATGTATTTTTGTATCCTCCAGAGCAACACTGAAGGAAGTGGTCACAGCTCTAGCCTCCCATTCGGACATCTGCTAAGCCATTTCAGCAATGTGTTGGACCAGTGCATGACAGAAAGCGAGAAAATATTACAGGACAAAATAAACTGAAATAAGCTTTGTAATTGTCTGATGTCTTTAATGAGTCAGGTTTAACTATCGTTTAGGGAATATACAGTTTAATTAATTATGTACATCAATAAACACAGACATTTGATTTACAGTTCTCATACAAAATCCTGTATGTACTGTACATACTTTAGCAGAGCAGATGTTAAAGCCTGCACACACAGTAGCTCTGCAATAGATGGGTTGGGCAATCCTGTTTCACAGCATTCAATGCTTACAGCATTCAATTTAATCAGGTAGCAAATTACATATAATACATGACACCAACAACTATGCACACAAACATTGTTGTATAGACACTGGAAAGCTCCATAATATTATGTTTGACTACATATAAGGTGGGAACAAATGAAAGAGCCCGAGTTACTCTGGTATTAGGTGTGTGCGTGTTCATACACATGCAGTGTGTACTATTTTCGTAGTCCATTTCTCCTTTGTTTTATCCTAACAAACATTGTGTCTGCCTTCTTTCTCTGACCACGGATACTGGCATATGTATTTCCCCTGCTGTGTTTTGTCCATGTATTCTGTCTGTATGGATGTAAAGGTGTGATTCTGCAGGCTGATGTGCAAGAGGGAAATTTACCAAAAGCAATCATGTATACCAAATCAGGAAACATGTTTATTAGGTAACAAGGGAGGGCTCTCTTGCTGAAACGCTATTGAAACATCATCAGAGGACTCATTCAAACGGAAGGAGAAGGGAAGGGGATGTGCTGAATTTTGAATGGACTAGGGTCAAAAGCAAATCTAGGGGTGAATCTTAAAAGATTTTCCTTAATTTCTTGCACACTCTCTCCTTGCCTCTCTTCTTTTCTCACATTGGAGGTCATGGTCCAAAGGGTGGGACCTAAGATCTTCTCCTCCAAAGCCTTTTAAGAAGAAGGTAAGGAGAGGATGGAAGGAATCCAGGAAATACTTTTGATTCACCCAAGATCTCAATGTAACATCTAATTCGAAGGACAGCACCGTTTGGATCAGCGTTGTTCCCTTACGCCAGAACAGAGTGTCTTTGTCACGGATTCTGCCGAGACTGCTCCTCCTCCTGGTTCGGGCAGGCTTCGGCGTTCGCCGTCCCCGGAGTACTAGCTGCCACCGCTCTATGTTTCGTAGTGTGATTGCTTTTGTCTGTCTTTTACACCTGTGTCCATTTGTGTGTTGATTACTTGTCTTATAAGTTCCTTGTTTTGCATTAGTCTGATTGTGTGTTGTTATTTTCTGCCTGTCGTGCAGAGCTGCGTGTCTGCACTCTGTCTATGTTTGGGATTATTGTTTACGCGTGTTTGTGTAATTGCCTCGCCTCCGTCTGTTTTCGAGGTCGTGTTTTGTTTGTTGCTCTTTGGACTATTAAAGTCTTTTGGACGTATCCTCTGTGTCCTGCGCCTGACTCCTCCACCACATCCACATCGGAACTACTGACAGAACAACACAACCTAAACTATGGAGTCAGCAGGAACAGCGGCGGCACCCGAATCCCTGGAAGACCGGATCAGCTACCAAGACACCATGATCCGGCAACTTGGGGCCGCCATGGACGAGGTGTCCAACACTCTGCGCCGGTTGGTGACTCGAGAGGTGCCCACGCACTCTTACACCATCCCATCACCAACGGCCAGTCCTCCTCTCTCAGCACCAGAACCCAGTGGCATTCGGCTCTCGCTCCCGAGGGCATATGACGGTTCTGCAGCCGGGTGTCAGGGATTCCTCCTGCAGGTGGAACTCTACCTGGCCACCATACACCCGGCGCCCTCGGGATACGAGAGCGTCTCCGCCCTCATCTCCTGTCTATCCGGCAAGGCGTTGGAGTGGGCCAACGCCGAATGGAGGGGAATAGACGCCGCTACCATCACCTACGCGGAGTTCTCCCGCCGCTTCAGGGCTGTCTTCGATCATCCACCTGAGGGGAAAGCGGCGGGAGAGCGTCTGTTCCACCTCCGACAGGGGGAAGAGGAGCGCACAGGAGTTCGCACTGGAGTTCCGGGACGCTAGCGGCGGATGCGGGGTGGAATGAGAGGGCCCTCATCGACCACTACCGGTGTAGCCTACGAGAGGACGTTCGTCGTGAGCTGGCCTGCAGGGACACCAACCTGTCGTTCGACCAGTTGGTGGACATTTCCATCCGTCTAGACACCCTGCTGGCTACCCGCGGGCGTCCCGAGTGGGGGTCGTCCATTCCACCCTCCAGCACCTCCGAGCCGATTCCCATGGAGCTCGGGGGTGCTGGCGCTAGAGAGAGGAGGAGAGAGAACCCGAGGGGGGCCATCCCCTGCACCAGCTGTGGTCGTGGAGGACACACCGCGGCCAGGTGCTGGGGAGGGTCTCCTGGGAGAGGGGACAACAGGTCACGCACTGGGGAGTCATTTCAGGTGAGTAGGCGCCCCACTTACCCAGAGCTTTCTGTTGGTCACATGACTATTCCTGTGAGATTTCCACAGGTGGCACCTCATTCCCAGCATAAGGCGCTAGTAGATTCAGGCGCAGCTGGGAACTTTATTGATCGGGCATTTTGTTGTAGGTTAGGAATTCCCCTTCGGCCGGTAGAAGCTCCATTTCCTGTCCACGCCTTAGACAGCCGGGCCGTTGGGGTCGGGCCTGATCAGGGAGGTCACAGCACCACTGACGATGACGACGCAGGGGGGTCATGAGGAGATCATTCAGTTTTATCTGATTGACTCTCCTGCGTACCCCGTGGTGTTGGGGCTTCCCTGGTTAAGCACCCATGATCCTACCATTGCGTGGCAACAGAGGGCTCTTATGGAGTGGTCTGCCCAGTGTGTAGGGAGATGTCTAGGTGTTTCCGTAGGGGCGACCTCGGTAGAGAATCCGAACCAAGTGCCCGCACTGCGCATTCCCCCTGAGTATGAGGACTTAGCACTTGTGTTCAGCAAATCGAGGGCAACACGGCTACCTCCTCATAGACAGGGGGACTGTGCGATAAATCTCCAAACAGGAGCGGCTCTTCCACGGAGTCGTGTGTATCCCTTGTCTCAAGAGGAGACAGCGGCTATGGAGACTTACATAGCCGAGTCCTTGGCACAGGGATACATACGGTCCTCCACTTCCCCGGTTTCCTCGAGTTTCTTCTTTGTGAAGAAGAAGGACGGGGGATTGCGCCCGTGTATTGATTACCGTAGTCTCAATCAGATCACAGTTAAGTACAGTTACCCACTTCCACTGATTGCGACTATGACGGAATCGTTACGCGGAGCGCAGTTCTTCACAAAGTTGGATCTCAGGAGCGCGTACAATCTGGTGCGCATTAGGGAGGGGGATGAATGGAAAACAGCATTTAGCACCACCTCGGGTCATTACGAGTATCTCGTCATGCCATACGGGTTAATGAATGCTCCTTCAGTCTTCCAATCCTTTGTTGACGAGATTTTCCGGGACATGCATGGGCAGGGGTGTAGTAGTGTACATCGACGACATCCTAGTGTACTCTTCTACACGAGCCGAGCATGTAGCCCTGGTGCGCCCAGTGTTGAGAAGACTGTTGGAGCATGACTTGTATGTCAAGGCAGAGAAATGCCTGTTCTTCCAGGAGTCCGTCTCCTTTTTGGGTTATCGGTTGTCCGCGTCTGGTGTGGAGATAGAGGTAGACCGTGTATCGGCCGTGCGTGATTGGCAAACTCCAACCACTGTAAAAGAGGTGCAGCAGTTCTTGGGTTTTGCTAATTACTACCGGAGGTTTATTCGGGGTTTTGGACAAGTTGCAGCTCCCATTACATCCCTGCTAAAGGGGGGTCCGGTTCGTTTGCAGTGGTCGGCTGAGGCGGACAGGGCATTTGTCAAACTGAAGAACCTGTTCACCTCGGCCCCGGTGCTGGCGCATCCGGATCCCTCTTTACCATTCCAAGTAGAGGTAGACGCGTCCGAGACCGGTATTGGGGCAGTCCTGTCACAACGGTCCGGCACGCCACCTAAACTCCGCCCCTGTGCGTTCTACTCTAAGAAGCTCAGCTCGGCGGAGCGCAACTATGACGTTGGGGACAGGGAGCTGTTAGCCGTAGTCCAGGCCCTAAAGGTGTGGAGGCATTGGCTTGAGGGGGCTCAACACCCTTTCCTCATTCTGACTGATCACCGTAACCTGGAGTACATCCGGGCAGCTAGGAGATTGAACCCTCGTCAGGCTAGGTGGAACATGTTCCTAACCCGGTTTGTTTTTAAGATCACATACATCCCAGGGTCCCAGAATGGTAAGGCAGACGCCCTGTCCCGGCGGTATGACACAGAGGAGAGGTCCAACGAGCCTACTTCCATACTGCCGGAGTCTTGTTTGGTGGCTCCGGTGGTATGGGAGGTCGATGCGGAAATCGAGCGGGCACTGCGTACCGACCCTACTCCCCCCAAGTGTCCTGTGGGGCGGACGTACGTTCCGCTCGAGGTTCGTGATCGTCTTATTTATTGGGCTCATACATCACCCTCCTCTGGACATCCAGGTATTGGCCGGACCGTGCACTGTCTTAGCATGAAATACTGGTGGCCAACGTTAGCTAAGGATGTGAGGGTTTATGTCTCCTCCTGCTCGGTGTGTGCCCAGTGTAAGGCGCCTAGACATTTGCCCAGGGGTAAGTTACATCCCCTGCCCGTTCCACAACGACCATGGTCCCACCTATCGGTGGATTTTGTAACTGACCTACCCCCCTCCCAGGGGAATACCACCATTTTGGTCGTTGTGGATCGGTTTTCCAAGGCCTGTCGTCTCCTTCCAATGCCGGGTCTCCCTACTGCCCTACAAACCGCTGAGGCCCTATTTACCCATGTGTTCCGGCACTATGGGGTCCCCGAGGATATTGTGTCTGACCGAGGTCCCCAGTTCACCTCCAGAGTTTGGGGGGCGTTCATGGAACGATTGGGGGTCTCAGTAAGCCTTACCTCGGGGTACCACCCAGAGAGCAATGGGCAGGTGGAACGTGTCAACCAGGATGTGGGTAGGTTTTTGAGGTCCTATTGCCGGGACCGGCCGGAGGAGTGGTCTAGGTTCATCCCCTGGGCAGAGATGGCCCAGAACTCTCTCCGCCACTCCTCCACCAATTTAACACCTTTCCAGTGTGTTTTAGGTTATCAGCCGGTCCTGGCACCATGGCACGAGAGCCAGATCGAGGCCCCTGCGGTGGACCAGTGGATTCGAGGCGCTCGGAGGAGACGTGGGGACGCTGCCCATGTCCATCTGCAGCGTGCCATCCGTCAACAAAAGCGAGCGCCGATCGCCACCGCAGTGAGGGACCGGTGTACGCACCGGGAGATCGAGTCTGGCTCTCGACTCGAAACCTGCCCCTCCGCCTGCCCTGCCGGGAAGCTGGGTTGGCGGTTTGTGGGGCCCTTCAAAGTCCTGAGAAGATTGAACTAGGTGTGTTACAGGTTACAACTGCCTATAGAGTACAAAAATATTAACCCCTCGTTCCATGTGTCTCTTCTCAGGCCGGTGGTAGCTGGCCCACTTCAAGAAGATGAGATAGGAGAGACCCCTCCGCCCCCTTTGGACATCGAGGGGGCCCCGGCGTACAGGGTCCGGACCATCTTGGACTCGAGGTGCCGGATGAGTGGTCTCCAGTATCTCGTGGAGTGGGAGGGGTACGGTCCGGAGGAACGGTGCTGGGTGCCCAGGAGGGACATCCTCGATCCATCCCTCCTGACTGAGTTCCACCGTGGGCATCCCACGCGCCCGGGTCCGCGTCCTCCTGGCCGTCCCCGAGGCCGGGGTCGGCGCACGGCTGGAGCCCGCGCGTCAAGGGGGGGGTACTGTCACGGATTCTGCCGAGACTGCTCCTCCTCCTGGTTCGGAGCAGGCTTCGGCGTTCGCCGTCCCCGAGTACTAGCTGCCACCGCTCTATGTTTCGTAGTGTGATTGCTTTTGTCTGTCTTTTACACCTGTGTCCATTTGTGCGTTGATTACTTGTCTTATAAGTTCCTTGTTTTGCATTAGTCTGATTGTGTGTTGTTATTTTCTGCCTGTCGTGCAGAGCTGCGTGTCTGCACTCTGTCTATGTTTGGGATTATTGTTTGCGCGTGTTTGCGTAATTGCCTCGCCTCCGTCTGTTTTCGAGGTCGTGTTTTGTTTGTTGCTCTTTGGACTATTAAAGTATTTTGGACGTATCCTCTGTGTCCTGCGCCTGACTCCTCCACCACATCCACATCGGAACTACTGACAGTCTTCTACTAGCGCTAAAACACCACAACAGTCAACGGTGTGAAAAATTATTGATTGGTTATCCAGTGATCGTCTTTCACTAATACACATTTAGTTAACACTAGAACCGCTAAAACAGTCATTTTGCCTGCTCATTATTTGTATTTGTTTTATTACTCTGCCATTATTAAAGTCATGCCCCCCTTCTTAAGTTCCTAAATAAGTCTATATACCACACTGTGGGTGTTAGAATTTTTATATCACAAACAGAACTGGAGTTATAACCAGTTTTAAGGGGGGCGTCTAATTTCTTTTTGGGGTTTCCCCCATTGCCACTCCTTCTCCCGACAGTTGAAAGTGCAGTGCCCAGCTAATAATCACCCCGATAATTGCTTAGAAACTGAACCTAAACTATACCAAAACTAATTTCACACATACTGTATAACAGATGAAATAAATTAAGTAAAGTATGAGAAAGGGAATGAATGGGTGAGTTGATGAGCGAGGGGAATGTAATCACCAATTGTGAATGAAGAACAGGGCGGGCCATTCTATTGTATTGATCTGTTCTAATTATAATCTCAAAATGTTATGAACCCTATATCAGTCAACCGAATCAAAGCAGTCTTATCAGTCTACCCTGGCCTACTTGGAGTAGGATACATAGTGAGAGCGTATGTAATTGTACATGATAAACGGCTTTCAATATTTGGGAAAAGCTCCACATCGGGCAGCAGGTGATCGAGTGTCGGAGAATGTGGTGAGGCTTCTGGAACCTTACATTGGCAAGGGGAGAAATTTCAATATGGACAATTTTGTCACTTGACTGTCATTGGCGAACAAGTTACTTGTAAAGGAAACAAGCCTGGCCGGCACCATAAACAAAGTGAGACGGGAGCTCCCTCCCTTTCCTGAAGAAAGACAAGACAATGGGGACACAATAAAGAAAGAACCGGAGACTATTAAGCACTGCAACCAAACAAAGGTATATCAAAGTGTGTCAAGCAAGTGAAAGTTACAAAGATTTGTGTCAACTGTTAGGACAAGGGATAAATGAAATCCAACTGATACCATTGCATGAAGATGCACACAATGTAAACACGAGCTGACAGTAATTGACTATTTTTGACTGCTGTCATATTGACACTTATATGAATTATAATGCCATTATTGCTTTTGTGCTGATTTTCACTATTTATCAAGGCCACTTGGCGCTTATAATGATGTTTAGGCTACCGATGTTTTCATCATTTGACCACGCGTCTTGCTGACCGTGCGTCTTGGTGGTTGGGGACATTTTTTGTCATTATAAAATATGCTGTTCATGTGTTCCAATACATATGCTTTCTGTTTCATAGTTGTAACAAAGGCACTCCACAAATAAAATTGATTGAACACTTGAATTTGGGTGTTAAGGGTATTTTGTTTTTACATATAACAAGCAGTAACAAACTAATGAAAATGCTATTGTGTTATTTGAAATAAAAATCTTATTCTAATGTTACCTGAGGCCTTCATAAACACAACCAAATGATTGTCTTTGAGATAGCATATATTATATTTACATTTTAGTCATTTAGCAGACGCTCTTATCCAGAGCGACTTACAGTTAGTGAATACATATTTTTTTTATACTGGCCCCCCGTGGGAATCGAACCCACAACCCTGGCGTTGCAAACACCATGCTCTATCAACTGAGCTACATCTGTACTCATAAAAACGGATATTACCTGTTATGACAAATATTCCAACGTGGCCGTGACACATTTGGTCATATTTACTTAGCGTACTGCACCAGCACAAAGTTTTGCACCCGTTATTTTCAAGTGGGAATACAAATTCAGCTAAATCAAACTAAATGTATTTACCCCTTCGCTCTAAATGTAATGTTATATTCCCTTTTGATAATAACAGGTGCAAACTAATGGTACGGTAAATCAGGCCCGAAATATGGAACTTTGTGACATCTGTTCTGTCACGCTCATGATGACAAAGTACAGTGTAGTATCAGAGGGATCAAACACCATCTGTGATAAAATCTTGAACAAAATAAGGCAGCCGGGATACTTTGCATCGCTGTGTGTCAGTGAGAGACAAGAGGAGGAGAGAAAGTGAGATATATAGTTGGAGAGTGGGTGAGGATGAGATCCACTGAACAATAAGGAAGAGTAAGAGAGGGGCATATAATTGGAGAGAGGGAGAGGAAGAGAGAATGTGAGAGTGAGAGGTAAGTGAGAGAGAAATAGAGGAAGAAAGTGTGGGAGTTGGCAGGACGTCTTCCTCATGGACACCTCCGAGAGCGAGCGAGAGAGAGTGAGAGTCAGAATGGATGGGCCCTGGCCCCCAGTTGAAATAATGGAGATGTGGCCCCTATCCTGTCACCCTTCATCTCCGCCACAAAGGAAAGAGGAGAGCAGCGCGGCTCTAAAAAGATTACAACTTCCTGTAATATACATGACTATATCACCCGGCACCTGCCAGCTACACACACACACACACACACACACACACGCACACACACACACACTGCCATGCAAACGCTGCTACTGCTATTCAATTATTAAACTCATCCACCGAGTTGTTGGAGAGGAGTGCTCTCGCTTTCCCTCTCACCATCTGAATATAACTTCCAAGCCCTCCCAAATAAGTCCCCCAGGTTTGGTGTGTATCTTTTCACACACACGTTGTCATGTTGCTTTGGGGTTTTTGCTTAAGGTGAGATCCACACACCACAGCCTCACGGAATCTAACGTCACCCTTAACATTTTCTCTCGCTCTACATTTCCCATTTTGCTCTTGCTCCATCTCTCTCTCCATCTCTTCCACCAGTCTTTCATCATCAAGCTTTCTATTTTACATGAAAAAAAGAGAGGATGTTGAAGAGAAAAGACTGAGGAGGAATCTGCCTCTCAGTCATTGTGTCAATGTATGGGGGCCAAAGGCATTCTCCCATTCCCAAAAACACAGCCTCATCTCCACCACGGATCCACAACTCCCCTCAGTTTCCTACAAAGAAAGTGGTGGGGGAGGAAACTGCTTCTCCATGCTGGCTCTACAACAGGGGTGGGTGAGGGACTTCAGCGGTCCTTCCTGGAGAGGGCCCAAGCCAGTGACAGATGGCTTCACTCTGTACTATGAGGAACCTGGGGGAGTGAGTGAGTGTGTGTGCCAGTAGCTCTATCTGGTGGAAAGATGGTTTCACTGGTTAAAAGGAGAAAAATAATCCATATGCTTTTCCATGCTTTTCTTAATCACCATTGGGATAGAATAGGATAGAGGGATGATTTTTACACTAAAAAAAGCAGGTCCATAAAATTGCCCTATAGAAATTGACCATCCTGCCTACCTGTGAGTGCCCTAATTTTGTGTACTATAAAGAGCCCCTATAAAGCAGCCCTTGGGGCCCAGTAGACAGTCAGGGCGGGCGCCACCCCCCCCACCCCCCCACTACCCGCTCCTCTTTCAGACAAAGCTCTCCATCACTGTCCTCCCCTCCATCTCTCTCCACGCTCTGATCAATAACTGTGGCTAAGAGATCAATAATTCCACAAATCACTTCATTTTCTCTTTTTCTCTCACCGTTCCCCTTCTCCCTGGCTCTTCTCCCAGTTAGCTGAGGTGGTGTGAGAAAAAGAGAGGGAGATTAAAAAAAGATGGCTGTCACTGTAAAATGTGACCTAACCCTCCTCCCTCTCCTCCTTTCCCTTCCTTCGTTCACTCCCGTGAACCCACAAACCAAAGAGGAGTAACACACACCCTGACACACACACACACACACACACACACATAAACCAAAGAGGGAGTAAGCACCAAATAAAGCCCATCAGAAGGAGCCCAGTATTTCAGATCCTCAATTTAGAGGCTGTCAAGCCGCCCCCTTTCTTTTTGTCCCTCTCTTCTCCATCTGTCTCCGTATCTTAATAACCCTGAGAGGTGAATATAGCATATGATTGTGTTATTTTCAAAGAATCAAAGCAAGCCCCTGCTGCCTATCCATCACTCTGAACTTCTCGCCCTCTCAATCGGGGAAAGCTAGCAGCAATATGGGGCCGTAAGACGCACAGTTGCACACTCCAGCGAGTGGGAGAGTGGATGGATGTTGGATGGGGGACATGTATTCACATTTATAGGATGTGTCACATGAACTGGCGGCTAGCGTTAGTGATTGCCCCCGCTAGCCCGATTGCAAATGAATTGCCATCAACAGAAAAGTAGGCGAAGCTTTCCACGCTTATGTGCTTTTCATTATAGCTCTCACACCTCACTGTTGAGGCTTTGTAATATGTCCTGCCAGGATAAAGTGGAAAAGAGACAGGGATTCTGGGGGAATGTGGATAAATATGCGCCTCTCTTCATTTGTCTTAATTTGCCCTCTTTGGAAGCCAATTCTGAATGAAGCACGCTGCTGTGGTTGGCCACGAATGGCTGCACATACAGTGGGGAAAAAAAGTATCTAGTCAGCAACCAATTGTGCAAGTTCTCCCACTTAAAAAGATGAGAGAGGCCTGTAATTTTCATCATAGGTACACGTCAACTATGACAGACAAAATGAGAAAAAAAATCCAGAAAATCACATTGTAGGATTTTTTATGAATTTATTTGCAAATTATGGTGGAAAATAAGTATTTGGTCAATAACAAAAGTTTCTCAATACTTTGTTATATACCCTTTGTTGGCAATGACACAGGTCAAAAATTTTCTGTAAGTCTACACAAGGTTTTCACACACTGTTGCTGGTATTTTGGCCCATTCCTCCATGCAGATCTCCTCTAGAGCAGTGATGTTTTGGGGCTGTCGCTGGGCAACACAGACTTTCAACTCCCTCCAAAGATTTTCTATGGGGTTGAGATCTGGAGACTGGCTAGGCCACTCCAGGACCTTGAAATGCTTATTTCAAAGCATGATGTTTCCACCCCCATGCTTCACAGTAGGTATGGTGTTCTTTGGATGCAACTCAGCATTCTTTGTCCTCCAAACACGACAAGTTGAGTTTTTACCAAAAAGTTATATTTTGGTTTCATCTGACCATATGACATTCTCCCAATCCTCTTCTGGATCATCCAAATGCACTCTAGCAAACTTCAGACGGGCCTGGACATGTACTGGCTTAAGCAGGGGGACACGTCTGGCACTGCAGGATTTGAGTCCCTGGCGGCGTAGTGTGTACTGATGGTAGGCTTTGTTACTTTGGTCCCAGCTCTCTGCAGGTCATTCACTAGGTTCCCCGTGTGGTTCTGGGATTTTTGCTCACCGTTCTTGTGATCATTTTGACCCCACGGGGTGAGATCTTGCGTGGAGCCCCAGATCGAGGGAGATTATCAGTGGTCTTGTGTGTCTTCCATTTCCTAATAATTGCTCCCACAGTTGATTTCTTCAAACCAAGCTGCTTACCTATTGCAGATTCAGTCTTCCCAGCCTGGTGCAGGTCTACAATTTTGTTTCTGGTGTCCTTTGACAGCTCTTTGGTCTTGGCCATAGTGGAGTTTGGAGTGTGACTGTTTGAGGTTGTGGACAGGTGTCTTTTATACTGATAACAAGTTCAAACAGGTGCCATTAATACAGGTAACGAGTGGAGGACAGAGGAGCCTCTTAAAGAAGAAGTTACAGGTCTGTGAGAGCCAGAAATCTTGTTTGTTTGTAGGTGACCAAATACTTATTTTCCACCATAATTTGCAAATAAATTCATTAAAAATCCTACAATGTGATTTTCTGGATTTTTTTCTTTTCAATTCGTCTGTCATAGTTGACGTGTACCTATGATGAAAATGACAGGCCTCTCTCATCTTTTTAAGTGGGAGAACTTGCACAATTGGTGGCTGACTAAATACTTTTCTTCCCCACTGTATGGGGGGAAATACAATAGTGAGATACGCAAACACACACACAGACACAGTACCAGTCAAAAGTTTGGAAACACCTACTCATTCAAGGGTTTTTCTTTATTTTTAATATTTTCTACATTGTAGAATAATAGTGAAGACATTAAGACTGAAATAACACATATGGAATCATGAAGTAACAAAAAAAGAGTGTTAAACAAATCAACATATATGTTATATTTGAGATTCTTCAAATAGCCACCCTTTGCCTTGATGACAGCTTTGCACACTCTTGGCACAGTCTTGAAGGAGTTCCCACATATGCGGTCCAACTCATCCCAAACCATCTCAATTGGGTTGAGGTCAGGTGATTGTGGAGGCCAGGTCATCTGATGCAGCACTCCATCACTCTCCTTCATGGTCAAATAGCTCTTACACAGCCTGGAGGTGTGTTGGGTCATTGTCCTGTTGAAAAAAATTATAGTCCCACTAAGCGCAAACCAGATGGGATGGTGTATCGCTGCAGAATGCTGTGGTAGCAGTGTTGGTTAAGTGTGCCTTGAATTCTAAATAAATCACTGAGAGTGTCACCAGCAAAGCACCCCCACACCTCCTCCATGTTTCACGGTGGGAACCACACATGCAGAGATCATCCATTCACCTACTGTGCGTCTCACAAAGACATGGCGGTTGTAACCAAAAATCTCAAATTTGGACTAATGTCTAATGTCCATTGCTCGTGTTTCTTGGCCCAAGGAAGTCTCTTCTTATTATTGGTGGCCTTTTGTAGTGGTTTCTTTGCAGCAATTCGAACATGAAGGCCTGATTCACGCAGTCCTCTCTGAACAGTTGATGTTGAGATGTGTCTGTACTTGAACTCCGTGAAGCATTTATTTGGGCTGCAATTTCTGAGGCTGGTAACTCTAATGAACTTATCCTCTGCAGCAGAGGTAACTCTGGGTCTTCCTTTCCTGTGGCGGTCCTCATGAGAGCCAGTTTCATAATAGCGCTTGATGGTTTTTTGCAACTACACTTGAAGAAACATTCAAAGTTCTTGAAATGTTTCCATATTGACTGACCTTGTCTTAAAGTAATGATGGACTGTCGTTTCTCTTTGCTTATTTGAGCTGTTCTTGCCATAATATGGACTTGGACTGTCACAACACAACTGATTGGCATTAAGGAGGAAAGAAATTCCACAAATTAACTTTTAACAAGGCACACCTGTTAATTCAAATGCATTCCAGGTGACTACCTCATGAAGCTGGTTGAGAGAATGCCAAGAGTGTGCAAAGCTGTCATCAAAGCAAAGGGTGGCTACTTTGAAGAATCTCAAATATAAAATATATTTTGATTTGTGTAACACTTTATTGGTTACTACATCATTCCATATGTGTTATTTCATAGTTTTGATGTCTTCACTATTATTCTACAATGTAGAAAATATTAAAAAGAAAAGAAAAACCCTGGAATGAGTAGGTGTGTCCAAACTTTTGACTGGTACTGTATACACACTCAGCCAAACATTGGTTTACCGCAAAAATACATGACAGTAGAGAAATTCACACAGACAATGTTCAGTACTACAAATTACAAACACACACATTCATTTTGTGTTCTTGTTTTCCCACTGTCTTCGGCATGGTCAGACGTGCTTATCAATATACAGCACATTCCAGCCAAATTGAACACATACATTTCCTTCATAAGGAGACAGACCACATGGCGAGGCATGTGTCTGCAGCCAAATTGAACTGCTGCCACTACACAGGAGTGCATGGCATGAAACCTACACAGATCACATTACATATCAAACCAATTCTTTGGCGATCCTTATAGCATTACATTTCTATGATCTATGTAGTTCTGCATATTCAATAATTTCAGAGTATCTAAGTAGCATTTTATATTAAACAATTTCTATGAAGGTTTATATAGAATTACTATGATGATCTATATATCATTACATATCAGCCCATTTCTGAGGATCCATACAACATTGCATAGGAAAAGCATTAGCATCACATATTAATTGATTACTAGGACTAGCATTTTTTATGAGGATCCATATAGTGTTGCATATCGAAGCATTGATCCATATAGCTTTAGATCTACAGTACACTCGGAAAGTATTTAGAACCCTTTACTTTTTCCACATTTAGTTATGTTACAGACTTATTCTAAAATGTATAATTTTTTTCCCCTCAATCAACTTACACACAATACCCCATAATGACAAAGCAAAAACAGGTTTTTAGAAATTATTGCAAAAAAAAAAAAAAATGGACATATCACATTTACATAAGTATTCAGACTCTTTCCTCAGTACTTTGTTGAATCACCTTTGGCAGCAATTACAGCCTTGAGTCTTCTTGGGAATGATGCTACCAGCTTGGCACACCTGTATTTGGGGAATTTCTCCCATTCTTCTCTGCAGATCCTCTCAAGCAATGTCAGGTTGGATGGGGAGCGTCACTGCACAGCTATTTTCAGGTCTCTCCAGAGATGTTCGACTGGGTTCAAGTCCGGGCTCCGGCTGGGCCACTCAAGGACATTCACAGACTTGTCCTGAAGCCACTCCTGCGTTGTCTTGGCTTTGTGCTTAGGGACATTGTCCTGTTGGACCCAGGTCCCGAGCGCTCTGGAGCAGGTATTTGTCAAGGATCTCTCTGGACTTTGCTCCATTCATCTTTCCCTCGATCCTGACTAGTCTCCCAGTCCCTGCCACTGAAAAACATCCCCACAGCATGATGCTGCCACCACCATGCTTCACCGTAGGGATGGTGCCAGGTTTCCTTCAGACGTGACACTTGGCATTCAGGCCAAAGTATTCAATCTTGGTTTCATCAGACCAGAGAATCTTGTTTCTCATGGTCAGAGTCTTTAGGTGCCTTTTGGCAAACTCCAAGCGGGCTGTCATGTGCCTTTTACTGAGGAGTGGCTTCCGTCTGGCCACTCTACCATAAAGGCCTGATTGTGCTGCAGAGATGGTTGTCCTTCTGGAACGTTCTCCCATCTCCACAGAGGAACTCTGGAGCTCTGTCAGAGTGACCATCGGGTTCTTGGTCACCTCCCTGACCAAGGCCCTTCTCCTCAAATTGCTCAGTTTGGCCGGGCGGCCAGCTCTAGGAAGAGTCTTGGTGGTTCCAAACTTCTTCCATTTATGAATGATGGAGGCCACTGTTCTTGGGGACTTTAAATCCTGCAGAAATCTTTTGGTACCCTTCCCCAGATCTGTGCCTCCACACAATCCTGTCTCGGAGCTCTACGGACAATTCCTTTGACCTCATGGCTTATGGCTTGGTTTTTGCTACTGCAGGGAAGGGAGTGAATGGATAAAGAGGATCGGGGGTGAGGTGGAATTTCAATCTGCAGGGCCCAGTGTAGTGAGAATGGCCTTTCTTTGGCCCATTTTCCATGCTATCATTTAAGGGTACTATTAAAGTCAGGTGTGTGTGTGTGTGTGTGTGTGTGTGTGTGTGTGTGTGTGTGTGTGTGTGTGCGGTCGTGAGTATGTGTGTAGGGGGAGAGGGTTAGTATTGATGTGCTACGTGTGTGTGTGTGCGCACATGTTACTATATCTGTGAGAGGTAAGAAACGGAACATTGTAGCCTTACCTATAATTGAAGAAAGGGCCAGTCTTTTGCGTCACTGTGGCTTTGATCAAAGCTGATCTGTGTTCCTCTTTGTCTCTGCCGGCCACTTGAAACCAGATTGCTACCACACTGCCAGTTAGCACAGCTAGGCTATCCTAGCAGCACATACTATCTCCCATGGACCCATCCTAGCTTCTTTCAGCTGGGCCCAATTCTATCTATACCCCTCACCATTCAATATTTTGCAGATCTGTAATATGCAACCTACCTAGACCATTCAGACACGCTGACATCGAGGGGTTAGGGGGAAAGTGGAGGAGTAGGGAGCGATTTGGGACCGGCTGTTTCCCGATTTGGGACCAGCTATCTTTCCCTCTCTCCTTATCTCTCTCATACAAACACAAAACCCCTAACCCTCTTTATCTCTTTTCTATTCCCTTTCACAGTATCCATCTACTCCGTTCCTCCATCTCCCTCCCTCCATCGGCTCTAGCAGGGCCGTGGTGGGGTGGTAGAGGGCTCCGGAGCAGCTGCGGATGGGAGCACCCCCGCTCCCAGACAGATTTTCCACTGTGTACTGAACAGATGGAGCCCCCCCTCCCCCCTCCCCCCACACACACACCAGTTAAACTAGCAATTTCCTCCCCCTTCTAGGAGAGAGGAGGAAGAGCAGGGGGTTGATGAGAGAAGAGGGAAAGAGAGAGAGATTTAATTCCTCCTATCAGCAACAGAGCGCTATGTCATGGAAACTTCACCTTTTTTTAGAAAACAAATACACAAACACACAGAGGTATTACGATAATGGTGCTACTTGTAGGGTGGAATTCAGTCATGGACACACATACACAGGACATATATACACCCACCCACGGGAGAGGTGCACTACAGCACGGTTTGCTTTGCTCTTTGACAAGAGGAAGAGAAGTCAGCCCACAACATAATTAGCAGGTGCCCTCGTCTAAGTCGGCGTTTCCATGCCGATGCCTCTGACTGGCAGAAAATCGGAAGAGAGAGAGACTTGTTTCTTTCTCATTACATTCTGTGTTAACTGAGCACTTCACTTTAAAAAAAGCAGGGAGCAGCTATGCATTGGCCGGGAATGAACAGATGATAAGGACTGTGTGTGTTCTAATTTGGGCATAAAGGGGCTGTGTGTGTGTGTGTCCGTGCGTGGGTACACAGAGGGAGGTTTTCAGTGTAGTGCCAATGGGAGGATGTGGACGCTAGGGTCTTGACAGGATCAATATAGTGTGTAAACACACACACACACACACACATATATATATAAATGCAGAGACACGCACAACTGCAAATGCATGCGTGCACAGGCACACACGCAAACACATACAGACTCCTACACCCTCACACACAACCCTCCACCCTCACACGCACACCTCTCAAAGTTACAGGTATCCACAGCTAGCTGCTCAGCGTTGAGACAACATGGTCGGAAGTCAAAGTTTTCGGACAGAGCTGCTGACCGCTGATGTGTGTTAAGAGTCTCAGCTGCAACTCTGGCCCGTTGCACAGCGGGGGAGCACAACAGTATGTAGTGTAGTAGTGAGACAGTACAGGGCGCCCAGGGGTCTCTGTGTGCGTAATGGTGTGTGCAGTAAACTAAAAAATCTACTGCTGATTCACCATCCTCCCCAGCGTGTTTGTGTATTCCCTTTGAAGAATTCCCTCCTGTGTATCTGTGTGGTCTCAACTCAACAGACAGGTGTGAAGCGAGAGATTAGATAGGGGGAAAACATCCCCCCCACAAGAAAACAACTTTTTTTTTAAATAACTTTTGATTATCTTTCTCAACTCTTCCCTTGAAGAGTCCCTGTGTATTACACTATTTTTCAAACATTCAGTCTCCCTCCTTCTGCTTCCTTAGACTGAGCTCTCACGCTCGCCTTCACGATCCCCCCCTCGCTCTCTTCCTTTCTCTTTCACCTCCAGCTTCATTACCTCAGCCTCTATCTCTACAACTCCCATCTACTCAATCTCTTCTTCTCCCCCACCCCTCTCTCTCTCCTTCTCTCTCTTTCTCTGTGCTGAGGTGGTGCGGGATGCCACAGAAAACTGTCTCCGATTCAGTGAAAAGCTCTCCAGATATCACACCTCCCGCACCTCTCCACACGGCACGCTACGCTCATTAGCCCAAATCACAGGCAACTAAGCCTGATTACACTAGCATATTATGCTAACTTATCAATAGGGATGACGTCAGGGAGCGTTAGACAGACGAGCACTAACTGCTGCCAAAGGCATTTACAGAGATGGACTAGCGAATGCGCTAAAGATGTCGAAAAATGACTGTATAGGCTATGGGGTGATCCGTTGTGATTTTTGGAACTGTTAAAAGTAAGTAGGACTGAGATCGTAACTGGTAATTATTTTCTGACCTTATCAAAGAAGAACAGAGATAAAGTGCCAGTTTTCCCAAAGTGGCCTTGTAGATCAGAGTATACAAATGTTTAAGCCTACGTAGAGCCAACGAAGACCAGCCAACAGCACTATAGAGATCACAGTGGTGTGTCAGACGCTTTTTGTTAGAAATAAACCTAAGGGGCACATGATACATGGAATCAAGTGCCTTCAGGGTAGTCCTTGAGGTCTGTATATAAATTGCATCACTGTAGTCCAAGACAGACAAGAATGTACACTGTACCAGCTCTTTTTTGGAAAATAAGTATTTGGTCAATAACAAAAGTTTCTCAATACTTTGTTATATACCCTTTGTTGGCAATGACATAGGTCAAACGTTTTCTGTAAGTCTTCACAAGGTTTTCACACACTGTTGCTGGTATTTTGGCCCATTCCTCCATGCAGATCTCCTCTAGAGCAGTGATGTTTTGGGGCTGTCGCTGGGCAACACGGACTTTCAACTCCCCTCCAAAGATTTTCTATGGGGTTGAGATCTGGAGACTGGCTAGGCCACTCCAGGACCTTGAAATGCTTCTTACGAAGCCACTCCTTCGTTGCCCGGACGGTGTGTTTGGGATCATTGTCATGCTGAAAGACCCAGCCACGTTTCATCTTCAATGCCCTTGCTGATGGAAGGAGGTTTTCACTCAAAATCTCACGATACATGGCCCCATTCATTCTTTCCTTTACACGGATCAGTCGTCCTGGTCCCTTTGCAGAAAAACAGCCCAAAAGCATGATGTTTCCACCCCCATGCTTCACAGTAGGTATGGTGTTCTTTGGATGCAACTCAGCATTCTTTGTCCTCCAAAGACGATGAGTTGAGTTTTTACCAAAAAGTTATATTTTGGTTTCATCTGACCATATGACATTCTCCCAATCCTCTTCTGGATCATCCAAATGCACTCTAGCAAACTTCAGACAGGCCTGGACATGTACTGGCTTAAGCTGGGGGACACGTCTGGCACTGCAGGATTTGAGTCCCTGGCGGCGTAGTGTGTTACTGATGGTAGGCTTTGTTACTTTGGTCCCAGCTCTCTGCAGGTCATTCACTAGGTCCCCCCGTGTGGTTCTGGGATTTTTTGCTCACCGTTCTTGTGATCATTTTGACTCACGGGGTGAGATCTTGCGTGGAGCCCCAGATCGAGGGAGATTATCAGTGGTCTTGTATGTCTTCCATTTCCTAATAATTGCTCCCACAGTTGATTTCTTCAAACCAAGCTGCTTATCTATTTCAGATTCAGTCTTCCCAGCCTGATGCAGGTCTACAATTTTGTTTCTGGTGTCCTTTGACAGCTCTTTGGTCTTGGCCATAGTGGAGTTTGGAGTGTGACTGTTTGAGGTTGTGGACAGGTGTCTTTTATACTGATAACAAGTTCAAACAGGTGCCATTAATACAGATAACGAGTGGAGGACAGAGGAGCCTCTTAAAAAACAGTTACAGGTCTGTGAGAAATCTTGCTTGTTTGTAGGTGACCAAATACTTATTTTCCACCATAATTTGCAAATAAATTCATTATAAATCCTACAATGTGATTTTCTAGAAAAAAAATTCTCAATTTGTCTGTCATAGTTGACATGTACCTATGATGAAAATTACAGGCCTCTCTCATCTTTTTAAGTGGGAGAACTTGCACAAATGGTGGCTGACTAAATACTTGTTTTCCCCACTGTAAGTGAAATAATCTGTCTGTAAACAATTGTTGGAAAAATTACTTGTGTGAGTGGTTGAAAAACGAGTTTTAATGACTCCAACCTAAGTGTTTGTAAACTTCCGACTTCAACTGTATATATAGGTAGATACCGTAATAGACCTTTTCTCCCATGAAATGTTGGCCTCAGTCATTATAAGCCACTAGTACAGAGAGACACCTGAACTTCTCTCTTCAGATGTGGAGGATTCCTCTCCACAAAAACAAAAAGTCTGTGACCACCTCCACTGCACCCGTCTTCTCTCCCTCTCCATCCCTTTATTATTAATCTTTGCACCAGCTCCATCTCTCTTCACCGAGAACTCCTCCAGTGTATACACACGCACGTACACTTCAAAAATTGATACATCTTTCAACGCTTCTCCTATAAATAGTCCGATCAACAACACCATTACAGTCACACTGCATAGGGAAGCAGCCACTGCTTTAACCCAAACCCTGGCTTCAAGAGATTTCTTTCATTTCTTCAGTGATGACTAAAACCAGATATAAAATGTGTACAAAATATAATGGACCTATATATTTTTTGAATAATATAATCTTTGGGAACTAACAATCACCAAAATAAAAGCTAGACAGTCAGGGAGAATTGGAAATCCCCAAAACAACGAATTTAGCAGTATATATTTTGTTATTATGTTTGAGCAAAAGAACACAGGATTAGCCATGGCAAAATGCACAGAATTGCCAGAAATTAAAACTGCTAAATGCTCTCTCAGGTCCATGGCAGAATATGTAGAATTGCATGACATTTGCTTTAAAACTGCCAATGTTTCTCTAAGCTGCATGGCTAAAAGTGTAGAATTGCGGGAAATGTTCTTTAAAACTGCAACATTTTCTCTCAGCTCCATGGAGAAATTTGAGAAAGTTCTTCCAAATTCAGCTGCGCTGACTGGCTGGCCACACCCCCCTGCCACGCCCACCACCTAAACCTGTCTAATCCTCATCTCTGGGGCAGAATCCATGACATTACTCACTACCTGTCCTTCCCTCAGCGGCCTTAGTGTCAGTGAAAAATTAACAGCAAACAAATCAACATGGAGGGAAATTGAGGTCCATTACTGCCATTTCGGGGCCATTTTAGGTGCCCCCTGTGCTGCTGGTGTGACATTTCTAAGGGGGGTTTAGAGTTAAAGCAGATTGTGTTTCGGTGGTTTGAGTGTGTTAAGTTAGGTTGATGCTGGGAGTCGGGATAACGACCCTGTGCAGTGTGTGTAAGAGAGTGTGTGTATGTGAGACGGTGGGAGTGTGTGTGTGTGTGAGAGCGAGTTACTGTGTGCGTGTGTACGTATCTACACACGAGAGCGTGTGTCTGTGTGTGTGCGTGCAGGAGTGTGTGCAGGAGAGTGAGATGGGGTTAGGAGGCTGACGGTGAGTGAATGTGTGGTGTGCCTATAGGCTTCTCCTCTCATTAAAACTTGAATAGCAGAGGGTTAGAGTAGAGAAACACTTCCAACCACAGAACCACAAAGGAGGCTTGAGGTTTATACAGTACAGGTCTTAACGCTTCCCATGTATTATTTGGTGTATGTTCGCTTATATAACCCCTTGAACGTAACATTTATGAACGTTTGCTCTCTTAATGTGACATCGATGTGCTACGCTTGTTACTTATAGATGATGCAAAGATTCTAAGCCTCTTTGATGGTGTTTGTGAGACAAATGGGACATTGGAGGAAGGAGAGGGAATGAGGTCAGAATCTAATCTATGACTTGGTCTGTGTGCTGCTGGCTGAGAAGCCATTCCCCGAGGTGGCACTTCCATATCATATATCATATTTTGCAGGGGGACCAGCGTGAACCTGTGTAACAAATCTCACAGAGCCTCAGGAAGCCACACAAATCTATATCCTGGTTTGTGTGTGTGTGTATGTGTGTGCGCGTGTGGTGTGTGTGTGTGTGTGCATGCGTTCGTAAATGCGTGTGTCTACCAGCATGCCATTTGCACCCTGCTTTTAGCGCTTGCTTTCTGGTGGCAATTGACCTCTGGGCTTTCAAAGACAAGGCCTTGCGTCAGAGCTGTGCTGGAGCCTCCATGGCATTTGAAACAGCTTGAAAGCTAAAATGGGTTTGAGAGGACAATATTGTATAAAAATACAACAGAGTAGTAGTGTTACCTTAATTGACTTGGGCCTGCTATTGTGGGAAGTCAAAAGAGTCAAATCTTGATATGCTTTGACAAGCTTATGAAGTAAATCCAGTGTTAATCGACGAGAGAAGATGATTGAGACGGCACAATAACGCTGACAGCAATTAACCAGTCGACGGCCATGTGCCACATTTGCATAATGACAGCACAATTACCCAACTGATGAGGCATGAAGCACTTGGAATAGGAGAAACCACGACAAAATGTCCCTGCTTCAGATGTTTGAGTTTGACATCCTAAACTGTCACACAAGTAGAAACCAACAAAATATTACAAAATATTAGCAGTCAGGCCATAGCCTTGTCTACAAGATTCAAACACAATGGTAATATTGACTGCCATAGCCACAGATTAGATTGTGCTAATTATTCACTGCTCTCAGTTGTTTTGTAATTTTGCACAGGACTGTTGCCAAGCAGTTTGTAAGCACTGTACCAAGTGTATCTACACTTATCTATGTCATAAGAGGAGAAAATAAAAAGGAAAGAAAATAAACTAAAAGAAAACAGAGGAGAGGAGCAAGGGAAGATCCCTTTTATCCAGTGTATAAGAGGCACCACCAATAGAGTCCAGCCCATTTCCCCTCAACAACTCTATCTGGCTATTTAGTCCTACACACTGGTGAAACCGTCATTTTAAAAAGGCCCAGCGCAGTCAAAAAATGGATTTTCCTGTGATTTATATACATTTCCACACTATGAGGTTGGAATAATAGTGTGACATTTTTAAAATGATAATGCCATTTTATTAAGAGACATTTGTAAAGACAGCCTGAAATTTCAGCCTGTTTTGGTGGGATGGAGTTTTGGCCTGCCAGGCGACATCACCAGGCGGAATAAGTTAATAGACCAATAACAAAAGAGAGTTTCAAACCTCTCTGCCAATAACAGCTAGATCAGGTTACATATCCCTCCCATTACGCTCATCCAATTAATCCCTCACTCAGATGACTCCTAGACAATCCTAGCTAAATTCTTGCTTGAGAAATTACTCTTTGCTAAGAACCTATATTTTTTTTCTTTTTGATCACCATTTTATTTGAAAAAAATAACAGTAAGGTACTTCATTGTTAACCAGAAATTATTTGATATTGAGATAAAAACGGTTGCATTGGGCCTTTAAACCAGACAAGCCCTGAGGGCCACAGCAGAGAATAGGAGATGATGAGAAAGGGAGGGGTGGAGGAGTGGAGGATGGAGAGAGGTGAAGATTAAAAGGGAAGTGTGAGAGGGAAGGGGAGCAGCCGAGCGAGGGGATGAGGGGAATTTCAATTTCAATACTGCATCACTGGCATGTGAATATAGACACAATAGTACTGCAAATATTGAAGTACACTACATAACCAAAAGTATGTGAACACCTGCTTGTCGAACATCTCATTCCAAAAACATGGGCATTAATATGGAGTTGGTCCCCCCTTTGCTGATATAACAGCCTCCGCTCTTCTGGGAAGGCTCTCCACTAGATGTTAGAACATTGCTGTGGGGACTTGCTTCCATTCAGCCACAAGAGCATTAGTGAGGTCAGGCGCTGATGTTGGGCGATTAGGCCTGGCTCGCAGTCGGCATTCCAATTCATCCCAAAGGTGTTCGATGGGGTTGAGGTCAGGGCTCTGTGCAGGCCAGTCAAGTTCTTCCACACCGATCTCGACAAACGATTTCTGTATA
The DNA here is from genome assembly GCF_020615455.1 of Coregonus clupeaformis. Classification (NCBI taxonomy): domain Eukaryota; kingdom Metazoa; phylum Chordata; class Actinopteri; order Salmoniformes; family Salmonidae; genus Coregonus; species Coregonus clupeaformis. Next base: position 1,479,818 of record NC_059221.1, on the reverse strand, counting down.
GATCTCGCGTTGTGCACGGGGGCATTGTCATATTGAAACAGGAAAGGGCCTTCCCAAAACTGTTGCCACAAAGTTGGAAGCACAGAATCATCTAGAATGTCAATGTATGCTGTAGCATTAAGATTTCCCTTCACTGGAACTAAGGGGCCTAGCCCGAACAATGAAAAACAACCCCAGACCATTATTCCTCATCCACCAAACTTTACAGTTGGTACTATGCATTGGGGCAGGTAGCTTTCTCCTGGCATCCGCCAAACCCAGATTAATGCGTCGGACTGCCAGATGGTGAAGCGTGATTCACCCCTGCTCCAGAGTCCAATGGCTTTACTCCAGCCGATGCTTGGCATTGTGCATGGTGATCTTAGGCTTATGTGCAGCTGCTCGGCCATGGAAAACAGTTAGTGTTGACATTGCTTCCAGAGGCAGTTTGGAACTCGGTAGCGAGTGTTGCAACCGAGGACAGACGCGCTTCAGCACTCGGTGGTCCCGTTCTTTGAGCTTGTGTGGCCTACCACTTCGCGGCTGAGCCGTTGTTGCTCCTAGATGTTTCCACTTCACAATAACAGCACTTACAGTTGACGGGGGAAGCTCTAGCAGCGCATAAATTTGACAAAATGAATTGTTGGAAAGCTGGCATCTTATGACGGTGCTACGTTGAAAGTCACTGAGCTCTTCAGTAAGGCCATTCTACTGCCAATGTTTGTCTATGAGATTGCATGGCTGTGTGCTTGATTTTATACACCTGTCAGCAACAGGTGTGGCTGAAATAGCCAAATTCACTCATTTGAAGGGGTGTCCACATACTTTTGTATATATAGTGTATGTCATAAACAGTTCTGACTGACAGAGCCAGTATGATGGAAGATGTCCGACACCAGAGCCCATCACTTTATAAGGAGCCTGCTCCTCAGTGAAATAAAGGAAGATGTTAACAGTACTCAATTACTATTTCTCCAGTCATGTAAATATATTATACTGTCGATTTCTGATCTCAGTCTCTCTCTCCCTTTCACTCTCAAACACACACTCATGCACACGAGCAAATATGCATGCGAGAAAACACACACATCCAGGAAACGTGCACACACACACACACACACAGCGGCTGGGAGGCCTCCCTCAGGTCAGCTCGTTATTTCAGGACCTGCAGACACCGTTTGTCCTTCCCTACCCCAGTGCACCTCAGGGGGCCAGGGAGTTCAGACATGACTAATTGACAGGGATTACTGTGTTGCGTCACTTCCCACACACAAATACGCTTACAATCTCCAGAGGGATCCTCTTTTTACCCACACACACACAAACACTCAGCGGGTCGTCACAGTGACTCCAGGGACCGTGGCTGTGTGTGTGTGTGTTTGTGTGTGTGTGTGTGTGTGTGTGTGTGTGTGTGTGTGTGTAGTCTCGCATAGCCATACCTCCATATTACGTTATTGTCACGCCGCTCCTTTGGAGGTCTGAAGAATTTAGTATTTGCCAAAACGGCAAGAATGGTCTGCTGGCTTCCCACATGCTCGTACAAGGGGTGCTGCATCACGTGTTATGTTCGTCACTGTTTTTGACCAATGAGTCGAAGAAAGCATTGCAACTCCTCTACTTGAACGCTACTTGAATACACATTATGGCGTGTCTACCAACAGGCTATGATAAAGGTTTAGTGTATCAAGTGTGGCCGACAGTCTGCAATTTATTTAAATTGAAAGTCACCATAAACATGGCATACATTAACATATTTTTATGGGGTTTTAAATAGCTGATTTACCGGCGATCCTCACACACTGTTATAACTCCGCCCAAGCAAGGCATTTGATTGGTTTGACGTGTTGCAAGGCGTCACTGATTTACATTGGTTGTACACCCCATTGTAGCTACTTTGACTTCACCAGGCTTACCGATTAGGGAAGCCTGGTTCTCGACGAGGCTAAGACGTGCTTGGAGAGAACCGAGTGAGCTCAGAGAGACAGATGGAAGAGATCACTCCTGTCAAGACACCAAGGGATTCCTCATGGTTAATATAATACACTGCACGTGTGGGATGGGTGTGTGTGTGTGTAACGAGACCCCCTTACACCAGAGGCCTTGTTCTTGAGCATTCTCTATGTGTGTGTATGTTTTATAGTCTATTACAACATGAGCTTACGCTTAGTGTTGTCACGAGGTTTGGTATCGCGATACTAAAACTATACACGATACCAAAATGTTACAACAGCAAAAAAAGAAAGTGTGAAGCACACATTTGTTCCTGTTGTTTTTTTTTATCACACTTTTTAATAGAAAAACTACTAAATTGGATGATCTAAGTCCACAACAATGCTTAAAGCTGGAATCCTTCATTACAACAACAAAGGAGTTACTGCAAACAATGAACACTTATTTCCCCTCAGATATCATTGCACGCGCGATTAGATGAGCACAATATGTACTGCAATATTTTGTACCATGCTGCGTGACGCAACTCAGCAACAAAAACATTAACAACGGTAGTGGGGTGGCCAGTGACACTGTTTCCCCCCACTGAGGATTCCATATTTAAACCACATCAGGGGACCACTTTTGAGGTCTGTTAAAAATCGAAGAATTGTAGTTATCTTTTAATTTAAGTGCACATGCAATTAGCACTGTTTGCTTAGCAGTGTTTCAGTAGTGCACGTGATGGAGTTTGCCAAACAAATGGCCACTGGATTGATGCAAATAATCATGATTCTGCCAGGTAGGCACAGGACACTTTATGGCTCACTTTTAATTAAGAAGGTTTTTGGGAAAGCCTTTCCATCTTCCCGAAGACGGTTATCATTAGTGATAGACATACGCTCCCCACACACACAGACAGGGGCATTCCCGTGCCGATGCCTCTTCAAAAAGTTGCAAATCACTGATGCATTCTGTTATGTCTTATGCTAGGCTAAACTTGGGCAAATCAATTCATTTTCGAATAAGTTCAATACATTTAGTTGATTTCCAAACATGAGAGACATTTGATAGAAGAACCAGAAATAACAAGATTCTAGTACCGAGACGTTTTTCATGTTGTAGTATCGAAAAAGTATCTACATTTTGGTGAACCGTGCAACACTACTTACACTTATATTAAACATTATCATTGCATGTGTGCCGGGTGTCTGTCTGAATGCGTGTTTCTGTCTCTATGTGTCGTCTTAAAATATGTCTTGGTTACTGTAGATGTAGTTTATACCAAAAATCCTGTGCTAGTGGCTACAGATAACTTGAGTAATATTAAGGCAGGGACGATACCAGTATCACAATACTCATTAGTATTGGGGCAAGGAAACAAAATACGAAGTGGATTTAACTTCTTTAGGAAAACAGTCCCAATGTTGGAAACAAACATCATTATGTTGTCATCCAGAGTCACATTTATTTATTTTCCAAGCTATAGTACACAATGGTCTCCCGAGTGGCGCAGTGGTCTAAGGCAGTGCTAGTTGTGCCACTAGAGATCCTGGTTCGAATCCAGGCTCTGTCGTAGCCGGCCGCGACCGGGAGACCCATGGGGCGGCGCACAATTGACCCAGCGTTGTCCAGGGTAGGGGAGGGAATGGCTGGCAGGGATGTAGCTCAGTTGGTAGAGCATGGCGTTTGCAACGCCAGGGTTGTGGGTTCGATTCCCACGGGGGGCCAGTATGAAAAATATAAATAATGTATGCACTCACTAACTGTAAGTCGCTCTGGATAAGAGCGTCTGCTAAATGACTAAAATGTATTACATACAGCTGGTTTGGAAAGGACTAAAGAGTTTGGTGTGCTTCGTGTTTAAATTTTTGGCATGGAAAAAACATTGCAATACTGGTATCGTACCAGCCCTAGGTCAATACTGACAGAGAACCTGACAAAGCGGCATTGTTATGATGTTGTTAGCTATGAGGTTTCGATTTTTGGGTGGTTACCCTTTAATTCCAAAGCACAGGGGGAATTCCCGTTGCAGGAAAATATGAATCACTGATGCATTGTTCATGCCTAAACTTGGGCAAATTAATACACTTTCAATACATTTAGTTGATTGCCTAAGTTCAGCACATTTTTATTATATTGTTGAATTCCGTTTTATTGTCTGGATTCCGTGATTCCGTCCGCGTTCTCTGCATCACAGATTTTATAGGGCCCTACATACTGTACACACACTCTATAACTACTCCAACAGAATAACGTTTTTTCCACAAGTAGTCAGCCAAACTGAAAAAGTAGCCAGCCAGGCGACCCCGGGCCAGAGGGGTTTTGCCTCCCAGGGTTCGAAATGTTTTGCAGAAGGATCGCTATTTTGGTGGCCTCTGGTACATTATATTGCCTTGATTCCACCCTAAATACACAGTGAAATTATTGAACATTTTATCAAGTTTACCTTCCAGATTGGAAACATTTGTTGTGGTATTGTGTAGAAAGACATGACTTTACAATTTAAATTATTGAAAATGTATGAATTCAGTGTATTGCTAGTTGTTTTGGATATTGTCTAGGTCAGTGGTTCCCAACGCCAGTCCTCGTGTACCCCCCAACTGTAAACAGTTTAATTGTATTTTAATTTAACTAAGCAAGTCAGTTAAGAACAAATTATTACCCGGACGATGCTGGGCCAATTGTGCGCCGCCCTATGGGACTCCCAATCACGGCCAGTTGTGATACAGCCTGGAATCGACCCAGGGGGTCTGTAGTGACGCTGAGATGCAGTGCCTTAGACCGGTACGCCACTCGGGAGCCCCAAGCACACCTGATTCCCGGACAAGCACACCTGGTTCAACTTGTCAACTAAATATCAGACCCTTAATGAGTTGAATCAGGAACTGTATGTTTGTCCAGGGCTGCAACAAAAATGTTTGCTGTTGGGGGTACTCAAGGAGTTGGGAACCACTGGTCTTGGTCTAGGCCTATATGATCAGGACTATTTTGTTAAAGAAAGAGAACATTAAACCTTTTTTAACATTGAACCTGTCTTCTCTTGAGATTAAAGTCTTACTTACAGTTTTCCTGCAAGATATGAATTGCTACAATGATTTTTGTTCTTCAAATTATGTATTTTATTCAAACAGAAAAATGAAGTAAATAGCCCACATTATCTTGGAAAAAAAATAATGGTTAGAAAAAAGGGGAAAAAAGGGTTGTCAGCAGTCTTACAGTGCATTCAGAAAGTATTCATACCTCTTGACTTTTTTCACATTTTGTTGTGTTACAGACTACATTTTAAATTGATTAAATTTAGATTGTATGTCACTGGCCTACACACAATACCCCATAATGTGAAAGTGGAATTATATTTTTATAAAGGTTTACAAATTAATTTAAAATGAAAAGCTGAAATGTCTTCAGTCAATAAGTATTCAACCCCATTGTTGTGGCACGCCTAAATAAGTTGAGGAGGAAAAAAGTGTTTAACAAGTCACATAATAAGTTGCATGGACTCACTCTTTGCGCAATATTAGTGTTTATCATGGTTTACCCCACATATACAATTACTGTAAGGTCCCTCAGTTGAGCAGTGAATTTCAAACATTGATTCATCCACAAAGACAAGGGAGGTTTTCCTATGCCTCGCAAAGAAGGCACCTATTGGTAGATGGGTAAACAAAAAAAGCAGACATTTAATATCCCTTTGAGCATGATGAAATTATTAATTACACTTTGGATGGTGTATCAATACACCCAGTCACTACAAAGATTGAGGCGTCCTTCCTAACTCTGTTGCCGGAGAGGAAGGAAACTGCACAGGGATTTCACCATGAGGCCAATGGTGAATTTAAAACAGTTACAGAGTTGAATGGCTGTGATAGGAGAAAACTGAGGATGGATCAACAACATTGTAGTTACTCCACAATACTAACATACATGACAGAGTGAAAAGAAGGAAGCATGTAGATAATACAAATATTCCAAAACATGCATCCTATTTGCAATAAGGCACTAAAGTAAAACTGCAAAAAATGTGGCAAAGAAATTAACCTTATGTCCTGAATACAAAGCGTTATGTTTGGGACAAATCTAACAACATCACTGAGTACCACACTTCATATTTTCAAGCATGGTAGTGGCTGTATCATGTTATGGGTATGCTTGTCATTGGCAAGGACTAGGGAGTTATTTTTTTGGATAAAAACTACTGGAATACAGCTATTCACAGGCAAAATCCTAGAGGAAAACCTGCTTCAGTCTTCTTTCCAGCAGACACTGGGAGACAAATTCATCTTTCAGCGGGACAGTAATCCTAAAACACAAGGCCAAATATACACTGGAGTGGCTTACCAAGACAACATTTAATGTTCCTGAGTGGCCTGGTTACAGTTTTGACATAAATCAGCTTTAAAATATATGGCAAGACTTGAAAATGTCTGTCTAACAATGACCAACAACCAATCTGACAGAGCTTTTATTTTATTGTACAATCGAGGTGTGCAAAGCTCTTAGAGACTTACCCAAAAAGACTAATAGCTGTAATCGCTGCCAAAGGTGATTCTAACATGTATTGACTCAGGGGGTTGAATACTTATCTAATCAAGATACTATATTATTTTTTGTTTTTTGTTTTTTGTACAAATGTTAGAATTTTTCTTCCACTTTGACAGAGTATTTTGTGTAGATCGTCAACAAAACAGGACAATTAAATCCATTTGAATTACATCTTGTAACAACCAAATGTGGAAAAAGTCAAGGGGTGTGAATACTTTCTGAAGGAACTAAGTATATATCTCTCTGATTTTACATAAGCTTAATAAAAAAGTATCATTAGGAAGGGCCCTATGAAAGTGTTTTAATTTTTTGCCTGTTCTTTCCCAAATTCCGTTTTCTCAGTTTTGATCTTCGCTCTCAAAATCACACTCTTTTTTATAGAAAAACTAATAAAAAAATTGGATGTTGTAAGTCCACAACAATGCTTTAACCACATCAGGAGACCACTTTTGAGGTCTGGAGAACCAGAGAGACTTGACACAAAGCTGGCCAAACAAGATGTAGCTACAAACAAAACGGAGTAAAATGGTTCCAGTCTGCCGTGAACCGTTCATCCATGTATACGGGTAAGAGTCTAGCTACATTTTCCAGATATATGTTTCAAATGTTGTCAGAAAGTCATATTTATTGTAAATTAAATCATACTGTTAGTTAGCTAGCAAACGTTAGCTTGCTGGCTCGCTAGCTAACGTTACGTGTATGATCTGTGTAGTAATATTATTCGAATCAGAAATCCATTTGCATTGCAAGTTATAGCCTAACGTTAGCTAGTTAACGTTGAACCTAGTTTGTTAGCGTTAGCTACCTGCAGATTCATACTACAGCTATGACAATGTTTGTATTGGTAGTAGTATGAGTTGGGCTTATGCCGGCTCATTGCCTGGCTAGCTAGCTACCTAGCTAGATACATGTTTAAACAAAAGACTTTGGCCGGATTATTACATGACCCATCAAATTAGCAGGTGCCTCTGGGGGTGATTACAGCCATCAATTGTATTTCATGAACATGTGTACAGTCGTGGTCAAACGTTTTGAGAATGACACAAGTATTGGTCTTCACAAAGTTCGCTGCTACAGTGTTATGAGATATTTTTATCAGATGTTACTATGGTATACTGAAATATAATTACAAGTATTCTATAAGTGTCAAAGGCTTTTATTGACAATTACATTACGTTTATGCAAAGAGTAAATATTTTCAGTGTTGACCCTTCTTTTTCAAGACCTCTGCAATCCACCCTGGCATGCTGTCAATTAACTTCTGGGCCACATCCTGACTGATGGCAGCACATTCTTGCATAATCAATGCTTGGAGTTTGTCAGAATTTGTGGGTTTTTGTTTGTCCACCCGCCTCTTGAGGATCAACCACAAGTTCTCAATGGGATTAAGGTCTGGGGAGTTTCCTGACCATGGACCCAAAATGTTGATGTTTTGTTCCCAGAGCCACTTAGTTATCACCTTTGCCTTATGGCAAGGTGCTCCATCATGCTGGAAAAGGCATTGGTCGTCACCAAACTGGTAGGGAGAAGTTGCTCTCGGAGGATGTGTTGGTACCATTCTTTATTCATGGCTGTGTTCTTAGGCAAAATTGTGAGTGAGCCCACTCCCTTGGCTGAGAAGCAACCCCACACATGAATGGTCTCAGGATGCTTTACTGTTGGCATGACACAGGACTGATGGTAGCGCTCACCTTGTCTTCTCCGGACAAGGTGTTTTCCGGATGCCCCAAACAATCAGAAAGGAGATTCATCCGAGAAAATGACTTTACCCCAGTCCTCAGCAGTCCAATCCCTGTACCTTTTGCAGAATATCAGTCTGTCCCTGATGTTTTTCCTGGAGAGAAGTGGCTTCTTTGCTGCCCTTCTTGACACCAGGCCATCCTCCAAAAGTATTCGCCTCACTGTGCGTGCAGATGCACTCACACCTGCCTACTGCCATTCCTGAGCAAGCTCTGCACTGGTGGTGCCCCGATCCCGCAGCTGAATCAACTTTAGAAAATGGTCCTGGCGCTTGCTGGACTTTCTTGGGCGCCCTGGCACCTTCTTCACAACAATTGAACCTCTCTCCTTGAAGTTCTTGATGATCCGATAAATGGTTGATTTAGGTGCAATCTTACTAGCAGCAATATCCTTGCCTGTGAAGCCCTTTTTGTGCAAAGCAATGATGACGGCACGTGTTTCCTTGCAGGTAACCATGGTTAACAGAGGAAGAACAATGATTTCAAGCACCACCCTCCTTTTAAAGCTTCCAGTCTGTTATTCTAACTCAATCAGCATGACAGAGTGATCTCCAGCCTTGTCCTCGTCAACACTCTCACCTGTGTTAACGAGAGAAACACTGACATGATGGCAGCTGATCCTTTTGTGGCAGGGCTGAAATGCAGTGGAAATGTTTTTTGGGGATTAAGTTCATTTTCATGGCAAAGAGGGACTTTGCAATTAATTGCAATTCATCTGATCACTCTTCATGACATTCTGGAGTATATGCAAATTACCATCATCAAAACTGAGGCAGCAGACTTAGTGAAAATTAGTATTTGTGTCATTCTCAAAACGTTTGACCACGACTGTACATGTTTATTTATTTTTTTATTTCACCTTTATTTAACCAGGTAAACCAGTTGAGAACAAGTTCTAATTTACAACTGCGACCTGGCCAAGATAAAGCAAAGCAGTGCGATAAAAACAACAACACAGAGTTACATATGGGATAAAACAAAGTCAAAAATACAACAGAAATACATATATATACAGTGTGTGCAAATGTAGCAAGTTATGGAGGTAAGGCAATAAATAGGCTATAGTGCAAAATGATTACAATTAGTATTAACACTGGAATGATAGATGTGCAAGAGATGATGTGCAAATAGAGATACTGGGGTACAAATGAGCAAAATAAATAACAATATAGGGATGAGGTAGTTGGGCGGGCTAATTTCAGATGGGCTGTGTACAGGTGCAGTGATCGGTAAGGTGCTCTGACAACTGATGCTTAAAGTTAGTGAGGGAGATAAGTGTCTCCAGCTTCAGAGATTTTTGCATTTCGTTCCAGTCATTGGCAGCAGAGAACTGGAAGGAATTGCGGCCAAAGGAGGTGTTGGCTTTGGGGATGACCAGTGAGATATACCTGCTGGAGTGCAGACTACGGGTGGGTGTTGCTATGGTGACCAATGAGCTAAGATAAGGTGGGGATTTGCCTAGCAGTGATTTATAGATGGCCTGGAGCCAGTGGGTTTGGCGACGAATATGTAGTGAGGACCAGCCAACAAGAGCGTACAGGTCACAGTGGTGGGTATTATATGGGGCTTTGGAGACAAAACGGATGGCACTGTGATAGACTACATCCAATTTGCTGAGTAGAGTGTTGGAGGATAGTCAGTTTTACGAGGGCATGTTTGGCAGCATGAGTGAAGGAGGCTTTGTTGCGAAATAGGAAACCGATTCTATATTTAACTTTGGATTGGAGACTCTTATTGTGAGTCTGGAAGAAGAGTTTACAGTCTAACCAGACACCTAGATATTTGTAGTTGTCCACATACTCTAGGTCAGACCCGTCGAGAGTAGTGATTCTAGTCGGGTGGGCGGGTGCAAGCAGCGTTCGGTTGAAGAGCATGCATTTAGTTTTACTAGTGTTTAAGAGCAGTTGGAGGCTACTGAAGGAGTGTTGTATGGCATTGAAGCTCGTTTGGAGGTTTGTTAACACAGTGTCCAATGAAGGGCCAGATGTATACTAAATGGTTTCGTCTGCGTAGAGGTGGATCTGAGAGTCACCAGCAGCAAGAGCGACGTCATTGATATACACAGAGAAAAGAGTCGGCCCAAGAATTGAACCCTGTGGCACCCCCATAGAGACTGCCATAGGTCCAGACAACAGGCCCTCATATTTGACACATTGAACTCTATCTGAGAAGTAGTTGGTGAACCAGGCGAGGCAGTCATTTGAGAAACCAAGGCTATTTAGTCTGCCAATAAGAATGCGGTGGTTGACAGAGTCGAAAGCCTTGGCCAGGTCAATGAAAACGGCTGCACAGTACTGTCTATTATCGATCGCGGTTATAATATTGTTTAGGACCTTGAGCGTGGCTGAAGTGCACCCATGACCAGCTAGGAAACCGGATTGCATAGCGGAGAAGGTACGGTGGGATTCGAAATGGTCGGTGATCTGTTTGTTGACTTGGCTTTCAAAAACTTTTGAAAGGCAGGGCAGGATGGATATGGGTCTGTAACAGTTTGGATCTAGAGTGTCACCCCCTTTGAAGAGGGGGATGACCGCGGCAGCTTTCCAATCTCTGGGGATCTCAGACTTTACGAAAGAGAGGTTGAACAGGCTAGTAATAGGGGTTGTGACAATTTCGGCGGCTAGTTTTAGAAAGAAAGGGTCCAGATTGTCTAGCCCAGATGATTTGTAGGGGTCCAGATTTTGCAGCTCTTTCAGAACATCAGCTGTCTGGATTTGTGTGAAGGAGAAGCGGGGGGGCATGGGCAAGTTGCAGCGGAGGGTGCAGAGCTGGTGGCCGGGGTAGTGGTAGCCAGGTGGAAAGCATGGCCAGCCATAGCAAAATGCTTGTTGAAATTCTCGATTATTGTAGATTTATCGGTGGTGATAGTGTTTCCTAGCCTCAGTGCAGTGGGCAGCTGGGAGGAAGTGCTCTTATTTTCCATGGACTTTACAGTGTCCCAAAACTTTTTGGAGTTAGTGCTACAGGATGCAAATTTCTGTTTGAAAAAGTTAGCCTTTGCTTTCCTAACTGCTTGTGTATATTGGTTCCTAACTTCCCTGAAAAGTTGCATATCGCGGGGGCTATTTGATGCTAATGCAGTACGCCACAGGATGTTTTTGTGCTAGACAATAGTGACCCATCCACTAGTAGTGGGTGAGGGGTGGTTATAGCATTTCCTTCACATGACCCATCAATTTACACAAGCGTGTCGGGTAAGTGTAATCTATTTATACAATATTTTTATCTGGACACTTTCTGTTTTTGATATTGCTACTATACAACTATGCAAGTACTATCACTGTACCGTTTACACCTTCTGTAGCCAGTAAATGTGACAAACTTAGATTTTATTTAATATAGTGTGTGTTTACCACATGGCCTCACATGTGAACCCTTAAAGAGATGGGTGGGACTAAGGCTTAAGAGGGTGTGAATGATGCTGAATGGGTGTAGACAAAAGAGCTCTCCAGCAGGTGTACCAAAACATTCAAGGTCCATTTTCTTAAAAGTGGGGTTACAAGACATCAAAACTATTAAATAACACATATGGAATCATGTAGTAACCAAAAAAAGTGTTAAACAATTCAAAATATATTTTATATTTGAGATTCTTCAAATAGCCACTGTTTGCCTTGATGAAAGCTTTGCATTCGCTCAACCAGCATCACCTGGAATGCTTTTACAACAGTCTTGAAGGAGTTCCCACATATGCTTAGCCCTTTGGGGGCCAGTATGAAAAAAATTAAAATAACTGTATGCACTCTAGATAAGAGCGTCTGCTAAATGACTAAAAAGTAATGGAAATGTTATTGGCTGCTTTTCCTTCACTCTGACGTCCGTCTCATCCCAAACCATCTCAATTGGGTTGAGGTCGGGGGATTGTGGAGGCCAGGTCATCTGATGCAGCACTTCATCACTCTCCTTCTTGGTAAAGTAGCCCTTAAACAGCCTGGAGATGTGTTGGGTCATTGTCCTGTTGAAAAACAAATGATAGTCCCACTAAGCCCAAACCAGATGGGATGGCGCATCGCTGTAGAATGTTGTGGTAGCCATGCTGGTTAAGTGTGCCTTGATTTCTAAATAAATCACTGACAGTGTCATACCAACAAAGCACCCCCACACCATTACACCTCCTCCTCGCTTTACGGTGGGAACTACACATGCGGAGATCATCCGTTCACCCACATCCATCTCACAAAGACACAGCGGTTGGAACCAAAAATCTCACATTTGAACTCCAGACCAAAGGACACATTTCCACCGGTCTAATGTCCAATGCTCGTGTTTCTTGGCCCAAGCAAGTCTCTTCTTATTATTGGTGTCCTTTAGTAGTGGTTTATTTGCAGCAATTCGACCATGAAGGCCTGATTCACACATTCCCTTCTGAACAGTTGATGTTGAGATGTGTCTGTTACTTGAACTCTGTGAAGCATTTATTTGGGCTGCAATTTCTGAGGCTGGTAGCTCTAATGAACTTATCCTCTGCAGCAGAGGTAACTCTGGGTCTTCCTTTCCTGTGGCGGTCCTCATGAGAGCCAGTTTCATAATAGCGCTTGATGGTTTTTGCAACTACACTTGAAGAAATTTTAAAAGTTCTTGAAATGTTCCCGTATTGACTGACCTTCTTGTCTTAAAGTAATGATGGACTGTCATTTATCTTTGCTTATTTGAGCTGTTCTTGCCATAATATGGACTTGGTCTTTTACCAAATAGGGCTATCTTCTGTATAACCCCCCCCTACCTTGTCACAACACAACTGATTGGCTCAAACGCATTAAGAATGAAAGAAATTCCACAAATTAACTTTTAAGAAGGCACACCTGTTAATTGAAATGCATTCCAGGTGACTACCTCATGAAGCTGGTTGAGAGAATGCCAAGAGTGTGCAAAGCTGTCATCAAGGCAAAGGGAGGGTATTTGAAGAATCTCAAATATAAAATATATTTTGATTTGTTTAACACTTTTTTGGTTACTACATGATTCCATATGTGTTATTTCATAGTTTTGATGTCTTCACTATTATTTTACAATGTAGAAAATAGTAAAAATAAAGAAAAACCTTTGAATGAGTAGGTGTGTCCAAAATTTTGACTGGTACTGTATATTGTATGCTCCCAAAAAATTTAGAAACAATATTATTTGATACTAATACAAATGCTCAGAGAAAGAGATTTTGTTTAAGAAGCAATAAAAAAGACACGGCTCAAAATGATTGACACCCCTGTTTTCAATACCTTTCAAAACCTCCTCACCTTGCAAGGATAACAACACTGAGCCTTTTTCTAAAATGTTTTATGCGATTGGAGAATCCGTTAAGAGGGATCTTAGACCATTCCTCCATACATAATTTTCCCCTTGATATCCTTTGTCTGCTCTTATGGACTACCTGCTTCAACTCAAACCACACGTTTTCAATGGGGATCAAGTCTGAAAAATGAAAAATGTTGATTTTGTGGTCAATAAACCATTTCTTAGTGGATTTTGATTAGTGCTTGGGGCTATTGTAGGGATGTGCATCTCTCCTGTCATTAACAATTCAATATGCATCTAGATGCATGGGCTCTGATACGATACAGTAACGATACATGTTAGCTTGAAACGATTCGGCACCTGAGCTGAGCCATTGGGCAGACTGAGCATCTACCACCCCATCAGATTAGGGGTGGGAGAAATGTATGCTTTTTGTCCCCCCACGTTTTATCTGAAATCATCATCACCAACTGATTAACTTTTTGCAGATTGAAATTGTTTTGAGCTAGTACTATGTCAATATATATATATATATACATACACACACACAGTGGGGAGAACAAGTATTTGATACACTGCCAATTTTGCAGGTTTTCCTACCTACAAAGCATGTAGAGGTCTGTAATTTTTATCATAGGTACACTTCAACTGTGAGAGACGGAATCTAAAACAAAAATCCAGAAAATCACATTGTATGATTTTAAAGTAATTAATTTGCATTTTATTGCATGACATAAGTATTTGATACATCAGAAAAGCAGAACTTAATATTTGGTATACAGACTTTCAGCTCCCTCCAAAGATTTTCTATTGGGTTCAGGTCTGGAGACTGGCTAGGCCACTCCAGGACCTTGAGATGTTTCTTACAGAGCCACTCCTTAGTTCCCCTGGCTGTGTGTTTCGGGTCATTGTCATGCTGGAAGACCCAGCCACGACCCAGCTTCAATGCTCTTACTGAGGGAAGGAGGTTGTTGGCCAAGATCTCGCGATACATGGCCCCACCCATCCTCCACTCAATACGGTGCAGTCGTCCTGTCCCCTTTGCAGAAAATCATCCCCAAAGAATGATGTTTCCACCTCCATGCTTCACGGTTGGGATGGTGTTCTTGGGGTTGTACTCATACTTCTTCTTCCTCCAAACACGGCGAGTGGAGTTTTGACCAAAAAGCTCTATTTTTGTCTCATCAGACCACATTACCTTCTCCCATTCCTCCTCTGGATCATCCAGATGGTCATTGGCAAACTTCAGACGGGCCTGGACATGCGCTGGCTTGAGCAGGGGGACCTTGCGTGCGCTGCAGGATTTTAATCCATGATGGCGTAGTGTGTTACTAATGGTTTTCTTTGAGACTGGGGTCCCAGCTCTCTTCAGGTCATTGACCAGGTCCTGCCGTGTAGTTCTGGGCTGATCCCTCACCTTCCTCATGATCATTGATGCCCCACGAGGTGAGATCTTGCATGGAGCCCCAGACCGAGGGTGATTGACCGTCATCTTGAACTTCTTCCATTTTCTAATAACTGCGCCAACAGTTGATGCCTTCTCACCAAGCTGTTTGCCTATTGTCCTGTAGCCCATCCCAGCCTTGTGCAGGTCTACAATTGTATCCCTGATGTCCTTACACAGTTCTCTGGTCTTGGCCATTGTGGAGAGGTTGGAGTCTGTTTGATTGAGTGTGTGGACAGGTGTCTTTTATACAGGTAACAAGTTCAAACAGGTGCAGTTAATACAGGTAATGAGTGGAGAACAGGAGGGCTTCTTGAAGAAAAACTAACAGGTCTGTGAGAGCGGGAATTCTTACTGGTTGGTAGGTGATCAAATATTATTATTACAGTGGGGGAAAAAAGTATTTAGTCAGCCACCAATTGTGCAAGTTCTCCCACTTAAAAAGATGAGAGAGGCCTGTAATTTTCATCATAGGTACACGTCAACTATGACAGACAAATTGAGAAAAAATAATCCAGAAAATCTCATTGTAGGATTTTTAATGAATTTATTTGCAAGTTATGGTTGAAAATAAGTATTTGGTCACCTACAAACAAGCAAGATTTCTGGCTCTCACAGACATGTAACTTCTTTAAGAGGCTCCTCTGTCCTCCACTCGTTACCTGTATTTATGGCACCTGTTTGAACTTGTTATCAGTATAAAAGACACCTGTCCACAACCTCAAACAGTCACACTCCAAACTCCACTATGGCCAAGACCAAAGAGCTGTCAAAGGACACCAGAAACAAAATTGTAGACCTGCACCAGGCTGGGAAGACCGAATCTGCAATAGGTAAGCAGCCTGGTTTGAAAAAATCAACTGTGGGAGCAATTATTAGGAAATGGAAGACATACAAGACCACTGATAATCTCCCTCGATCTGGGGCTCCACGCAAGATCTCACCCCGTGGGGTCAAAATTATCACAAGAACGGTGAGCAAAAATCCCAGAACCACACGGGGGGACCTAGTGAATGACCTGCAGAGAGCTGGGACCAAAGTAACAAAGCCTACCATCAGTAACACACTACGCCGCCAGGGACTCAAATCCTGCAGTGCCAGACGTGTCCCCCTGCTTAAGCCAGTACATGTCCAGGCCCGTCTGAAGTTTGCTAGAGTGCATTTGGATGATCCAGAAGAGGATTGGGAGAATGTCATCTGGTCAGATGAAACCAAAATAGAACTTTTTGGTAAAAACTCAACTCGTCGTGTTTGGAGGACAAAGAATGCTGAGTTGCATCCAAAGAACACCATACCTACTGTGAAGCATGGGGGTGGAAACATCATGCTTTGGGGCTGTTTTTCTGCAAAGGGACCAGGACGACTGATCCGTGTAAAGGAAAGAATGAATGGGGCCATGTATCGTGAGATTTTGAGTGAAAACCTCCTTCCATCAGCAAGGGCATTGAAGATGAAACGTGGCTGGGTCTTTCAGCATGACAATGATCCCAAACACACCGCCCGGGCAACGAAGGAGTGGCTTCGTAAGAAGCATTTCAAGGTCATGGAGTGGCCTAGCCAGTCTCCAGATCTCAACCCCATAGAAAATCTTTGGAGGGAGTTGAAAGTCCGTGTTGCCAGCGACAGCCACAAAACATCACTGCTCTAGAGGAGATCTGCATGGAGGAATGGGCCAAAATACCAGCAACAGTGTGTGAAAACCTTGTGAAGACTTACAAAAAACGTTTGACCTGTGTCATTGCCAACAAAGGGTATATAACAAAGTATTGAGAAACTTTTGTTATTGACCAAATACTTATTGTCCACCATAATTTGCAAATAAATTCATAAAAAATCCTACAATGTGATTTTCAGGATTTTTTTTTCTCATTTTGTCTGTCATAGTTGACGTGTACCTATGATGAAAATTACAGGCCTCTCTCATCTTTTTAAGTGGGAGAACTTGCACAATTGGTGGCTGACTAAATACTTTTTTCCCCCACTGTATATATTTTTTGGGGGGGGGAGGTAGATCAGCTTAATATTGCAGATAGATTGTAACTTCCATCAATGTAATTGTCTGCATCACTTCCAATCCCCCATGTTTTTTATATATATACTCCCCTTTATTACTTTTCAACCCCGCCATCCTTTCCCTACTTGGGGTAAATTAGTTAACAACAATGCCCAGGCCTCTACTTCCAGCCTATACTTACTATCTACACCTTATGGACACAGTCAATTTTACAATAATTCTATATTATTTGTTTTTGCTCCTGAACTACTTCTACTCTCAACCTCTCCGATCATTTTCATGATGTCCATCCGGTTTGCTTCTATATGCCATATCTTTCTAACTGTGCTCTTTCACAAAAGCTCCCAACATACAACATATATACTTATTATGGACACAGTATTCCTACATCACCAGTTATCTTGTTATTATTTGTTGTTATTTGCTATTAGTCCCATCCTTCAACTCCATTCAACAACTCCCATCTATCTCTTAACACCATCCATATAGGATTTCTATTTGCCACATATATTTCAACCGTACTGTGATGTTTTACAAAAGTTCTGAACCTTTCTATTCTCATTGCTTCTACAGATTGTGAATTGAAAATAAACATTTTTGCTAAAAGTATTATTATATTATTGATCGATTGACTATGACTTTTCAGATCACCCAGTAATGCTATCTGCAAGGTTAGCTCCAGGTAAATATTGCAATCCTTTAGCCATTCCTGGACCTGTGTCCAAAAACAAGCTACAAATGGACAGAACCAAAACAAATGATCTATTGATTCTGTCTCTTCACAGCAAAATCTGCAGAGCTGGGAAGATTGTATCCCCCATATAAATAACATTCTATTGGTAGCAAGAATTTTATATAATAATTTAAATTGAAAGATTCTAATTTTTGAATCCGGTGTCGTTTTGCGTGTCAGTTCATAAACACTATGCCATGGGATCGGTATGTCAAACATCTCTTCCCAACTATTTTGCAATCTGTATGGGACGGCTGTCAATCCTTTGGGTCCTTAAGTGAAACTGATATACTTGTTTATTTATCACAGTTTTCCTTAACCAATTACAGTGGGGAAAAAAAGTATTTAGTCAGCCACCAATTGTGCAAGTTCTCCCACTTAAAAAGATGAGAGAGGCCTGTAATTTTTATCATAGGTACACGTCAACTATGACAGACAAATTAAGAAAAAAAAATCCAGAAAATCACACTGTAGGATTTTTAATGAATTTATTTGCAAATTATGGTGGAAAATAAGTATTTGGTCACCTACAAACAAGCAAGATTTCTGACTCTCACAGACCTGTAACTTCTTCTTTAAGAGGCTCCTCTGTCCTCCACTCGTTACCTGTATTAGTAGCACCTGTTTGAACTTGTTATCAGTATAAAAGACACCTGTCCACAACCTCAAACAGTCACACTCCAAACTCCACTATGGCCAAGACCAAAGAGCTGTCAAAGGACACCAGAAACAAAATTGTAGACCTGCACCAGGCTGGGAAGACTGAATCTGCAATAGGTGAGCAGCTTGGTTTGAAGAAATCAACTGTGGGAGCAATTATTAGGAAATGGAAGACATACAAGTCCACTGATAATCTCCCTCGATCTGGGGCTCCACGCAAGATCTCACCCCGTGGGGTCAAAATGATCACAAGAACGGTGAGCAAAAATCCCAGAACCACACAGGGGGGACCTAGTGAATGACCTGCAGAGAGCTGGGACCAAAGTAACAAAGCCTACCATCAGTAACACACTACGCCGCCAGGGACTCAAATCCTGCAGTTCCAGACGTGTCCCCCTGCTTAAGCCAGTACATGTCCAGGCCCGTCTGAAGTTTGCTAGAGTGCATTTGGATGATCCAGAAGAGGATTGGGAGAATGTCATATGGTCAGATGAAACCAAAATATAACTTTTTGGTAAAAACTCAACTCGTCGTGTTTGGAGGACAAAGAATGCTGAGTTGCATCCAAAGAACACCATACCTACTGTGAAGCATGTGGGTGTAAACATCATGCTTTGGGCCTGTTTTTCTGCAAAGGGACCAGGACGACTGATCCGTGTAAAGGAAAGAATGAATGGGGCCATGTATCGTGAGATTTTGAGTGAAAACCTCCTTCCATCAGCAAGGGCATTGAAGATGAAACGTGGCTGGGTCTTTCAGCATGACAATGATCCCAAACACACTGCCCGGGCAACGAAGGAGTGGCTTCGTAAGAAGCATTTCAAGGTCCTGGAGTGGCCTAGCCAGTCTCCAGATCTCAACCCCATAGAAAATCTTTGAGGGAGTTGAAAGTCCGTGTTGCCCAGCGACAGCCTCAAAACATCACTGCTCTAGAGGAGATCTGCATGGAGGAATGGGCCAAAATAGTGTGTGAAAACCTTGTGAAGACTTACAGAAAACGTTTGACCTGTGTCATTGCCAACAAAGGGTATAAAACAAAGTATTGAGAAACTTTTGTTATTGACCAAATACTTATTTTCCACCATAATTTGCAAATAAATTCATAAAAAATCCTACAATGTGATTTTCTGGATTTTTTTTTCTCATTTTGTCTGTCATAGTTGACGTGTACCTATGATGAAAATTAAAGGCCTCTCTCATCTTTTTAAGTGGGAGAACTTGCACAATTGGTGGCTGACTAAATACTTTTTTTCCCCACTGTATGTTCTTTAATGCAAGGCCGACAGACAAGCTCCTTACTTTCTCCCCTTTCCACTTTCCTCTTCCACTTTTGCGTTAAGGCTGCAATTATTTGGTTGTAATTTTGGGTAGAGCAGACATTTCCATATGTTTTTGTTAGCTGCATGAGCGACATTACTCCACCCTTTCTACCGATGATATCATTTACGAAGATTATACCTTTTTTAAACATTCTGTCAAAAAATAACGGTTTTTTGTCAATTAGTATATTTGAATTTAACCACAATATTTGTTGCATTATTTGTTCTGTCGTTTCTGGAGGATTAAATTGAAATTGCAACCAACTTTCTATGGCTTGTTTTTGAAATAGTGATATTTGGGAGATGATTTCCTTTTCAAATAACTGAAAATGAGTGGTTGTAATCTGAATAAAGCGAAAAAGGCCCTTCTTGAACATTGGGTGAGACAACCTTATGTCAAGCAATAAAATGAAAATGAATTACTTAAAAATCATACAATGTGATTTTCCTGATATTTGTTTTTAGATTCCGTCTCTCACAGTTGAAGGGTACCTATGATCAAAATTACAGACCTCTACATGCTTTGTAAGTAGGAAAACCTGCAAAATTGGCAGTGTATCAAATACTTGTTCTCCCCACTGTATATCTGTATATATAATTAGCATTGCATTTAGACAATTAATATAATGCAGCTTTGGATTTTACCCATCTCGAAAGCTAATGGTTTAGACCGTTTTGAATTTTACAGAGAGCTTCTACCGCTAAGAACAATGAATGCGAAATGATTGCTGTCCTTTCAATGGCCATCTCAGTCTCCAGGCTTGAACCCTATTGAAAACCTATTGTTTGAATTGAAGAGGGCAGTCCATAAGAGCAGGCTAAGTATATCAAGGATCTTGAAGGATTCTGCATGGAGGAATGGCCTAAGATCCCTCCCAACGTGCTCTCCAATCTCATAAAAAAAATTGTTTTAAGGCTCAGCGTCGTTATCCTTGCAACGGGAGGGTGCTAGAGTATTGAAAATAAGGGTGCCAATAACTTTGACCCCCATCTTTTTTTATTACTTGTTAAACAAAATATATTTCTCTGTATTAGGATAAAATAATAACATTTTCCAATTTCCTTGAGCATAAAATATAGCTAAGTATTTTTTTATCATCTTCATCAAGGGTGCCAATAATTATGTACCTGACTGTATTTCAGACTTCAGCTATGACAGTGATAGGCTAGATGTCTGTTGTCCAGCAATCCAACCCCATCATTGTCAGGAGTTGATCTGCCCACTCTCTGACATGCTACAACACCTCCATACACTGGATGTTCGTGGTGGTTTTGCGAGGGCAAGGCAAGCTTGAGCGAGCCGACATGTCTGGGCATGTCAAAATGCCCCGGCCGCCATAATCAACAATCACTGTTGGCAAAGGAATCAGGAACAAATTATTGACTCAGCGGTCAATCCCTGCCAGTCTAGGCATGTTCCTTTTGACCCAAATATTTTTCCTTCTCTCCTTTCTCAGCGTGCAAATCAATACACGGCGGCGCATCACACCTCTGCTCAGTGAGGCTGAGTGGGACGCTTGTCAGAGAGTCTGATGGCTGTAGGGGGGGTCAAAACTCGCCTGATTTGTTTCTCCTAGTTGCCGAAAAATGCTTCCAGTCGAGCTCTGCGTGTGTACGGAAAGATGCTTATGCAAGCATCTGCTGACTCCACAGAAGTACAGAAGAGATATACTTTCCAGGGGAGAGAGGTACAGAGTGCAGCTTTGGGTGGATGCATCTGTATACTTTTGGAGGGCAACAAACTTTGCCCTGATAACGTCAAGGCAAAAACTAATCAAATCAAATGTTATTTGTCACATACACATGTTTAGCAGATGTTATTGCAGGTGTAGCGAAATGCTTGTGCTTCTAGCTCCAACAGTGCAGTAATATCTAACAAGTAATATCTAACAATTTCAAAACATATACCCAATACACACAAATCTAACTAAGGAATGGAATTAAGAATACATATATGGACGAGCAATGACAGAGCGGTATGGACTAAGATACAGTAGAATACAGTATATACATATGAGATGAGCAATGCAAGATATGTAAACATGCTTAAAGTGGCCAGTGATTTCTATTATTTCAATAGGCAGCAGCAGCCTCTAATGTGCTAGTGATCGCTATTTAACAGGCTGATGGCCTTGAGATAGAAGCTGTTTTTCAGTCTCTTGGTCCCAGCTTTGATGCACCTGTACTGACCTCGCCTTCTGGATGATAGCAGGGTGAACAGGCAGTGGCTCTGGTGGTAGATGTCCTTGATGATCTTTTTGGCCTTCCTGTGACATCGGGTGCTGTAGGTATCCTGGAGGGTGGGTAGTTTTCCCCCGGTTATGCGTTGGGCAGATCACAACGAGAGCCCTGTGGTTGCGGGCGGTGCAGTTGCCGATACAGCCCGACAGGATGCTCTCAATTGTGCATCTGTAAAAGTTTGTGAGGTTTTTATGGTGCCAAGCCAAATTTCTTCAGCCTCCTGAGGTTGAAGAGGCTCTGTTGCGCCTTCTTCACCACACTGTCTGTGTGGGTGGACCATTTCAGTTTGTCAGTGATGTGTACGCCAAGGAACTTGAAGCTTTCCACCTTCTCCACTGTGGTCCCGTCGATGTCGATAGGGGGGTGCACCCTCTGCTGTTTCCTGAAGTCCACGATCATCTCCTTTGTTTTGTTGACGTTGAGTGAGATGTTATTTTCCTGGCACCACACTCCCAGAGCCCTCACCTCCTCCCTGTAGGCTGTCTCATTATTGTTGGTAATCAAGCTCACTACTGTTGTGTCGTCTGCAAACTTGATGATTGAGTTGGAGGTGTGCTTGGCCACGCAGTCGTGGGTGAACAGGGAGTATAGGAAGGGGGGTCCACGACCCAGTTGCACAGGGCGGGGTTCAGACCCAGGGTTATCTCCTCCCAGACCTGGACTAAAGCATCCGCCAACTCCTGGACAGTCTGTGGTGCAACGTGGCGTTGGTGGATGGAGCGAGACATGATGTCCCAGATGTGCTCAATTGGATTCAGGTCTGGGGAACGGGCGGTCCATAGCATCAATGCCTTCCTCTTGCAGGAACTTCTGACACACTCCAGCCACATGAGGTCTAGCATTGTCTTGTATTAGGAGGAACCCAGGGCCAACCGCACCAGCATATGGTCTCACAAGGGGTCTGAGGATCTCATCTCGGTACATAATGGCAGTCAGGCTACCTCTGGCGAGCACATGAAGGGCTGTGCGGCCCCCCAAAGAAATGCCACCCCACACCATGACTGACCCACCACCAAACCGGTCATGCTGGAGGATGTTGCAGGCAGCAGAACGTTCTCCACGGCGTCTCCAGACTCTGTCATGTCTGTCACATGTGCTCAGTGTGAACCTGCTTTCATCTGTGAAGAGCACAGGGCGCCAGTGGCAAATTTGCCAATCTTGGTGTTCTCTGGCAAATGCCAAACACCCTGCACGGTGTTGGGCTGTAAGCACAACCCCCACCTGTGGACGTCGGGCCCTCATACCACCCTCATGGAGTCTGTTTCTGACCGTTTGAGCAGACACATGCACATTTGTGGCCTGCTGGAGGTCATTTTGCAGGGCTCTGGCAGTGCTCCTCCTGCTCCTCCTTGCACAAAGGCGGAGGTAGCAGTCCTGCTGCTGGGTTGTTGCCCTCCTACGGCCTCCTCCACATCTCCTGATGTACTGGCCTGTCTCCTGGTAGCGCCTCCATGCTCTGGACACTACGCTGACAGACACAGCAAACCTTCTTGCCACAGCTCGCATTGATGTGCCATCCTGGATGAGCTGCACTACCTGAGCCACTTGTGTGGGTTGTAGACTCCGTCTCATGCTACCACTAGAGTGAAAGCGAGTGGCGCAGTGTGGCGCAGTGGTCTAAGGCGCTGCATCGCAGTGCTAGCTGTGCCACTAGAGATCCTGGTTCGAATCCAGGCTCTGTCGTAGCCGGCCGCAACCGGGAGACCCATGCGACGGCGCACAATTGGCCCAGCGTTGTCCAGGGTAGGGGAGGGAATGGCCGGCAGGGATGTAGCTCAGTTGGTAGAGCATGGCGTTTGCAACACCAGGGTTGTGGGTTCGATTCCCACGGGGGGCCAGTATGAAAAATATATATATATAAAAATAAAAAAAAGTAATGAATGCACTAACTGTAAGTCACTCTGGATAAGAGCATCTGCTAAATGACTAAAATGTAAAATGTAAATGTAAAGCACCGCCAGCATTCAAAAGTGACCAAAACATCAGCCAGGAAGCAAAGGAACTGAGAAGTGGTCTGTGGTCACCACCTGCAAAACCAGTCCTTTATTGGGGGTGTCTTGCTAATTGCCTATAATTTCCACCTGTTGTCTATTCCATTTGCACAAAAGCATGTGAAATTTATTGTCAATCAGTGTTGCTTCCTAAGTGGACAGTTTGATTTCACAGAAGTGTGATTGACTTGTAGTTACATTGTGTTGTTTAAGTGTTCCCTTTATTTTTTGAGCAGTATATATATATATATATATATATATATATATATATATATATATATATATATATATCAGTGAGGGAAAAAAGTTTTTGATCCCCTGCTGATTTTGTACGTTTGCCCACTGACAAAGACATGATCAGTCTATAATTTTAATGGTAGGTTTATTTGAACAGTGAGAGACAGAATAACAACAAAGAAATCCAGAAAAACGCATGTCAAAAATGTTATAAATTGATTTGAATTTTAATGAGGGAAATAAGTATTTGACCCCTCTGCAAAACATGACTTAGTACTTGGTGGCAAAACCATTGTTGGCAATCACAGAGGTCAGACGTTTCTTGTAGTTGGCCACCAGGTTTGCACACATCTCAGGAGGGATTTTGTCCCACTCCTCTTTGCAGATCTTCTCCAAGTCATTAAGGTTTCGAGGCTGACGTTTGGCAACTCGAACCTTCAGCTCCCTCCACAGATTTTTTATGGGATTAAGGTCTGGAGACTGGCTAGGCCACTCCAGGACCTTAATGTGCTTCTTCTTGAGCCACTCCTTTGTTGCCTTGGCCGTGTGTTTTGGGTCATTGTCATGCTGGAATACCCATCCACGACCCATTTTCAATGCCCTGGCTGAGGGAAGGAGGTTCTCACCCAAGATTTGACGGTACATGACCCCGTCCATCGTCCCTTTGATGCGCTGAAGTTGTCCCGTCCCCTTAGCAGAAAAACACCCCCTTAGCATAATGTTTCCACCTCCATGTTTGATGGTGGGGATGGTGTTCTTGGGGTCATAGGCAGCATTCCTCCTCCTGCAAACACGGTGAGTTGAGTTGATGCCAAATAGCTTGATTTTGGTCTCATCTGACCACAACATTTTCACCCAGTTCTCCTCTGAATCATTCAGATGTTCATTGGCAAACTACAGACGGGCATGTATATGTGCTTTCTTGAGCTGGGGGACCTTGCGGGCGCTGAAGGATTTCAGTCCTTCACGGCGTAGCGTGTTACCAATTGTTTTCTTGGTGACTATGGTCCCAGCTGCCTTGAGATCATTGACAAGATCCTCCCGTGTAGTTCTGGGCTGATTCCTCACCGTTCTCATGATCATTGCAACTCCACGAGGTGAGATCTTGCATGGAGCCCCAGGCTGAGGGAGATTGACAGTCTTTTGTGTTTCTTCCATTTGCGAATAATCACACCAACTGTTGTCACCTTCTCACCAAGCTGCTTGGCGATGGCCTTGTAGCCCATTCCAGCCTTGTGTAGGTCTACAATATTGTCCCTGACATCCTTGGAGAGCTCTTTGGTCTTGGCAATGGTGGAGAGTTTGGAATCTGCTTGTTTGATTGCTTCTGTGGACAGGTGTCTTTTATACAGATAACAAGATGAGATTAGGAGCACTCCCTTTAAGAGTGTGCTCCTAATCTCAGCTCGTTACCTGTATAAAAGACACCTGGGAGCCAGAAATCTTTCTGATAGAGAGGGGGTCAAATATTTATTTCCCTCTTTAAAATGCAAATCAATTTATAACATTTTTGACATGCGTTTTTCTGGATTTTTTTGTTGTTATTCTGTCTCTCACTGTTCAAATAAACCTACCATTAAAATTATAGACTGATCATTTCTTTGTCAGTGGGCAAACGTACAAAATCAGCAGGGGATCAAATACTTTTTTCCCTCACTGTATATATATATATACACACACACACATACATACAGTGAGTGAAGTTGTCCTGTCCCCTTAGCAGAAAAACACCCCCAAAGCATAATGTTTCCACCTCCATGTTTGACGGAGGGGATGGTGTTCTTGGGGTCATAGGCAGCATTCCTCCTCCTCTAAACACGGCGAGTTGAGTTGATACCAAAGAGTTCGATTTTGGTCTCATCTGACCACAACACTTTCACCCAGCTCTCCTCTGAATCATTCATATGTTCATTGGCAAACTTCAGACGGGCCTGTATATGTGCATTCAGAGCGTCTGCTAAATGACGTAAATGTAAACGTAAATGTTGAGCAGGGGGACCTTGCGGGCGCTGCAGGATTTCAGTCCTTCACGGCGTAGTGTGTTACCAATTGTTTTCTTGGTGACTATGGTCCCAGATGCCTTGAGATCATTGACAAGATCCTCCCGTGTAGTTCTGGGCTGATTCCTCACCGTTCTCATGATCATTGCAACTCCATGAGGTGAGATCTTGCATGGAGCCCCAGGCCGAGGGAGATTGACAGTTCTTTTGTGTTTCTTCCATTTGCGAATAATTGCACCAACTGTTGTCACCTTCTTACCAAGCTGCTTGGCGATGGTCTTGTAGCCCATTCCTGCCTTGTGTAGGTCTACAATCTTGTCCCTGACATCCTTGGAGAGCTCTTTGGTCTTGGCCATGGTGGAGAGCTTGGAATCTGATTGATTAATTGCTTTTGTGGACAGGTGTCTTTTATACAGGTAACAAGCTGAGATTAGGAGCACTCCCCTTAAGAGTGTGCTCCTAATCTCAGCTCTTTACCTGTATAAAATACACCTGGGAGCCAGACATTTTTCTTATTGAGAGGGCGTCAAATACTTATTTCCCTCATTAAAATGCAAATCAATTTCTAACATTTTTGACATGTGTTTTTCTGGATTTTTTTGTTGTTATTCTGTCTCTCACTGTTCAAATAAACCTACCATTAAAATTTTAGACTGATAATTTCTTTGTCAGTGGGCAAACGTACAAATTCTGCAGGGGATCAAATAATTGTTTTCCCTCACATATATACATACATACATACAGTGGGGAAAAAAAGTATTTAGTCAGCCACCAATTGTGCAAGTTCTCCCACTTAAAAAGATGAGAGAGGGCCTGTAATTGTCATCATAGGTACACGTCAACTATGACAGACAAATTGAGAAAAAAAATCCAGAAAATCCCATTGTAGGATTTTAATGAATTTATTTGCAAATTATGGTGGAAAATAAGTATTTGGTCACCTACAAACAAGCAAGATTTCTGGCTCTCACAGACCTGTAACTTCTTCTTTAAGAGGCTCCTCTGTCCTCCACTCGTTACCTGTATTAATGGCACCTGTTTGAACTTGTTATCAGTATAAAATACACCTGTCCACAACCTCAAACAGTCACACTCCAAACTTCACAATGGCCAAGACCAAAGAGCTGTCAAAGGACACCAAAAACAAAATTGTAGACCTGCACCAGGCTGGGAAGACTGAATCTGCAATAGGTAAGCAGCTTGGTTTGAAGAAATCAACTGTGGGAGCAATTATTAGGAAATGGAAGACATACAAGACCACTGATAATCTCCCTCGATCTGGGGCTCCACACAAGATCTCACCCCGTGGGGTCAAAATGATCACAAGAACGGTGAGCAAAAATCCCAGAACCACACGGGGGACCTAGTGAATGACCTGCAGAGAGCTGGGACCAAAGTAACAAAGCCAACCATCAGTAACACACTACGCCGCCAGGGACTCAAATCCTGCAGTGCGAGACGTGTCCCCCTGCTTAAGCCAGTACATGTCCAGGCCCGTCTGAAGTGCATTTGGATGATCCAGAAGAGGATTGGGAGAATGTCATATGGTCAGATGAAACCAAAATATAACTTTTTGGTAAAAACTCAACTCGTCATGTTTGGAGGACAAAGAATGCTGAGTGCATCCAAATAACACCATACCTACTGTGAAGCATGGGGTTGGAAACATCATGCTTTGGGGCTGTTTTTCTGCAAAGGGACCAGGACGACTGATCCGTGTAAAGGAAAGAATGAATGGGGCCATGTATCGTGAGATTTTGAGTGAAACCCTCCTTCCATCAGCAAGGGCATTGAAGATGAAACGTGGCTGGGTCTTTCAGCATGACAATGATCCCAAACACACCGCCCGGGCAACGAAGGAGTGGCTTCGTAAGAAGCATTTCAAGGTCCTGGAGTGGCCTAGCCAGTCTCCAGATCTCAACCCCATAGAAAATCTTTGGAGGGAGTTGAAAGTCTGTGTTGCCCAGCGACAGCCCCAAAACATCACTGCTCTAGAGGAGATCTGCATGGAGGAATGGGCCAAAATACCAGCAACAGTGTGTGAAAACCTTGTGAAGACTTACAGAAAACGTTTGACCTGTGTCATTGCCAACAAAGGGTATATAACAAAGTATTGAGAAACTTTTGTTATTGACCAAATACTTATTTTCCACCATCATATGCCAATAAATTCATTAAAAATCCTACAATGTGATTTTCTGGATTTTTTTTTCTCATTTTGTCTGTCATAGTTGACCTGTACCTATGATGAAAATTACAGGCCTCTCTCATCTTTTTAAGTGGGAGAACTTGCACAATTGGTGGCTGACTAAATACTTTTTTTCCCCACTGTACATACATACATACACACACACATATTTACACATACATATCATTTAAAAAAAATATATTTCCCTTTATTACTTTCCAACCCCACCACCTCTTCCCTAATTGGAGTAAACTAGTGAACAACAATGCTTAGGCCTCTACTTCCAGCTTATACATACTATATACATTTTATGGACACAGTCAATTTTACAATAATTCAATTGTGTTTGTTTTTACTCCTGAACTTCCTCTACCCTCAACCTCTCCGATCATTTTCATGATGTCCAGCCGGTTTGCTTCTATATGCCATATCTTTCTAACTGTGCTCTTTCACAAAAGCTCTCAACCTATAACCTATATACTTATTATAGACACAGTATGCTTACATTATTAGTTATCTTGTTGTTATTAGTTGTTGTTAGTTGTTATTAGTCCCATCCTTCAACTCCATTCAACACCACCCATCTATCTCTTAACACCATCAATATTGGATTTCTATTTGCCATATATTTTTCAACTGTACTGTGATGTTTTACAAAAGTTCTGAACCTTTCTATTCTCATTGTTTCTACAGATTGTATACATATCAGTGTACATCAGCCCAGTGTATAGAAATGGTGGTCTGAATTGAAAATAAATGTTTTGGCTAAAAGTATTATTATATTATTGATCAATTGACTATGACTTTTCAGATCACCCAGTAATGCTATCTGCAGGGTTAGCTCCAGGTAAATATTGCAATCCTTTAGCCATTCCTGGACCTGTGTCCAAAAACAAACTACAAATGGACAGTACCAAAACAAAATGATCCAATGATTCTTTCTCTTCGTAGCAAAATCTGCAGAAGAACTGGGAAGATTGTATCCCCCATATAAATAACATTCTATTGGTAGCAAGAATTTTATATAATCATTTAAATTGAAAAATTCTAAGTTTTGA
Organism: Coregonus clupeaformis; assembly: GCF_020615455.1. Lineage (NCBI taxonomy): Eukaryota > Metazoa > Chordata > Actinopteri > Salmoniformes > Salmonidae > Coregonus > Coregonus clupeaformis. The sequence goes on along the minus strand of NC_059221.1, from coordinate 1,450,509 downwards.
ATTCGGCGTCGTTTTGCGTATCAGTTCAAACTACCTTTGATATCTTGATATGACCAAATCCTCAGTATCCCCCCCAAAAAAGATGAGGTTGATATGTGGCCTCTTTTGTGCGAAATCTACGACACAAGAAGATTTAATTAAGATAGGCGACTAGTCATAATTAATTCTGCCTCTATGCCTCTCTGAGTGAGGCATACTGTCAAGAACACAGGCAAAGCTTCAACTGAATAAATTACATACACCTTGTGTGAGTGTTTTTTTCTCAGTTTTTCCATCTAAGTCGAGTTTGTGGAGAGAGAGGAGGGGATGGGAGTCTTTCAAAGCTGCTACAGAGAAAGTTTTGGCACATCTTTTAAGAGTCGGAAGTGTTCTGGGAAGAGGGTAAGTAAGCCCACAATCACTTTCCCCCTCGTCACAGAAACCCTCCCAGTCCTATCACTCAAATCACTTTTCAATTCAAACATCCATGTCTGCTGGTACAGAGTATCCTCCAGGGGACACTCGGTGACAAACACAAAATTGAAGGATTCACAGTTGGTGTATTCATTACCGCAAGGAGAGGTGTGTGGGAGACAGCTAGCTATGGCGGAGATTAACCCCGACTGTAGTTAGCTCAGGTTTCCCATTTGGTTTCCTAATTTTTGTCTTTGTGGCCCAATTCTGCCCAAATTTAACAATTTCTGGTCACCTAAGGCCATGAGGGAGAGTTGAGTGCTCTGTCACCTGTTAGTCATCACTTCACTTGATTGATTTGATTGATTGAGAGTACATTGACACTAAATCTGACTGACAAGAGGTGGCAAGAAAAATGCCAGGACCCGACCAACTGGTGCTCTTCTTGCTTGAGTCACTGGCTTGATAGCCATAATATCAAATATAATAGTTGTAATATCATAATCATATTAATACCATATAATAGCCCTAATAGCAATCGGACTGTCAAATAGGAACCTTACAATATGTTTAATATGAAAATATAGCAATGACCAAGGCAGAGAACCAGAGAAGTGTTTGTATACAATATGAACATCGCTCTCATTATAAACATGACACTGACAATCTTGGCTAGCTAACCACAGCTAGCTCAATGCAATAGAACTGACCCTTCACCAAAGTACAACCCGTGTTGTTCTAACTCGAGCGACGGACTGAGACTTTGCTCTCTGTGGCTGGGTAAATTGCTGTCACAACTGTCTTATTATTATCTGGAGACGACAGGCATTAATGATTGTGTGCAAAAAGTGGTGCTTTGAGCTGCAGCAGAGAGAGGATAATTAAAGGGTGCTTTGTGACTGTCACTTTTTGGCTGGTGATTAGCACTCATTTATTGGGTGGGTTCTGCCGTCTAATTGTAGGTGGTGCGTACCACAAATAGTGTGCAAGTGCTCTCGACTCAGTGGCTCTCTATAGGCTTTCTAATTCTGATCTACCAACAAAAAAAACACCTCTCCATCTCTCCTCACTAATTAGGAGAAATTGTCTGTGCAAAAGCAAGTTCAGAGACAAAGAGGATAGTTTAAAAGTCTGTAAAGATTACTTAATATCTTCTCTCTATTTTGGTTAATTAAGTATCTGGGAGTGTGACCTTGGAACTGAGGACAAGTTCAGTGGAATGCCCCCCCCTCTGTAGAACAGATTTGACTAATGGTGGAGCTATATACAAGCCTTGGTACTGAAGCATCTACCACCATGTCCCCACAGCGCAACATTCAGCTAGTCATGTGAGAGGGGCTAGTGTATTTGGGCCATCTCTAATTGGCCAACTAATCTCACCAGAAACTAAATGACCCGCAGACACGTTGTCCCTCAGAGCCAACTGAAGACCTCAGATGGCTACTGCTGCTCCTTTATGTTTGCTTGTTCCATAAAAACAACCCTATGCCACTGACTGAGAGCCTACAGAACTATTGGAAATGTAATTAAGGCCGGCAGCAGAGCCTTTCAAACACTTGACTAGTGCAGAAACAAACTGCACACTTCAGAAAAGCCTAAACTTCCATATGAGCACGGCAGAGATCGATAAGAGCCACCGTTTTTTGAGGGAAAACGCAGAGGGAGGGGGAAAGATGTATTGCCTCACTTGACTGCCCTCAGTTTCTCACCCGCACGTACATGACTTGGCTCAGTGAAACGAAAGCTATTCTCCTCGAGAGCGAAATCACTTGTCGAAGCAATCTCGTGTGTCATTAAAAAGTAAACAAATATCTGTGGCGGTTCATGATGCCGCGTGACTGGACCTTTTGAGCATCTCGCTTTGATTGAGGGAGCCGAAAAATAAAACCGGAGACATCACTCTCCTCTCCCCAGGTGTTAAGGTGAGGCGAAGTTGAGAAACGCTTCAATCAAGCTCAAATACTCAGCAGCCGTAGACCGCGGACACCATCGACAAAAGTAATTGTCGTGGCTCAGCGAGACAATTATATATGTTGTCTAAAGCTGCTCTAAATTCATAAATTTTAACACAACAGCTCACTTTCTCACAAACAGCTTTTGCCAATGGCCAATCTATGAAGCTAGTGATTGAGCAATTATTGGACAGATTCGTCAAGCCCCCAGCAGTGCTTTTATTCACAGCGTCTGTAGATAGAGGCTCAGATCATTATCAGCATTCTGCCTGCATTCTTACATGGCCAACCTTTGGCTTTGTAGCCCACACACTGAGTGTAAAACTACACATCCCAGCGCTACCAGGAGTCCACCTATCTGAAGCTACCAAACGGTGTTTCATGAGTTTGTTGCATTTACATCACTTATCCAGAGTGACTTACAGGAGCAATTAGGGTTAAGTGCCTTGCTCAAGGTCACAGACAGATTTTTCACGTAGTCGGCTCACGACCTTTCGGTTACTGGCCCAATGCTCTTAACTGCTAGGCTACCTTCCGCCCTAAATATTCATGACCGAGCCAGAAACCAGCTGTTTCCCTCCAATTAAAGAGTGTGGAGATGCGCCATTTGCCAATAAACGTGTGCTTTTTAATTAATGACTCTCGTAGTGCACCCGGCAAACAACTGAAACAATAGCCCAGCATAAAGATTCCCATCTGTGGAATTAGGCCGGAAAGCGGGGCATATAACAAGGCTGGGCGTAGTGGAACAACTCGAGAGTCCGTGTGTCCCTGCCTACATTTGGCAACAGCTAAAGGGAGGAGAGGAGTGAGGTTCTGAATGGGGAAGAAGGGAGGACTACTAGTATTACTGAATTATGAGGCTGGAAACACTCTAGTCTAGCAGTTACTGTACAGCTGTAACTTGGCTTGAAGAAGAGACAAATGAAGTTATCAAAGACCAGATGCGGAGAAGCGTCTCCCATGATAAGGCGGTGGTTCAAACTGAAAGCGTCAGGCTTCAGAGAGGTGAAGAAGCCCGCTTCAAAGCCAGAGAGAAGTGAAGTCATTATTTGTAGGGGAGCCAACACGATGTGATCAGCCGGTGAAGGTAGGGTAGTGAGAGAATTCCCAGAGGACTTACCGTCAGGAGGCTGGGCCGGTGTGAAGTGAACAGGTTTGTCTGGAGGAGATAAAATAAGAGAGAGGGAGAGAGAGTTAGAAAGGGGTTTTTATTTAAGGGAAGATTCAAGGACATTCCCATGGGGTGAGCCACAGTAATTGAGTTGCTCCAAAAAAAGCAGAGATACTCCTCTGGCTTGGGTTTATCGAACAGGTTTTAATAGAGTATCTGAGTGATGAGAGGCCCAATAGATCTCACCAGAATGAATAATAATTGGTATTTTATGAAGAAACATACTCAGGTTTTGTTTCATTATTATCCTAGTTACCCTTTTCATGAATACATTTCAAAGAAATAACTCAAATAGGCACATGATGAATGAAAAATCCCTTGAAGAGGACAATTTTTTCCCTCTACACAGAAAAAAAGATTGGATCCCATTCTTTCCAAATCGGTGAGTTAGCTAATTGTCTTCTCCCTTATACATGTTCCTGCTGCAATAATGCATGTGTTATGTACTGTTGTAGTCTAATAGTAGCAGGGTTGGGGAAAATTATATTTAAATTCCAGTCAATTCAGAAAATACACTGAAATTTCAATTCCAATTTTCTTCAATGAGAAACAATTTGGAATTTGAATTTGGAGTACTTTCTGAATTGAGTGGAATTGAAATGGAATTGTGTGTATTTATTTCATGAAACTCCATATACAGTGGGGAAAAAAGTATTTAGTCAGCCACCAATTGTGCAAGTTCTCCCACTTAAAAAGATGAGAGAGGCCTGTAATTTTCATCATAGGTTCACGTCAACTATGACAGACAAAATGAGAAAAAAAAATCCAGAAATCACATTGTAGGATTTTTTATGAATTTATTTGCAAATTATGGTGGAAAATAAGTATTTGGTCAATAACAAAAGTTTCTCAATACTTTTTTATATACCCTATGTTGGCAATGACACAGGTCAAACGTTTTATATAAGTCTTCACAAGGTTTTCACACACTGTTGCTGGTATTTTGGCCCATTCCTCCATGCAGATCTCCTCTAGAGCAGTGATGTTTTGGGGCAACACAGACTTTCAACTCCCTCCAAAGAATTTCTATGGGGTTGAGATCTGGAGACTGGCTAGGCCACTCCAGGACCTTGAAATGCTTCTTACGAAGCCACTCCTTCGTTGCCCGGGCGGTGTGTTTGGGATCATTGTCATGCTGAAAGACCCAGCCACGTTTCATCTTCAATGCCCTTGCTGATGGAAGGAGGTTTTCACTCAAAATCTCGCGATACATGGCCCCATTCATTCTTTCCTTTACACGGATCAGTCGTCCTGGTCCCTTTTCAGAAAAACAGCCCCAAAGCATGATGTTTCCACCCCCATGCTTCACAGTAGGTATGGTGTTCTTTGGATGCAACTCAGCATTCTTTGTCCTCCAAACACGACGAGTTGAGTTTCTACCAAAAAGTTATATTTTGGTTTCATCTGACCATATGACATTCTCCCAATCCTCTTCTGGATCATCCATGCACTCTAGCAAACCTGGACATGTACTGGCTTAAGCTGGGGGACACGTCTGGCACTGCAGGATTTGAGTCCCTGGCGGCGTAGTGTGTTACTGATGGTAGGCTTTGTTACTTTGGTCCCAGCTCTCTGCAGGTCCTTCACTAGGTCCCCCCGTGTGGTTCTGGGATTTTTGCTCACCGTTCTTGTGATAATTTTGACCCCACGGGGTGAGATCTTGCGTGGAGCCCCAGATCGAGGGAGATTATCAGTGGTCTTGTATGTCTTCCATTTCCTAATAATTGCTCCCACAGTTGATTTCTTCAAACCAAGCTGCTTACCTATTGCAGATTCAGTCTTCCCAGCCTGGTGCAGGTCTACAATTTTGTTTCTGGTGTCCTTTGACAGCTCTTTGGTCTTGGCCATAGTGGAGTTTGGAGTGTGACTGTTTGAGGTTGTGGACAGGTGTCTTTTATACTGATAACAAGTTCAAACAGGTGCCATTAATACAGGTAACGAGTGGAGGACAGAGGAGCCTCTTAAAGAAGAAGTTACAGGTCTGTGAGAGCCAGAAATCTTGCTTGTTTGTAGGTGACCAAATACTTATTTTCCACCATAATTTGCAAATAAATTCATAAAAAATCCTACAATGTGATTTTCTGGATTTTTTTTCTTCTCAATTTGTCTGTCATAGTTGACGTGTACCTATGATGAAAATTACAGGCCTCTCTCATCTTTTTAAGTGGGAGAACTTGCACAATTGGTGGCTGACTAAATACTTTTTTCCCCCACTGTATGTGACTCGTTTCAGGAAACTAGGCTTACATCTTCAAACTAAGGGAAACCATGGCATCCGTGACAGAGAGGGAGAAGTGTCCATCCATGTATATGGGTAAGATAGTCTAGCTAGCTACATTTACAGATATTACACATTTCTAATTTTGTCAGAAAGTCGTTTTCATTTCAAGTTAAAGTGTACTGTACTGGCTGGCTCGCTAGCTAACGTTATGTGTATGATCTGTGTAGTAATATTATTTGTATCTCAGAGCTAGCTAGTTATAGCCTAATGTTAGCTAGCTAACATTGAACCTGGTTGGTTAGCTACTTGCAGATTCATGCAGGATAGTAACATTATGAGTTGGGATTATGGTTCATTGTTTAGCTAGCTAGATACATGTCTAAACAAAAGAGTCCACTATGCAAGTAACCATTTCAATAAAATGTTCATGATGTCACTGCGAAAACTGTCGATAGACGTAGCTGGTAAATTCGTTCTGATTATCTACCCCGATTTCAGAGCACTCTCTTTTGAGTCTGGATAACATAAAAACAGCCTAACCAGCTCTGATAGGGCGAGTAAAATGGTCAAGCTAGCCAACATTAGCAGTTAGCCTGGGTGCTTGACTGCTGTTGTTAGGTCAGAACGCTCGGATCAACCCTACTCCTCGGCCAGAGCGTCCAGTGTGTGTTCTAAAAGCTCAGAGAGCGAAACGCTCTGAATTTTACGAATGGACAATCTGACAACGCTCTGAGTTTACGAATGCCCAGAGCACACTCTGGCACTCCAGATTAAATTGAAGAACACACATTTTACATTTTAGTAATTTAGCAGACGCTCTTATCCAGAGCGACTTACAGTAGTGAGTTAATTTTTTTTTTTCATACTGGTCCCCCGTGGGAAACGAACCCACAACCCTGGCGTTGCAAACGCCATGCTCTACCAACTGAGCTACACGGGACTACACGTAGTATACACACCCGTAGTATAAATCAGCCTTTAGTCTTGACATTTTTGGTTGTTTAGTACATGGCCTCACATGTGAATCCTTAAAAAGATGGGTGGGGCTAAAGCTTAAGAGGGTGTGAACGATGCTAAATGGGTGTAGACAAAGAAGAACTTTCCAGTAGTCGTAGCAAAACATTCAAGGGCCATTTTCTCAAAAGTGAGGTTACAAGTTTATCAACTTTCAAAGCAGAATTACTTTCCCAGTGTTCCTCAACTGTAGTGTATGATACACAATTTTCTAGCTCTGTGTCTCTACTTTTGTCCAATGTAAAAATCACAATTTCGCTACATAAGACCGAATCGAGCCGGTCGGTCACATATATTATTTTTCATTTATTTCCCTTAGCCTCCTTGTGACATTGAAATGCTCAGTCTGTGTGGGTGTTGATACAAATGTTTATATATTTACATACACAGCCCTGATTGGCGTATAGGATCGTCTAGACTCCGCATACCCCTTCAAAGTAGGAGGATACATATGAAAATAAACAATGAATGTTCATTGGTTAGAAAATTCAGATCAGATTGTTATGTCATGATCTGAGCGAAAAACGAAATCCCACCTGAACAGGTTGAAATTCCAGGCATTTTTTACAAACAGCTCTTACACAAAAAGGGCATTATCATCATTTTCACAATTTCAGAGTTTTATTTCGACCTCATAGTATGGAAATATCAACCAAAAAACAGGAAATTACGTTTAACTGCACTGCCCCTATAATCAAGATCTAATTAATTGTTCTAATCTAATTATTCTGTAGACAGTTTTAAACGCCTTCAGCATTCAACTGTATTTGACTGGGTGTTGATTAGTCTTGAACCTTTTGCTCAGACAACACAACTAACACAGGATTCTGGTACTCAGAAATAGCCTGGCATGTCTAATGCACATGACACTGAATAAAGCAGTGCTAAAAATGCACACTTCAGGTACTGTGGTGGAACACCTATGTGGGTGTCAGGACACAATTGGGACTCCAGCGATACTGGGGTTTTCCTATTTTAATCCCATTGCACAGAGCCAATTAACACTCATTGATATAAAGCTTTGAATACTTTTTTGAAAACTTTAATTCGGTAAAACATTAATAAATTAAGCGTAACTTACACAATTTACAGACAATATGTCACCCACAAATACACTCGCTCTCCGAAAGGTCACTCTAGTGTTGCTTCATGGTAATGTTGCTGCTCATCTACCAGCCACCAGGCAATGGGCGGCAGGTAGCTTAGTGGTTATAACCGTTGTGCCAATAACCGAAAGGTCGCTGGTTCTAATCCCTGAGCCGACTAGGTGAGAAATCTGTTGATGTGCCCTTGAGCAAGGGCACCATCAGGCCACCATCAGGCCATTTTCAATGTAGGCCAATAACCACTCCAAGTGGGGACACTCTCCATGCCAAGAGCTTTCTTTCACATCCAAAGGCATTTCATCTGGCTACTTTATCCCACAGTTCAAAGTAAATGCTAAGGCTTTGGGGGAGAGAAAGGACTCAAAAGGAAGGCTGCCTGGGCTGTGTGTTGAGGGAAAGCTGACTTTTAGCAGCTGAGATAGCACCGGCAGAGGTCAAGTGGGCCAGTATTTTATATCTTGAGTTAGAGACTTTACAGTCTACGTAAAATAAGCGACATCCTACTGACACATTACTTTTCTTGTACCAATAGTCATGCATGCATACTGTCATTCCAAGATGGCGTAGCAGTGCGGTCGTGGTTTTTTTCTGTGTCCTAGTGTAAATAGCCAGTTTCTTGTTTTTTGTCTATTTTGTATATATTTCTCAATTTTACTTTTCATTCTTTAACTAAATATACTTTCCTGCAACCCGCCTCACCCAACGTGGAAAGGATTATATTATTTCTTTATAACTTTTATCAAGAACCTTAAGCTGAAACTAGTCTAGCTGCAACCGAATGGCTACTTGCTATTAGCCACCGTTAGCGTCTTCACCATTGCACTACCCAACAGCCAGCTCTAGCTCTAGCCTGGACAATTCGTCGGCCAGTCTGCACAGCGTGCTATCGACCCAGAGCATATCAGACTTTCTGCCGGAATCACTGGACCCTAGCGCCGGATCATAGCAACCAACTAGCTGCAACCTGTTGTTGGCTAATTACCATTGCCCCTTAGCAAGCACCAGTTAGCCTTGAGCTAGCCTCGAGCCAGGCCCATCTCCCGGCTATCTACCTCTCTGTCAACCGGACGGGACCTCCTAGGGTTGACACTGAGCCCCGCCGATCCAACACGACTGGTTTGCCGACGAAATCGTCTGATGTGGTTTCAACAGGCTTCCCGTTGCGACGACCACGAAGATCCATCTGCTAGCCCCGGCCCGCTAGCACACGCAAACTACAACTGTGCTTCCTGCTCGCTGTGCTGAAGCACCAATTTGAACTGCTCTCGGACTCACATATTGCTGTTAACTGGACCTTATGATCACTCAGCTGCACAGCTGATGCCTGCTGGACTGTTCCTTTACACGGTACCCTGTCCTGTTTATTCTGTTTAGCCTCAGCCCAAACTTTATCGCCATTACCAGTTGTTGTCTTAGCTCTCTCTAATAACACCTGTGATTGCTTTATGCCTCTCTCCCATGTCAATATGCCTTGCCTATTGCTGTTTGGGTTAGTTCTTATTATACAATTTCACTGTAGAACCCCAAGTCCCTCTCAAACTGCCTCAAATAGTTCCTTTGTTCCACCCCCCATACACGCCGAGACCGGCTCAATCGGTGCCTCCAGTGATGCTATCTGTTTCATTGTTAACCAACGCTTAGGTTTACCTCCACTGTACTCATATCCTTCCATATCCTTTTCTGTACATAATGCCCTGAATCTTTTCTACAACGCCTGGAAATCTGCCCCCTTTATTCTATGTACCCAACGCACTAGAAGACCAGTTCTTAAAGCGTATCCTAATTCTACTCCTCCTCTGTTCCTCTCGTGATGTAGAGGCTAACCCAGGCCCTGCAGCCCCCAGTATCACTCCTACTCCCCAGGAGCTATCATTTGTTGACTTCTGTAACCGTAAAAGCCTTGGTTTTCTGCACGTAAATATCAGAAGCCTCCTTCCTAAGTTTGAGTTATTCACTGTGTTAGCACACTCCGACAACCCTGATGTTCTAGCATTGTCTGAATCCTGGCTTAGGAAGGCCACCAAAAATTCTGAAATGTCCATCCCCAACTATAACATTTTCCGTCTAGATAGAACTGTCAAAGGGGGTGGAGTTGCAATCTACTGTAGAGAGCCTGCAGAGCTCTATCATTCTATCCAGGTCTGTGCCCAAACAGTTTGAGCTTCTACTTCTAAAAATCCACCTTTCCAGAAATAAGTCTCTCACTGTTGCCGCTTGCTACAGACCCCCCTCAGCCCCCAGCTGTGCCCTGGACACCATATGTGAATTGATTGCCCCCCATTTATCCTCAGAGTTCGTACTGCTTGGTGACCTAAATTGGGATATGCTTAACACCCCGGCCATCCTACAATCCAAACTAGATGCCCTCAATCTCACACAAATTATCAACGAACCTACCAGGTACAACCCTAAATCCGTAAACATGGGTACCCTCATATATATCATCCTGACTAACTTACCCTCTAAATACACCTCCGCTGTCTTCAACCAGGATCTCAGCGATCACTGCCTTATTGCCTGCGTCCGTAACGGGTCCGCGGTCAAACGTTCACCCCTCATCACTGTCAAACGCTCCCTAAAACACTTCAGCGAGCAGGCCTTCCTAATTGACCTGGCCCAGGTATCCTGGATGGATATAGATCTCATTCCGTCAGTAGAGGATGCCTGGTTGTTCTTTAAAAGTAATTTCCTCTCAATCTTAAATAAACACGCCCCATTAAAAAAATACAGAACTAAGAACATATATAGCCCCTGGTTCTCCTCAGACTTGACTGCCCTTGACCAGCACAAAAACATCCTGTGGCATACTGCATTAGCATCAAATAGCCCCCGCGATATGCAACTTTTCAGGGAAGTTAGGAACCAATATACACAAGCAGTTAGGAAAGCAAAGGCTAACTTTTTCAAACAGACATTTGCATCATGTAGCACTAACTCCAAAAAGTTTTGGGACACTGTAAAGTCCATGGAGAATAAGAGCACTTCCTCCCAGCTGCCAACTGCACTGAGGCTAGGAAACACTATCACCACCGATAAATCTACAATAATCGAGAATTTCAACAAGCATTTTGCTACGGCTGGCCATGCTTTCCACCTGGCTACCACTACCCCGGCCATCAAATCAAATCAAATTTTATTGGTCACATGCGCCGAATACAACAGGTGCAGACATTACAGTGAAATGCTTACTTACAGCCCTTAACCAACAGTGCATTTATTTTAAACAAAAACAGTAAAAATAAAACAACAACAAAAAAAGTGTTGAGAAAAAAAAGAGCAGAAGTAAAATAAAAAAACAGTAGGGAGGCTATATATACAGGGGGGTACAGCTATGCACCCTCCGCTGCAACTTGCCCATGCCCCCCGCTTCTCCTTCACACAAATTCAGACAGCTGATATTCTGAAAGAGCTGCAAAATCTGGACCCCTACAAATGATCTGGGCTAGACAATCTGGACCCTTTCTTTCTAAAACTAGCCGCCGAAATTGTCGCAACCCCTATTACTAGCCTGTTCAACCTCTCTTTCGTAACGTCTGAGATCCCCAGAGATTGGAAAGCTGCCGCGGTCATCCCCCTCTTCAAAGGGGGTGACACTCTAGATCCAAACTGTTACAGACCTATATCCATCCTGCCCTGCCTTTCAAAAGTTTTTGAAAGCCAAGTTAACAAACAGATCACCGACCATTTCGAATCCCACCGTACCTTCTCCGCTATGCAATCCGGTTTCCGAGCTGGTCATGGGTGCACTTCAGCCTCGCTCAAGGTCCTAAACGATATTATAACCGCGATCGATAATAGACAGTACTGTGCAGCAGTCTTCATCGACCTGGCCAAAGCTTTCGACTCTGTCAACCACCGCATTCTTATTGGCAGACTAAATAGCCTTGGTTTCTCAAATTACTGCCTCGCCTGGTTCACCAACTACTTCTCAGATAGAGTTCAATGTGTCAAATCGGAGGGCCTGTTGTCTGGACCTATGGCAGTCTCTATGGGGGTGCCACAGGGTTCAATTCTTGGGCTGACTCTTTTCTCCGTGCATATCAATGATGTTGCTCTTGCTGCTGGTGACTCTCAGATCCACCTCTACGCTGACGACACCATTTTATATACATCTGGCCCTTCATTGGACACTGTGTTAACAAACCTCCAAACGAGCTTCAATGACATACAACACTCCTTCAGTAGCCTCCAACTGCTCTTAAACACTAGTCAAACTAAATGCATGCTCTTCAATCGAACGCTGCTGGCACCCGCCCACCCGACTAGAATCACTACTCTCGACAGGTCTGACCTAGAGTATGTGGACAACTACAAAAACCTAGGTGTCTGATTAGACTGTAAACTCTCCTTCCAGACTCACATTAAGAATCTCCAATCCAAAGTTAAATCTAGAATTTATTTCGCAACAAAGCCTCCTTCACTCATGCTGCCAAACATGCCCTCGTAAAACTGACTATCCTACCGATCCTTGACGGCGATGTCATTTACAAAATAGCCTCCAACACTCTACTCAGCAAATTGGATGTAGTCTATCACAGTGCCATCCGTTTTGTCTCCAAAGCCCCATATACTATCCACCACTGTGACCTGTACGCTCTTGTTGGTTGGTCCTCACTACATATTCGTCGCCAAACCCACTGGCTCCAGGCTATCTATACATCACTGCTAGGCAAATCCCCGCCTTATCTTAGCTCATTGGTCACCATAGCAACAACCACCCGTAGTATGCGCTCCAGCAGGTATATCTCACTGGTCATCCCCAAAGCCAACACTTCCTTTGGCCGCCATTCCTTCCAGTTCTCTGCTGCCAATGACTGGAACAAATTGCAAAAATCTCTGAAGCTGGAGACTTATCTCCCTCACTAACTTTAAGCATCAGTTGTCAGAGCACCTTACCGATCACTGCACCTGTACACAGCCCATCTGAAATTAGCCCACCCAACTACCTCATCCCTATATTGTTATTTATTTTGCTCATTTGCACCCCAGTATCTCTATTTGCACATCATCTCTTGCACATCTATCACTCCAGTGTTTATACTAATTGTAATTATTTTGCACTATAGCCTATTTATTGCCTTACCTCCATAACTTGCTACATTTGCACACACTGTATATATATTTTCTGTTGTATTTTTGACTTTATGTTTTGTTTTACCCCATATGTAACTCTGTGTTGTTGTTTTTATCGCACTGCTTTGCTTTATCTTGGCCAGGTCGCAGTTGTAAATGAGAACTTGTTCTCAACTGGCTTACCTGGTTAAAAAAAGGTTAAATAAAATAAATAATAAAAAATATAAATCAGCATTCCTCCAAGTATACATACACATCTGGCAAGCAAATGCACTCACGTAAAGCCTTTACACTATTGACCAAGACACACAAACACATGGTGGCTACAAAGAGACCAAGGGAGTACATTGTACTGTAGAAGGGTGTGTATGTGTGTGTGTGTGTGTCTGGCGTGCGTGTGTGTGCATGTGTGAGTGTATGTTGTAGTACTATTGATGGACGTACAGTTGTTCAGGAAGAGCAGCACGGCAAAGCCCAGCGTAGAGGTGGCCAGCAGGATAAGACAAATGTTACAGGGGATCATAAAGTAGCGCACCACCAGGGACACCTTGTGTTGGTACATCCGGTCCCGCACTAGGGGCGGCGTGGGGTAATGGCAGCTGGTCATACTCCACTTCCAGAGTTCCCCCCTGACGGGGAGGTACGGGTAACGGGGTGGGAGAAGAAGAACCCGAAGAACCACAGAATTAAAATGACACGTGAAATGAGGGAAGTGGACGAGAGGAGAGAATGATAGACTGGGTAATGGCTGGTAGATTCAGCTCTGACTCCTGCTATGTTCCGCCGTGAGGAGGGAGTCGCAATTGCTTTCAGAAAGACACGGTGTGAAGCTTTTAGCGGTTTCCAGGCAACTCATTTTGGAAACTAATAACATCCATTTGTGGGAAGAGGACAGAGGGGTCTGGGCCTCCACTCCTACAGCCCCCCACCTGTCCACACTACCTCCATTTTAATCCAAGCACTGGGAGGGGACCACGACAGATTGTATGTGTGGGCAGTGAGTAAACATACAGTATGAAAGTGTATGTGTGAACTAGTGTGTGTGCGTGTCTGTGTGTGTCTGTGTGTGTGTCCGCGTGCACCAACCACACGTATGTGCATGTGAAAGTTCAAAAAGGTACAGTAATTCCACAGTAAGGAGCCTCCTTGATCTCTTTACAGCCTTTGTCCACAATTCTACTTCCCACTGGTCTCCCGGCAGCCCTCAAGACAAAACGACCCAGGCTCCACTGCACTGCCACAGCATTCACCAAGAGTAGCCCCTGGTGACTTGGCGGGGGAGCATCTTCCTTCAGCCTCCTGTGGCTGATAAACTGCGAGCCTTGGGGCTAGAGCTCCAGCAGCTCTGGAGCTGTAAGGACATTCATTAGCAACGCTCCAAGTAAAACATGAACAACTGCTTCTTTGTATCCACTTGGCTGCCCGCAACCTTATTGTTCTGTATAGCTCCAGTCAGGACCAAAATAAAGCCAGCAGCAACACGACTGTCTCCTCCGAGCACAGAGGAGCACGGAGCTGCCCCTGTTGCCGCACACTTGAATCGAGTGTTAGCGTAATTAGCGGGTGGCTAGTAAGCAGCTGGCCGCCGCTCGCTAAACCATATGCTCTCAGGAGCGTGAAGGGGAATATTTTTGTCCACCACCCCCTTTCCTTGTTTCAAAACACTGTGGCCCCCTCGCCACTCGCATTTGGGGACCACCCCTGGAGTCCGGAGAAAGCAGGTCAGAAGAAGAAGTAGAGAGGGGCGGGAAGTTGGAAGGGAAACTATTTATGCCCCCTTTCTCTGTCCCTCAGCACAAGTCGTCTTCTCCTTAGCGCTGTTCTGCCAGAGACCGGCTATACAGAAGCGACAAGCCACAGCCGACACCAACTGAAGAAAAATAAACTGAGAGAAAAAAAGAGAGAAAAAGACTGTTGTGCCGGATAAGAAATTAACAGACAAGCACTGAAGACTGTGTATCTCTTTCTTTCCTCGTGTCCACCCGATGGCATATTCATTCAAAAACAAATTGTGAGGGGGGTTCTTGTTACCTTCCTCTGTCCGAGAGTGTCACTTGGTTTTCTCCTTGTCTGAAAAACAGTTGCTTATTCACACATTTTTCATTGAGGAGAAGCTGCTCGTTGAGGAGAAGCTGGATCGATCTGTCTTTTCTCTCCTTTTTCTCAAGCATCCATTCCTTCCGTCTGTTCCTCTTCCAGAAGCTACTCCCGGTTGCTTGTCCTGGGCTCTGCTGCTGATTATCTCCTTCAAGTTGCTCCTCCGAGGGACAGGGCCATTCACTGGCAGCCAAAACTACAACTTGGAGCTCTGTGTATTCATAGAGTATTCACAGCGCACACAATCCCCAGGCAGCAGGTAGTCCACTGTGTCAATACACTTTGCTGCTCAGCCAGCCAAGCCCCAGCCAACGAGTGAGTGCGAGAGAGAGAGAGAGAGAGTGTAGCCAGCGAGCTGCAGATAGAGACAGCCAGAGCAGAGCAGGAGAGTGATGAAGATGAAAGAGGAAGAGAAGAGACACTTGGTCCACCTCTTGCATTTTACAACAGCGGCTGAGCGTGTCGTCTCCCGAGCACTGTCACTATTTGGAGCAGTGCATCTCCCTGCTTGCCTCAGCCCTGAGGAAAAGACAGCGTGGAGAGGAGAGGGGGAGTGAAAGAGAGGGTCTGTCTCTAACAAAGAGTGGAGGGAGAGGGGGAAAGACGAGGGAAATTAAAGCTTTTGGGAATATTTTGGGAATACTTGGGGCCTGTTGGGGTGGAGGGCAGCAACAGTGCAAGAAAAAAAAAAAAAACTGAAGAGGGATTGGTCTCAAAGATGTCAACCACCTCCTCGTTTAATCTGAATGAAAAAGAAACCCACTAAAGTCGACATCAATTCAAAGGTTTCTGACACACAAAACAACAAACATTTAATGAGGTGAATTAATAAACCATGGGGGAATAAAATCGTATACATTTAGGTCAATCAAATATTGGCCAATTTTCAAATGCTAATTGGACCAACACACTTCCAATCTGCTGGCAATGTGCCTCGGTACAACCTCCCTATACGGTTCACATGAATAAGCCCATATTCAATTAAAAACATATTCAAACTGGGGATTTTTGTTTGCCTCGCTCACTTTCATGACATCATTCCACATGTTTGTTCCCCTTTCCCCCGTGACAAATAACAGACAAATGAATATTCCACAGGTCTGGCGACTGATCTGAGAATAAATTTGCACCTAAACCCATAGCATGTCATTTTATGTGCTTTTTTAAGATCGTGGGGTGGTCACGCCTTGTTTTGAAATACCACTATACATCAATATCTACTTACACCAACACAATGGCAAGTGATCATCCGAGCAAGACAGATGCAAGGCGGTATATATCAAATATTTATGTTCTTTCACTCTCTCTCTTTCACCCTTTCTATGCCTAACACATGAACGCGCACACACACACACACACAATACGTACCCATGAATGAATGCGCACACACACAGACATGCATAGACACACGCACACTGATGCATAAAGTAGCTGCATTTATACAGAAAAGGCATGAGCAAACAATCTCATTGTGCCACACCTACAAACACTAACCCTTCACATTTCTCTCTCAAACACACACAAAATACACCTTTATTTCAGTCTCTCTCTGACATACACTCACACACACAAACAGGGTGGGGATCTGCTCTGGTCCTGCAGTCTGGAGGTAACCTCTCAGAGAACACAGGGTCACCCAGGTCTCAGTCAGCCTGAAGGGGGCAGGCAGGGTTCAACCACCAGCTGCAGCCTGCAGCCCAAGGCTCAGCTCAGCTCTGCCCTCACGAGCAACATGATACCTTTACAGGTAGGTTACTTCAGCCAGAGGTCTGCTTAAACCCTCTCCCATTGCACATCAAGGCTGAGTGATGGACTGGGAAAGATAAACCTAGTTTTCTCTCTCTCAGGACATGGTACACAAAGCAACAATCTCATGATCTTCCTACAGTGATCTAAAGTACCTAAACCATGCGGAATCCATTCAGTAGAGGGCGCCACTGAGCTGTTGCTCTTCTGAGTCACTCAACGTAGAGCCAACACGACCCAAATAGACTACTCAGTTCACATCAAAGCTCATCTCTGATCCATTTTTAATGCCGCTGATATCGCGAAAGGTTAACATCGCTCTCAGAGTGCTTTGAAATGGCAATTTCCATTAAGGAGCCAAAGGAGTTGGACTGACCCCATCTTTAACATGATGATGGGCCAATCAAGAGGAGTTACAGTGCCTCCAGAAAGTATTCACACCCCTTTACTAAGCTGAAATGTCTTGAGTCAATAAGTATTCAACCCCTTTGTTATGGCAAGCCTAAATAAGTTCAGGAGTAAAATTGTGCTTAACAAGTCACATAATAAGTTGCATGGACTCAGTATAATTAAATGTTTTAATGACTACCTCATCTCTGTACCCCAAACATACAATTATATGTAAGGTCCCTCAGTCGTGCAGTGAATTTCATGCACAGATTCAACCAAAAAGACCAGGGAGGTTTTCCAATGCCTTGCAAAGAAAGGTACCTATTGGCAGATGGCAAAATATATCCCTTTGAGCATGGTGAAATTATTAATTACACTTCGGATGGTGTATCAATACACCCAGTCACTACAAAGATACAGGTGTCCTTCCTAACTCAGTTGCCAGAGAGGAAGGAAACCCCTCAGGGATTTCACCATGAGGCCAATGGTGACTTTAAAACCGTTAGAGTTTAATAGCTGTGTTAGGAGAAAACTGAGGATGGATCAACAACATTGTAGTTACTCCACAATACTAACCTAATTGACAGAGTGAAAAGGAAGCCTGTACAGATAAAAAATATTCCAAAACATGCCTTGTGTTTGCAATAAGGCACTAAAGTAAAACTGCAAAGAAATTGGCAAATAAATTAACTATGTGCTGAATACAAAGCATTATGTTTGGGGCAAATGCAACACATCACTGAATACCACTCTTCATGTTTTCAAGCATGGTGGTGGCTGCATCATGTTATGGGTATGCTTGTCATCGGCAAGGACTAGGGAGTTTATGATAGAAATAAACGAAATAGAGCTAAGCACAGGCAAAATACTAGAGGAAAACCTGGTTCAGTCTGCTTTCCAACAGACACTGGGAGACAAGTTCACTTTTCAGCAGGACAATAACCTAAAACACAAGGTTGCTTACCAAGACGACATTGAATGTTCCTGAGTGGCCTACTTACAGTTTTGACTTAAATTGATCAACAACCAACTTCTTACACAATCCAGGTTTGCAAAGCTCTTAGAGACTTACCCAGAAAGACTCACAGCTGTAAATTGCTGCCAAAGATTATTCTAAAATGTATTGACACAGGGGTGTGAATACTTATGTAAAACATTTTTTTTCTAAAAACATGTTTTCACTTTGTCATCATGGGGTATTGTGAGTAGATGGGTGAAGAATAAAAAAATCAATTTAATCCATTTTGAATTCAGGCTGTAACAACAAAATGTGGAATAAGTCAAGGGGTATGAATACTTTCTGAAGGCACTGTAGCATGCAGCTTGTGTTATGTCTCTGTATTCACGGAGGGCAAGTTGCACCTTTTGCATGGATGACTGGTGACGAAAGGATTCAGGTCGGAGTACGTGAGTGCAGTAGAGCGCACGTCCTGGTCTTTCAGACAATCAACGTCTCGAGCTAATTGATCAAAGGCCATATGAAATGGCTGTACGCCGACCCGAGTAAGAACTTAGATTACTGTAAAAAGGGTAAGGTTGTTTGTGTTCAATGTTTATGTGTGCAGTTGTGACACGAAGACACAGTGTCTGTGATGTGACATGAATTGAAGATGAGAAATTAGCTTTGTCCATAACCCAAAAGGAGGCAGGGGAGAGGAAAGTATAGTGATCAGACATGTACAGTATGAGCTAAATTGAGGTAGTCAAATTGCCTTGTGAATCCAGAGAGACGCCCTTGTAGCTGTGCATGGCTAACATCATTATCCTTCATTGGGTTTAGGAGTCGCAGAGAAAGAGAGAGCAGAACAGACCGATTGGGTGTAAAGAGAGGATCGTGTTGCTGTGCTCTGGGCTAGTGATCTGAAGTGTGATCGAAGTGGGAACGGGGATGTACCAATGTTCCAAAGCAGGGTGGTCTCTCCTTTACACCATGACTCACACCTTAACACACACACACACACACACACACACACAGGACAGTGAGTGACGTTTTCATCCCTCCAGTTGCAATCAATGAGCGTGACGGTGATGCCCAAGGCTGATCTTAGCCCACCCTTGTTGCAGAAGAAACTGGAGCTGTTCCGGTTCAAGCTCTGCTGCTGTTTAATAGCCATTCTTGACTAATTTAGCAGCTGTCTACAGCTGCCCCTGGTTCTAAATGCTCAAATAAGGCAATCCTGAATCATTTCATTGCTATGTCATTATTTGTACATCTGTATTGCTGGCTGGATTGTTGCTATGGGATGTTATTCTGCTGTCTGTAGCTGATCCTAGTTCAGTTACTACTCCTCACCACCAGCACAGGCCTCCAGTCTTCACCTCCTCCCCCTTCTCCTCTTCCATTAGCATCCATCTCCACATTTCTCTTAACAGACCCCCCCAAGATGGCATTTCTGGGCACCTATGATCATAACCTAAGGGTTGATCTTGGTCCTCCCACACCACTCCCATTGTGGCAGTATCCTGAAGGCTGAGCCAGGGCCTATGTCGGGCCCCCTAGGCATCCCTGCCACTACTTCGTTAATGGAGAAGAACTAACTAGCAGCAGCCACTCATTCATTAGCCCTCTGCTTTCTCAAAGCCCCCCCCCCCATTAGTGCTAACAATAATGATCTGAGCATTTAATACCCTCTTTGCTCCGCTGCCTCGCCATGTTTATTCATTTTTTATCCCAGGCACTTTTCTCTTAATGGCCTTTGAAGAAATGATTCCAATGGGTTTGCACAGAGAGAGACAGAGTGAAAAGGGAGGGGGGTAAAGTAGGAAATAACTGAGGGAACTTTGCTGCTAGCGCCGAGCTAGTTGGAGACTCGTGCTTTTCCATGTGGTGGGCATGTGGAGCGTGAATGTAAGTGTGGCACTGAAGGATGGGGTGCTGTGTGTCAGGGTACAGACGGTGTCAGTGATCCACGGAGAGAGAAGTTTGTTGTTGGCTCTGACAGCCCTGACAATGTGGAGATACAGTGATGGAGCTGGGGATTGATTCAGGTGTCAGTCTCTGGCCCAGGCAGCGATCTGACAACCAGGAAACATTAGGGCCAAGTTACACAGTCTACGCCAGGGGTGCACTGCACAATTCAGGCTCCTCCAGTTCCCTAGTCCGTCTAGCTATTGTTAGTCCCCTTGTTCCTTGATCAATGATTGCCACTGATTGGCTGGTGACTGCATGTACCTGGTTTCCCAGCTAAAAGGCAAACGAAAACTAGCAGGAGCTTTGCACCCTTGGTCTATGCATACTGATGTGAAGTACATGTTGTTCAAGTCATCAGCTGCACATAGGTGAGTAGTTACTGCAGGTGTTGCGTCATGGTAATGGACAGTGTGAAATGCTGAATGGCCACAGTAGTTCACCTGAAAGCTTTTTCCCCTGACAATGACCTGAGGTCAGAGTAGCCTACTATGGAATGGATCAAAGGGGGTATACCAAGGGGTCAGGGTTTGAAGGTTGTGAACTGCAAAGGGACGAGGAATTGCGTCGGTTGAAAAGTCAGAGGGTTGCTGGTAAGATTGTGAACATCCTATCTCCAAAGCAAACATCCTATCCCTCCACACACACACACACAGGAGGAACCTAAAGGCCAAAGCATGAGAAATTGATTTCTGTGAGTGCACTCAGAAACTAAATAAAAATTTGGCAGAATCTATTTATCATACCATACAGGAGCCAGTCACCAAAACAAAACGAAAAGAGCTGACTACAGTAGCTTGACATAAATAATCGTGAATGTTTTAGATGTTTTGTAGGTACATAAAAAAACGTACTTTACCTCAATTCTCTATATACAGTGCATTCGGAAAGTATTCAGACCCCTTCCTTTGTTCCATATTTTGTTACGTTACAACCTTATTCTAAAATGTATTAAATAAAAATAAAAATCCTCATCAATCTACACACAACACCACATAATGACGAAGCGAAAAAAGATTTGTAGAAAATTATTTACATAAGTATTCAGACCCTTTGCTATGAGACTCAAAATTGAGCTCAGGTGCATCCTGTTTCCATTGATCATCCTTGAGATGTTTCTACAACTTAATTGGAGTCCACCTATGGTCAATTCAATTGATTGGACATGATTTGAAACGGCACACACCTGTCTATATAAGGTCCCACAGTTGACAATGCATGTCAGAGCAAAAACCAAGCCATGAGGTCGAAGCAATTGTCCGTAGAGCTCCGAGACAGGATTGTGTCAAGGCAAAGATATGGGGAAGGGTACCAAAAAATTTCTGCAACATTGAAAGTCGCCAAGAACACAGTGGCTTCCATCATTCTTACATGGAAGAAGTTTGCAACCACCAAGACTCTTCCTAGAGCTGGCCGCCCGGCCAAACTGAGCAATCGGGGGAGAAGAGCCTTGGTCAGGGAGGTGACCAAGAACCCGATGGTCACGCTGACAGAGCTCTAGAGTTCCTCTGTGGAGATGGGAGAACGTTCCAGAAGGACAACCATATCTGCAGCACTCCACCAATCAGGCCTTTACCACCAATCAGGCCTTTATGGTAGAGTGGCCAGACGGAAGCCACTCCTCAGTAAAAGGTAAAAGGCACATGATTTGATTTGACAGCCCGCTTGGAGTTTGCCAAAAGGCACCTAAAGGACTCTCAGACCATGAGAAACAAGATTCTCTGGTCTGATGAAACCAAGAATGTCACATTCGTTGAAGGACGGGTCAGACCAAGGCGCAGCGTGAAATGCGTACATGTTTATTTACACCGAATAAACACACGACAAAACAATAAACAAACGAAACGTGAAGTCCTAAGGCTGAACACACAACAAACCTATACACGGAACAAATCCCACAACTAACGAGTGCCAATAGGCTGCCTAAGTATGATCCCCAATCAGAGACAACGAGCGACAGCTGTCTCTGATTGGGAATCACACCCGGCCAAACATAGCAATACAACATCTAGACTGAAACATAGAACACCACACCCTGACTCAACATACAGAGTCCCATAAGTCAGGGCGTGACAAAGATTGAACTCTACTTAAGCCTAATTAATAACTTGACCATGCTCAAAGGGATATCCAGCATCTGCTTTTTTATTTTTTACACACATCTACCAATCGGTGCCATTCCTTGCAAGGCATTGAAAAACCTCCCTGGTCTTTGTGGTTGAATCTGTGCATGAAATTCACTACTCGATTGAGGGACCTTACAGATGTGTGGGGTACAGAGATGGGGTAGTCATACAAAAATCATGTTAACCACTATTATTCAACACAGAATGAGTCCATGCAGCTTATGTGATTTGTCAAGCACATTTTTAATCCTGTTCTTATTTAGGCTTGCCATAGCAAAGGGGTTGCATACTTATTGACTCAAGACATTTAAGCTTTTCCTTTTGTATTAATTTTCAAAAATGTTCTACAAACAAAATTCCACTTTGACATTATGGGGTATTGTGTGTAGATCAGTGACACAAAAACTCAATTTAACCAATTTAAAATTCAGGCTGTAACAACAAAATGTAGAAAAAGTTAAGGGGTGTGAATACTTTCTGAAGGCACTGCATCGCAATTATTTTCACATACATTCAAAGTAAGCATTCGGATACATTTTATTTCAAAAGATAAGTAGTTGAATATTTTCATGTATTTGGAAAAATAGTGTTTTTGAAATATTCAAATACATTGACTCAAATACACTTCCATGCATTTATCCCAGGTATTTGAAAATAGTATTTGAAATAAGTATTGGAATATCCTGTTGTTTTGTTTTTACCATTCAAATACTCAAATAAAAGTACTTGTTTTGGGTTGTGTATTTGAAAATACTCAAATACACAGAAAAAGTATTTTGAATACCAAATACTCAAATACCCATGTATTTGAACCCAGGTCTGGTTCATACCTGACAACCTGGCCAGTTATACTGTGGTATAGAAGCTATAGCTCCTGCTTGCCTTCCAGTCACCAGCAAATGATAAATCTCAAACATTGCCAGAATTCCCTGTAGGATGTGTACAACATTCAAGTTGCAGAGGTTTTTTTCTGTAAACAGCAATTCCAGGCTTCATCACTGAACTGCATCAATGCGAAAAAGACGAGACGTAACAAAAACAATCTGTGTATGGACTTCGGCACTCCATGTAGGCACTTTCAGATTGTTGACAATTCCCCCTGGGTGTTAGCCAAGACCTATACCGCATGTGGAGGGAGATGTAGGGGGTAGAGAGAGGTGGGAGAGGAAGAAGTACTGTACGTCATTACATTATCTTCCCCACAACTCACTCTCCGTCTTCATCACCCACGTCACGACAGCCGTGACTCAATCAACGGAAAGAAGGAGACGTCGCGCTTTCGTGCCGCTGTTCACTCGTCTGTCTTCTAGAGGGAGAGAAGAAGAAAACAAACGCTAACACACGACAGTGAGCTTGGCATGGCGACGGCTAGCGAGATCATCCATTATAAAAAATCATAAAAACAGATAAACTAGGCAAATGATGAGGAACATCAACGACGACCAAAACCATGACAACGATGGCAGAGGCAGTTGAGTAGTTAGACAGAGGCCTGCAGCGCGAGCGGCAGTGGCAGGCTGGAGTGGATATTTAAGCCTGGGGTTAAAACAGACGGATGACTTGAAGTGGGGAATGGGGACAGTCGTAGCCATGAGGCAAATTCCACATCCTACCTGGCAGCCCAGAGAAGTGACACAAGCCAACATGGGCCCAGTGGTTTGCTAGGGAAGCGGGTAAAGGCTGAAACGGAGGCCAGCATCGATGGTGTGCAAAGAGTAGAGCCACTGCACATTCAGTCAGGCACATGTATCACACTCACCTACAAAATCACAACACACCAGAAGTCACACACCACCTGTCACCATGCATGCACACACACACACGACACACAGTCTACATATCAAACAGATTTGATGCTACTAGTCCAACTACTTTACTATGGTAGTCTCCCTCATACCCTTGTCTAATCGTAGAACTAGAGCAGATAGAACCTACAGGCCTCTCTACCTCATACTAAATTCACGTGCCCCTATCCGAGGTGGCAGCAGTTTGAATTATTGCACTGTTGCTACGGTAACACACAGTATGCAGAAACGGTGGCGTGGCGAGAAATATGGTAATTTGTGAGTTTTAATTTATAGCCAATGCAAAGGAGGCCGCTTGGCATGGCCCACAATTGCACAGTGCTTTTGATAATTTGGGTCAGTGTCACCATATTTCTACGAGCAACACGAAGAAAAACAGCTCATCCGCCACCTCTTCTCTGTTATTCATCTCCCTCTATCCTAACACCTGCGGGCATTTGCATTCTGTCGACTTTACCTCTTCTCTTTCATTTCTTCTCTCGTGCACTACATTTCCTGCATGATAACTTAGCAGCAATTTGAACACCGGCGTAGCACAGAGGCAGTGGATGATGCCTTATGCATCCAAAGTAGAGAAATCTCATTTTTCAAAAGCCTACTTTGCTTCTCTTCCTTCCCTCCCTCCACCTTTCTTCTCCCATTCCTCCTCTCCAGTTTCACATAGAAATCCCACTGGTGACAATCAAATCCAGATTTTGGCATATGACCCCAGCAATCTCCCCTCTCCACCACTCTCCAACCTTGTGACTGGCCTCTCAAAGGCAACAAATGAGCTCCATAGCCCCTCAGCTCACTTCAGTGTCAAAGCTCACTCATGTGACCACCTTGGAACCCTTAAGATGGCGCAGGAGGAGATCGCTGCCATTTTACGGCCATCTAACCAATGGTGCTATTATGTGTGTTTTTTCGCGTTATTTGTAATTTATTCTGTACGTAATGTTTCTGCCACCATCTCTTATGACCAAAACGAGCTTCTGGATATCAGGACAGTGATCACTCACCTCATATTGGACAAAACAAATTATTCAACGAGTCGGACGCGAAAGATATTCTACAGACACCCGACAAGGCTATAAATCCCCGTCATTCGCATAAGAAAGAGACGGAGATATCATGGACGTAGGTCGGGGTGCCTTGTAAGGATCTGACGGCGAGCAAGTAAACTGCCTCTTCCATCAATCCTATTAGCCAACGTACAATCATTTGAAAACAAAATGGACGACCTAAGATCAAGGTTATCCTACCAACGGGACATAAAAAACTGTAATATCTTATGTTTCACCGAGTCGTGGCTGAACGACGACATGGATAACATACAGCTGGCGGGATATACGCTACATCGGCAGGATAGAACGGCTGACTCCGGTAAGACAAGGGGTGGCGGTCTGTGTATATTTGTAAACAACAGCTGGTGCATAAAACCTAATACTAAGGAAGTCTCAAGGTTTTGCTCGCCTGAGGTAGAGTATCTCATGATAAGCTGTAGACCACACTATTTACCAAGATAATTTTCATCTATATTTTTCGTAGCTGTCTATTTACCACCACAAACCGATGATGGCACTAAGATTGCACTCAATGAGCTGTATAAGGCCATAAGCAAACAGGAAAACGCTCATCCAGAGGCAGCGCTCCTAGTGGCCAGGGACTTTAATGCAGAGAAACTTAAATCTGTTCTACCTAATCTCTACCAGCATGTTAAATGTGAAACCAGAGGAAAATAAACCCTAGACCACCTTTACTCCACACACAGAGACGCATACAAAGCTCTCCCTTGCCCTCCATTTGGCAAATCAGACCATAACTCTATCCTCCTGATTCCTGCTTATAAGCAAAAACTAAAGCAGGAAGCTCCAGTGACTCAGTTAATAAGGAAGTGGTCAGATGACGCAGATGCCAAGCTACAGGACTGTTTTGCTAGCACAGACTGGAATATGTTCCGGGATTCTTCCGATGGCATTGAGGAGTACACCACATTAGTCACTGGCTTCATCAATAAGTGCATCGATGACGTCATCCCCACAGTGACAGTACATACATACCCCAACCAGAAGCCATGGATTACAGGCAACATCCACACTGAGCTAAAGGGCAGAGCTGCCGCTTTCAAGGAGCGGAACTCTAACCCGGGCGCTCATAAGAAATCCCGCTATGCCCTCCGACGAACCATCAAACAGGCAAAGAGTCAATACAGGACTAAGATTGAATCATACTACACCGGCTCTGACACTCTTTGGATGTGGCAGGGCTTGCAAACTATTACAGACTAAAAAGGGAAGCACAGCCGCGAGCTGCCCAGTGACACGAGCCTACCAGACGAGCTAAATCACTTCTATGCTCGCTTCGAGGCAAGCAACACTGAAGCATGCATGAGAGCATCAGCTGTTCCGAATGACTATGTGAACACGCTCTCCGTAGCCGATGTGAGTAAGACTTAAGCAGGTCAACATTCACAAGGCCGCAGGGCGAGACAGATTACCAGGACGTGTACTCTGAGCATGCACTGACCAACTGGCAAGTGTCTTCACTGACATTTTCAACATGTCCCTGTCTGAGTCTGTAATACCAACATGTTTCAAGCAGACCACCATAGTCCCTGTGCCAAGAACACTAAGGTAACCTTCTTAAATGACTACTGACCCGTAGCACTCACATCGGTAGCCATGAAGTGCTTTGAAAGGCTGGTCATGGCTCACATCAACACCATTATCCCAGAAACCCTACACCCACTCCAATTTGCATACCGCCCCAACAGATCCATAGATGATGCAATTACACTCCACACTGCCCTTTCCCACCTGGATAAGAGGAACACCTACGTGAGAATGCTATTCATTGACTACAGCTCAGCGTTCAACACCATATTGCCCTCAAAGCTCATCACTAATCTAAGGACCCCGGGACTAAACAACTCCCTCTGCAACTGGATCCTGTACTTCCTGACGGGCCGCCCCCCAGGTGGTAAGGGTAGGTAACAACACATCTGTCACGCTGATCCTCAACACGGGGGCCCTTCATGGGTGCGTGCTCAGTCCCCTCATGTACTCCCTGTTCACCCATGACTGCATGGCCAGGTACGACTCCAACACCATCATTAAGTTTGCCGACGACTCAACAGTGGTAGGGCTGATCACCGACAATGATGAGACAGCCTATAGGGAGGAGGTCAGAGACCTGGCCATGTGGTGCCAGGATAACAACCTCTCCCTCAACGTGATCAAGACAAAGGAGATGATTGTGGACTACAGGGAAAAAAAAAAAGAAAAGAGGACTGAGCACGCCCCCATTCTCATCTACAGGGCTGTAGTGGAACAGGTTGAGAGCTTCAAGTTCCATGGTGTCCACATCACCAACAAACTATCATGGTTCAAACACATCAAGACAGTCGTGAAGAGGGCATGACAAAGCCTATTCCCCCTCAGGAGACTGAAAAGATTTGGCATGGGTCCTCAGATCCTCAAAAAGTTATACAGCTGCACCATCGATAGCATCCTGACTGGTTGCATCACCGCCTGGTATGGCAACTGCTCGGCCTCCGACCGCAAGGCACTACAGAGGGTAGTGTGTACGGCCCAGTACATCACTGGGGCCAAGCATCCTGCCATCCAGGACCTCTATACCAGGCGGTGTCAGAGGAAGGCCTTAAAAATGGTCAAAGACTCCAGCCACCCTAGTCATAGAGTGTTCTCTCTGCTACCGCACGGCAAGCGGTACCGGAGTGCCAAGTCTAGGTCCAAAAGGCTTCTTAACAGCTTCTACCCCCAAGCCATAATCATGGCTACCCAGACTAATCATGGCTACCCAGACTATTTGATTTGATTTGATAAAAGGGTTCGTCATTACTTGTTCAATACCGTTCATGGTGTCAGACTGAGGCACGTACACTGGAAAATGCAGGTCTGGATGTGTGTGATGTAGTGGGTGATTGAGGATCTGGGGCACCCTCCTTCAAGTGGTGTGACTGGTGGTAAAAATAGACCCAGTTGAAGGGAATAGGTTCATCAGGGCTCACTAATGTGTGATGAATGAGCTGGCTGAGGTAGCTCGGCTAGGAGACCTACTGCTGTTTTTACACCCCAGCAGTGGTGGCCAACCTGGGGCGTTGGGGGGTGGGGCGGGGTCCTGGTGGATGGTGGTGGGGGTCGTAGACCTGTGGCTTACAGTTCCCTGCTCCCATGGGCCTGGTCTCTTGAGTAATGCTCTCTATTTTAAATCAGAGAGAAAGGGAGGGGGGGTTGGAGCACGTATATACACACACACAGACACAAAAGCTCAAGCACACACATGTTCACAGAGACACACACAAACCGACTGCAGGCAATCAGATCTCATGGGAAAAGGGGAGCCAGAGACGAGAGAGAGAGAGAGAGAGAGAGAGAGAGAGAGAGAGAGAGAGAGAGATGGAGGAGGCAAAGAGCAGAGCAGTCGATATAGGGAGCAAGGGAGAGAAAGAGTGTGGTGGGAAAGAAAGGCAATTTTCCGTGTGTGTGTGGCACTGGTGTGGTCATTAGCAGCCTCTGTCAGAGAGCAGTGAGAGGAGAGGTGGTGATGGAGGGAGGAAGAGGACAGAGAGAAAGGGACTAAGATGAAAAGGTAAACAGAGAGGAGAATGAGAAGGAAACAGCAAAAGGAGAAAACACAAGGGAGCTGGGAAGGCAGTGTGAAGCTGAGGAAAGCCAAGCAAAGGACTCAGAGCGGAGGGGGTGAGAAGAGATAGAGTGAGTGAATAATGCACTGGTGTGAGTGGTACCACAGCCAGCCAGAAAGAATGAGAAAAATTTGAGAACTAGAGAGAGAGAGAGAGAGTGAAAGAGAGAAATTGAGCAATGTAACCGATCAGCCCCAGCTGTGTATTCGTTGAGTGTGTGCATGCACATGTTCTTGTGTGTGCATGCATGAGCCTGTGAGTCTGTCCTTTTGGTGTGTGTGTGTGTGTGTGTGTGTGTGCATGATCTTGTGCATGTGTGTGTAGTGCTGGCAGGCCTGGGAGTTCATATCAACTCCCCATCGCTCCGTCGCTCTAGCAGGCAGACAGACAGGCAGGGCTAGCTCCTGAGATTGGGCCAGAGGGGGCTCTCAATGCCGAGGAGAGGGCCTCCTGCTACACCCTGGACATGATCCAGGACCTTCTGCTCCTGGACCCATCTGGACCAAGGCTGGCAGCTAGTTGTGCTCTCACTGGCTCTTAAAGGTGACCCAGGCTAGCAATGTTAGAGCCAAGAAGCACAGTCTAATGATTTAATAGTGCATTACACTGCTGTTAGGCTAACTATTTTGCTTATTACACGACACTGCTATTGTGTTAATTATTTCGCTTATTATAGGACACTGGGACTAGGCATTTGTATCGTCAGCACGTGTTCCATGGTCATGATGGGTTCTATTGACTATAACAGAATTGCAGGAGAGAAACATAGTAGAGGGCTTCAATCTTGATTTCTAGGAATACTTATGAATGTCTCCCACAATCTGCAATGTGCCATATCAACAATGAAGGCAGTGTACTTTGAGAATCCCAATTTATTGCAGGATTAAGGATTCAAAGCCTTGCAATACAAAACATAACCTTGATTCTCCCTTTTAGTCAGTCTGTCATTGTACAGCCCGTACATACACAAACCACTGGGTCAACATGTTGACTCATCGGCCGATCCACCATCTGCCTAGCTTGGTCAATAAAACTGCACCTCAATCCTTTTAGCTCTTGGCGCCATTCCATGTTAGAAGAACAACATAAACCCCTTATCCCCTGCCTCACTCTCTAGTCAATCTACAGTGAGGGAAAAAAGTATTTGATCCCCTGCTGATTTTGTACGTTTGCCACAAAGACATGATCAGTCTATAATTTTAATGGTAGGTTTATTTGAACAGTGAGAGACAGAATAACAACAACAACATCCAGAAAAACACATTTCAAAAATGTTATAAATTGATTTACATTTTAATGATGGCAATAAGTATTTGACCCCCTCTCAATCAAAGATTTCTGGCTCCCAGGTGTCTTTTATACAGGTAACGAGCTGAGATTAGGAGCACACTCTTAAAGGGAGTGCTCCTAATCGCAGCTTGTTACCTGTATAAAAGACACCTGTCCACAGAAGCAATCAATCAATCAGATTCCAAACTCTCCACCATGGCCAAGACCAAAGAGCTCTCCAAGGATTTCAGGGACAAGATTGTACACCTACACAAGGCTGGAATGGGCTACAAGACCATCGCCAAGCAGCTTGGTGAGAAGGTGACAACAGTTGGTGTGATTATTCACAAATGGAAGAAACACAAAAGAACTGTCAATCTCCCTCGGCCTGGGGCTCTATGCAAGATCTCACCTCGTGGAGTTGCAATGATCATGAGAACGGTGAGGAATCAGCCCAGAACTACACGGGAGGATCTTGTCAATGATCTCAAGGCAGCTGGGACCATAGTCACCAAGAAAACAATTGGTAACACACTACGCCGTGAAGGACTGAAATCCTGCAGCGCCCGCAAGGTCCCCCTGCTCAAGAAAGCACATATACAGGCCCGTCTGAAGGTTTGCCAATGAACATCTGAATGATTCAGAGGAGAACTGGGTGAAAGTGTTGTGGTCAGATGATACCAAAATCGAGCTCTTTGGCATCAACTCAACTCGCCGTGTTTGGAGGAGGAGAAATCAGCTTTAATATTGCCGATAGATTGTGGCTTCTATTAATGTAATTGTCTGCATCATTTCCAATATTTTTGAAATATAATTTCCTTTATTATATTACCTACCACCCCTGTCCATATTAGAGTAAACTAAGGGACACCAATACTTACGCTTCCACTTCCAGCTTATACATACTACATACATTTCACAGACAGTATATTTTACATTAGTTATATTTTCTTTGTTTTTAGTCCCAGCCTTCAGCTACCCTCAGCCCCTCCCATCTATCGCTGAAGACCATCCAGTTCTGATTTCTAGCTGCCATATATTTTTCCAGTGTGCTATGATGTTTCACAAAAGTTCTGAACCTTTCTATTCTCATAGTCTCTACAGATTGTAAATTAAAAACAAAACACCTTTGCTAAGAGTATTATATTATTGATCGATCGACTATGAGTGATCGAGTGCTATTTGCAGAGTTAGCTCCAAGCAATTCCTGAACCTGCGACCAAAAACAAGCTACATATGAGCAGTACCAAATCAAGTGACCTAATGATTCGGTCTCTTCGCAGCAAAATCTGCAGAGCTGTGATGGTTGTATCCCCAATTTAATATATAATATTCTATTGGTTGCAATATTTTTTTATAATAAAAAAAAATAAAAAATAAAAATCTACAGATTTTTCACCTAGTCGGCTCGGGGATTAGAACCAGCGACCTTTCGGTTACTGGCACAACGCTCTTAACCTCTAAGATACCTGCCGCCTATCACCTCACTCTAGTCATTGTAGTTCTACCTTTCCCCCCTAACTTATCATTCTCTGTTCTATCGGTCAGAGAAATATATTTAAATAGACAGGTACATCTTTAAAAAAGAAATCCCTTCACTCTATTCATTATAGCTCTATGTCCCCCTCCCCTTTTCTCTCAACGCATCATTCTCCATTCAATCGATCAGACGGTTAGATTATAATAGACAGGTACAGCTGGTCCGCTCTGCCGACAGTGGAGCGGGAAGAGGCCCGAGAATGGGGCCGGCATATTGAAATGAACAAATGAAGATGTCTTCCTAGGAGAGAGAGGAGACCGTGGCACTTTGGTAAAAGGTTATTGTCTCTCAGAGGCTGAGGGCCCCCGAATAATTCACTCGGAAATCAATTTCCATCACCCTGTCCGTCACACATTCAGGCAGAATGATGGACAAAGACAGAAAAAACTGCATCCATCCCCCCCCCCTCTCTCCCTCTCTATTGACACAACAACGCCTTGCCACACACTCAGCTAGCTGTTCATTGGCTAACAAAGGACATTTGCGTCAGACAATATAAGCAGTATCGTAATGCTAATGCAAATTCTGTTATGAACATTTTACAAATAAAGTATTTTAAAAGCAGTAGACATTTCCCCATCGACAACACTCCCTAAATAAAAACTAAACTTGCATGGGTTTATCATTGTTCAATTATTCATTGACAAATCAACAACTTGAAAGCCATAACCTAGTAATGTTAAGCCAATGACTATGATGTGTGAGTATCAGTATTGAACAAGTAGAATTGCCACAGAAAAGGTAACAAAGAGCTTGAATTGATTCATTGTTGGATTCAAGGTGGCTAAAGTGCACCATAAAAACATCAAGCATAAGGTTTGTCACATGTCCAAATTGCATTATGTTGTCTATTGTAGCGAATGACACCCCCCTCCCTCCCCCGACATTGGCTCGTTCCATCTTCATTATCTCACAGAAACCAAGAGAAATGGAGCTGATAATTGCAAAGAGGCGGGGGTGTTGGGGTGGATGGTGGATATGAAAAGGGGGGTAACACCTCAAGCAAGGCAGGCTTGCAGGCAGAGAGCTGTAGTGATGAGTGAGGGGCTGCAGTGTTTTGTAGGTCAGTCTAAATGTTTAATGCTTTATGCTGATGAGCTGATGCTCTGGGGTCCTCAAGAGAGACACCGAAGCTTGGCTTGGTGAAACCCCCTACTCAAACAAATACACACACACATACGTGCGCTCACAAATATGCGCACAAACCACACACACACACACACACACACACTTCCACTCCCCTCTCATTTAAAAACTGACCTCTCGGCACGCCAATTAAACAGGCATGTGACAAGACGCCCCATCCCCACGCCCCCTTATATCCCTCCATCCTTCTCACTCTCCCTCACCCACCCGCCTCCCTCCATCCAAACACCATAGGCCCTTAATGGATTTCTTTCCATCCTTCTCTATTTTCTTCGCTCCTCTTTTTCCCCGAACGTCTACATGACCAGCAAGTCATAATAATGTCACTTTAATATGGTCTCTTTAATATTCCAACAGAAAGCGAGTGAGAATTTTTTTTGCTTTGAGTACACAATCGTTTAGCCTAGAGTATACATAGTAATTGAAAGAGCCCGATAACAATGTTGCCTTGTTACATTTACTGCCATTAAGGAAAAAGATTAGAATGAATACGACGTGGAAAGGGGGGATTTTTTACTTATTTTTTAAACGCTCACTTGGTTTCAAGGTTTAACAAGGATGCAAATATATAATTAGAGCACCATAATCTATTTTGGAATGGGCTTACCACGGGGGACAATTACCTCATAAGTAAGGTACGTAGCTAAATAAATCCCCAAACCAATTTATCCAATTTGCCTTACAATATCGCTTAATTTTGCGAGATAATGGAGGAACACACTTTTGGAAAATGTAAACTCAAGATTTCAAATTACTCACAAAGACATTAATGCGAAATCGCAACACAACTGATTGGCTCAAACGGATTAAGAAGGAAAGAAATTCCCCAAATTAACTTTTAACAAGGCACACCTGTTAATTGAAATACATTCCAGGTGACTACCTCATGAAGCTGGTTGAGAGAATGCCAAGAGTGTGCAAGGCTGTCATCAAGGCAAAGGGTGGCTACTAAATGATTCCATGTGTTATTTCATAGTTTTGATGTCTTCACTATTATTCTACAATGTAGAAAATAGTAACAATAAAGAAAAACCCTGGAATGAGTAGGTGTGTCCAAACCTTTGACTGGTACTGTACTTAAGTATCAAAAGTAAATATAATTGCTCAAATATACTTAAGTATCAAAAGTAAAAATCATTTCAAATTCCTTCTATTAAGCCAACCAGACGGCACAATTTTTTTTATTTACGGATAGCCAGGGGCACTCTCCAACACTCAGACACAATTTAGTGTTTAGTGAGTCCGGCAGATCAGAAACAGTAGGGATGACATGGGATGTTCTCTTGACAAGTATGTGAATTTGACCATTTTCCTGTCCTGCTAAGCATAAAAAATGTAACGAGTAGGTTTGGGTGTCAGGGAAAATTTTATTTAGGAATGTAGTGAAGTAAAAGTAGTCAACTATTAAATAGTAAAGTACAGATACCCCAAAAAACGACTTAAGTGGTACTTTAAAGTAGTTTTACTTAAGTACTTTACACCACTGCTATGTTTAATTGTTTAGATTCGGTGTTTGCACAAAACTCAGTGCCGCCAGTGTATTTACTCTTTAATCAATTGTCAATTACATTATGGAACATGTGAATAGAATATTGTGAACACGTTGTAGGCGAAACAGTCTTCTCACCTTAGGATCTCAGTGTTCTAATGGTTTTCCAGAGGCTTCCTCCCACCCGAGTTATGGGGCGTAATTCCATTAGAGTTGAAGTAGTCCATGCTCAAGCTTTCGTCATAAAGACCATATGCTCCATATCTATTCCTCTGCAATGTCACAAACAAGCCTTGTGGTGCTCTTGGGCGTCAGTGAGAACTCGGCACCACAACCACAAATGGGTCAACATTGTCAAGATGGTAATTGGTGCCGTGAAATCTAGATCGAGTGGGATGCAACGTGGTTCTTAAAAAGTAAGTCCACCTGACACTTCGCCTGTTCCAGTAGCTAGGGGTGGGTGCTTCACTTTGAAATCGGCGTAATATCTCATGTTATTACATTGCTATTAGCATAACACCGAAAAGCAGGCAAAAACAGTGGCATTTTTTGGTGTGTGAATCATTGAGAGGACCTTGCCTACACAGGGAGAGGGTTTCAAATTGGCTTCATTTTCTAATGGGATACTGGAATGGCTCAGGCTACTGCTAACAGCTAATGCTAACCCCCTTACAGTACTACCAACCCCCCACCCTTCTTTCAGTCCCCCTCCCCACACACACACACACACATCCCACTGACAAGAGCTGCTAATGGACTCCTCTCACTATTCTCCCAGGGGACTCAGGCAGATGTCATGGGGAGGAAATGGGGGCGATGTGTGCAATTAAGGGGTGATGGGGTGGGGGGCACAGGGCTATGGGGCTAAGGATTGGTGTGTGTGTTGGGGGGTAGTGGAGGGGAGGGGGGTGGCATTTTCTGGGTCGAGGATGGGGTGGCCTCTTAATCTGGGGTGTGGAGGAGGGAGAAGAGGGGGGCTGCTGCACACACCACATGCCCCCCCTACATTTACATTTTACATTTACATTATTTAGCAGACGCACCTGGAGAGGGCAAGCCCTCCCTCTCTGTCCCCCTTATATGCAAGCCCCCCAGCACAACCATCCTCACCCCAAACCTGAATATGCAAAATCGGTGAAACGGGGCGAAGAGGGATTTTAATACCGTAACCCAGATATCCTAACACCCATACGCTCCCCTCTGATCTATTAGGTTAAACAATAGCTCTTCCCTGTGCAACACAACTCCCATCTCACCACTCACCAATGGAGAATATTATCTTCCAAAGCACTACGATAAAACATTGAGTTAATACAGGATCTGGAATCGTTTTTAATATGATCAGTTATTTTTCAGTCTCACTGATTTCAATGTCAATTATTTCAGTCTCACAAATTTCATTCTCACTCATTTCTGTTTGAATTGGAGGTCAGGAGAGGAGAAAAGTGTGGGGATTTAGTCTTGGTTAGGGCTTTCTAGGTCACACCTTAAAGGGATTGGTGAGATCGATACTAGGTTCTCTAAGAAGAGAGGAGTAGAGGAGAAGAGAATGTCAATTTCACTGCCAAAGCATCAGCTCCCTCTGGTGGACATGTCTTGAAAAGCACCTTGCAATTTAGGCAAGGTGCTACTCCAATGGAATTGTCACAATGAGGACACTGATGTTCCACACAAGCACACAGCACACTACTTAGTATGCAATGCCAATGCATATTGGCGGAAACTGGAACACACCGTCGTACACGTCGATCCAGAGCATCCCACACATGCTCAATGGGTGACCATGGAAGAACTGGGACATTTTCAGCTTCCAGGAATTGTGTACAGATCCTTGCGACATGGGGCCGTGCATTATCATGCTGAAACATGAGGTGACGCGGCAGATGAATAGCACGACAATGGGCCTCAGGATCTGGGCAGAGCAGAGCAGTGACTATGAGAGGGTTGTATTTGTGCTGTGTGTTTCAAGGGTGGCAGGTAGCTTAGTGGTTAAGAGCGTTGTGCCAGTAACCGAAAGGTCGCTGGTTCTAATCCCCGAGCAGACTAGGTGAAAAATATGTCGATGTGCCCTTGAGCAAGGCACTTAACCCTAATTGCTCCTGTAAGTCGCTCTGGATAAGAGTGTCTGCTAAATGACAAAAAAAATAAAAAAAGTGCTGCTTTGCTATAATGCAGCTCTCTCTTAACAGTTCATAACAGCTTATTAAGGGACATCATGAACCACTTCAAAATGGAGTGACTGACATCAGTCAGAGTGACAGGATAGGACTGATTAGTCCATCCGAGTGCCCTACCGACTCGTCCTGACGCACAACTCAACCACAGCCAGCCACAAGCTGCTCCCATTGCTTCCTCTCCATGCTCATCATATGGGTTGGTGGTGGTGTTAGCATATGCTTTCTCAGCTTGCACGCACAGACACAGTCACACGCAGAAATACACATACACTTACACCCAGGGGCTGGAACCAGTTCAGGGAACAGAACTGAAAACCGGAAAATAATTTTTTGAGGAACAGAATCAAAATGGGAAGACAGTGATCTATAGTGTTCCGTATCAGAACCATTATTTTAAAAGCATTGGAACCAGTTAGTAACATTGTTTTAAAAGCATGAGAAACTGGCTTTTTTTCTGGTCCCACAAAAAATTTAACAAAGCACCGATGCATTGCCCTCACTCTGTCACTCAGAAACATATTCCAGTGTCTGCCTGCCACCTGAAAATCTTTGCCAGTGTGTGTGCGCATAGGCTACTTGCCCCTGCCCCTCCGAAGCGTAGCCTACTGACGTTAAAAGCATGATTCATAAATTAGGAATTTTAATTAGAGAAGAATGGATTAACTTTTTCAATGCTAGTAAAGGATACTATAGTTAACATGTTTCACAATGGATTTATTAACTACAAAAAGGTAAGACATGTTTTTAATTCTGGTGCCACTCTGCACACACAAGCTTGTTAGCTAGCTAAAGTTAAAGGTGCAACATGCAGAAATTGCTCTGCCATTTCCTGGTCGCTAAAATTGTAATAGTTTGCCTAATTTCAGTTTATGTGACAAAACAAGCAAGTATAGTGTAGAGAATCATTGTACCATATAAACCGCTGTGAAATCTCGTCACAGTATCTCTGTGCATTCAAATTGCCATAGATAAAATGCAATTGTGTTCGTTGTCCGTAGCTTACGCCTGCCCATACCATAACCCCACTGCTACCACGGGGCACTCTGTTCACAACGTTGACATCAGCAAACCTCTCGCCCACACGACACCATATACATGGTCTGCGGTTGAGAGGCTGGTTGGATGTAGTGCCAAATTCTCTAAAACGATGTTTGAGGCGGCTTATGGTAGAGAAATGAATATTCAATTTTCTGGCAACAGCTCTGTTGGACATTCCTGCTGTCAGCATGCCAACATGTACTTCTAAGTCACATGCCTGAGGAAAGAAAAGGCCTTTGGAATGAGGCTCCAATTGTCAAGCAAACAGAGAGAATGAGTGAGAAAGAAATAACAAGATAGATGGGGAAAAGTAAGTGAGAGAGATTCACAGTAGTATTCACACGGGCAGATGAACGTGTGGTCATGGGTGGGTGTGAGAATGCACACACACATACCGGCTGGCTTCTGGCTGCAGAGTGTATAGACAAGGAGACCAATACACA
Organism: Coregonus clupeaformis; assembly: GCF_020615455.1. Taxonomy (NCBI): domain Eukaryota; kingdom Metazoa; phylum Chordata; class Actinopteri; order Salmoniformes; family Salmonidae; genus Coregonus; species Coregonus clupeaformis. The sequence continues at coordinate 1,412,754 of NC_059221.1, read as the reverse complement.
CAGTCAGTCTGGGCATAAGGGATTTATTCAAACAAGATCGGGCAGGACATAGGCAGGTGAGGGCATCCAAAGGCCTGGCAGGGGTCTTGCGCGCACTCACGCACGCACACACACACACCCCATGTCACGACCAGTGACGTGCGGTCAGGGTAGGCAGAAAATTAATGAAAAAATAACAGTAATGAAAAATAAATAAATACACATTTTATAAATAATAATTTGGTCATTTCATGTTTTTTCTACATGATAAAATCGATTTCTGAACTAGTACTTCCCAAATTTGCAGTGATCTGATCTGATACAAAATGCACAAGGAGGACAGGGAAAATCAGCCTTACTCCCACCCATCAAACTCAATGCAAGGCATTGACATGACTTGTGCATGTGTGTTTCTACCTTACACTGCCAGCTAACGGACATCGAAAGGCAGGCGGAGAGCTCGCTGCCTTTCATGTGTCCCATTCATTTTCATTGCACTCAAATAATAAATGTGCATGCGTATTGCCATGAAAAAAGTCACGGGATCAGCAGAAGGAAAAGGCAGAGCTCGCTCCTGCCTATGGACAACACACGTCATCTGCCGCCTTTTGGTGGTTACGTTTGTTTTACTGGTAGCTAAAGTAAACTGATCAGGATGGCTAACATATTGCATTAAACTGTTTTAAAAAGTTTGATTTTCTAGAGAAACGGGGGGTGATAAGGGACGGAAGACCAACACCTGAGTTTAAGGACCCAAATCAAAGGAAGCGACAGAAAATAAAGATAATTTCAATCTGAGTGGTATCGATGGAAAGACTGGCTCTGTGGCTGCGCTGCTAGCAGCCGACTACTGCTTGCCCTGCCTGCTGTTCTGCACCAGAGACAGTGTGTGGACAAGAGCCAGTTGCTGCAACTTGAACAACTTGCCTATAGCACCCAACAAGCATGAGAAATCTGTCTCACATCCAAATCCAGACAGCTCTTAAGACATTTGGCCATTCACAGATAGATCCGGCATTGAATTGACAATGGCGATTGAACATCAGCATGCACAATGCAAAGGTAAAAGAGAACCGTGAGATTTTGAAAGACCTAGCTAATTAATGCTACCTATATAGGTAAACAGGAGTTGGCATTTCGTGGCAACGATGAGAGTGACAGCTCATCAAACAGGCCCAGGGGCAACTATGTGGAACTATGAAATGCCTTTGCTGAAAAATAAATACTGTTAGCAACCCATTTAAAGAACATCACCGCGTTTGCTTTTTGCTAATTTTTTCAATGAAATCGACACGCTCTTCCGTGTTCTGCAGAACAAAGTGATGGATATGGGTTTCTGCCATTCCCGTATCAGCAACACAATGAAAGCACTGGAACGGCAGCGACAAGACATCGTTTCTATGAGCGATTTGAGCAGAAATGCAATAAACTGGGCCTGGCAGGAAGAAAAACTTGTAGTAAACTGACGATCGGAGTAGAGAGGGCGCAAATCTACTACAACATACTGGACAATATCAATGTTCAGATGAGAGCCAGGTTTGACCATGTTGGTGAACTTAATTTCCTTGGCTTAGTGGACTGCAAAAATAAAAATTAAATGTCACAAAAGTCTGTCAAAATATGCCAAGTCCTTGGATTTCGTTAGACTTAAGCTGATCTTATCAGATTGTAAAGTTCACAAATGGTGTCTTTACCCAGAAGGATAGACGGATAGACTTTGTTTACAAGTAAACATAAGTGCAAGTGTTTATTTACAGTAGCGCCGTCTGCTATTACTACATTACATGTCTATTGTGTAAGTATATATCTCAAATCAGTAGAGCTGACTTCTAGGCATTTTGTGTGTGTAGCGCTGTCTACAAGTAGGCCTACTCACTGGCATTTGGGTCGTAGTCTGTGGTGCTGAAAGTCACCTGTTCGTGCATGGCAGTTGCGTGGGGAACAAGCTATTAGGGCCTGTGAATGTGTGTCTAATGGTTGCACCCCTATCTGCTGCTGTGTGACGGTTGGTTGTGGTTGTCTGATTGTTATCTTTCTGATCGTGTCATATCGATAAACACTGTAGCAAAAATCCGCTTTATGAGTGTGTATGTACATGCGTGTGTGAGATGGGAACCGGGGGGGCTCAATAGAAAGTTCATACCCGGCCCCTGACCTCACTGGTCACGACAATGATTCTCCCCACTTCTGAGATGCAGCCAGGCACCAAACACCTAGTCTCAACATTCATCGTTCTTAGCCAACTAATACCACACAAAAACAAACATGTTTACCCAAAGTGGATAATCAGACAGGCATTTTTTTATTAACAACTAATCAAAACTTTGGTTGTGGTGCACGTACGGTACCCATCGGCGCACGCACACGTCACAAGGACTTTCCCCACTTCTGAGAGGCAGCCAGGCACAACACACCTAGTTCTCAAACAGAGTTTTCGCCCACATTCATCATTCTTAGCCAAGTAACACCACACAAAAACAAACATGTTCACCCAAAGTGTGTAATCAGGCAAGCAATTTTAATTAACAACAAACCAAAACCATGGTTGATGTGCATAATATAATCTATCTACCTAATCACGGCACCCAGAACCAAATCAGTTAAGGCTGTCACTAGAGACCACTATCTACCTGAGTCAACCTGAACTGGCTACTGTGTGTCTGTATGCCAGATGATCAAAAACACATTACCTGACAAGGATAACCGCTTTCCCTTTATAAAAGCTGAACCCAGATCAGTTTGGCTGTGCTACAGAGGAGAACTGTGCTACTAGCAGCCATCAGAGGGCAGTAGACCCACAGAATTGCTCTGTCCCAGATTCCATAGGCTCACTGGCCAGGCTTGGACATAGACTGGAGGAAAAGACTATCGCTGTGCTCTATTAAACCTCAAAGGCTTCCAAATTAGAGCTAAGAGAGAGAGAGAGAGATCATTGCATTAGGAGTTGGCACTATAATTGAGAGGGAGTCTAAACTACCAAACACTTGACCCAATAAGGCAAATGAGCTGGGCAGAGCAGAGCAGAGCAGTGACAACGAGGGTTGTATTTGTGCTGTGTGTTTCAAGTGCCGCTTTGCTATAATGCAGCTCTCTCTTAATAGTTCATAACAGCTTATTAAGGGACATCATGGACCACTTCAAAATGGAGTGACTGACATCAGTCAGAGTGACAGGATAGGACTGATTAGTCCATCTGAGTGCCCTACCGACTTGTCCTGATGCACAACTCAACCACAGCCAGCCACAAGCTGCTCCCAATGCTTCCTCTCCATGCTAATCATATGGGTTGGTGGTGGTGTTCGCATATTCTTTCTCAACTTGCAAGCACAGACACAGTCACACACAGACACGCAGAAATACACATACACTTACACCCAGGGGCTGGAACCAGATCAGAACTGAAAACCGGAAAATAATGATATTTGAGGAACAGAATCAAAACGGGAAGAAAGTGATCTATACTATTCCGTAACAGAACTGTTATTTTAAAAGCATTGGAACCAGTTAGTAACATTATTTTAAAAGCATGAGAAACTGGCATTTTTATCTGGTCCCACAAAAACGTAACAAAGCACCGATGCATTGCCCTCACTCTGTCACTCAGAAACGTATTCCAGTGTCTGCCTGCCACCTGAAAATCTTTGCCAGTGTGTGTGCGCGCATAGGCTACTTGCCCCTGCCCCTCCGAAGCGTAGCCTACTGACGTTAAAAGCATGATTCATAAATTAGGAATTTTAATTAGAGAAGAATGGATTAACTTTTTCAATGCTAGTAAAGGATACTATAGTTAACATGTTTCACAATGGATTTATTAACTACAAAAATGTAAGACATGTTTTTAATTCTGGTGCCACTCTGCACACACAAGCTTGTTAGCTAGCTAAAGTTAAAGGTGCAACATGCAGAAATTGCTCTGCCACTTCCTGGTTGCTACAATTCTAATAGTTTGCCTAATTTCAGTTTATGTGACAAAACAAGCAAGTATAGTGTAGAGAATCATTGTACCATATAAACCACTGTGAAATATATTTTCATTAGTTCATTAAAATAACATCAAATTGATCAGAAATACAGTATAGACATTGTTAATGTTGTAAATGGCTATTGTAGCTGGAAATGGCTGATTTTAAATGGAATATCTACATAGGCGTACAGAGGCCCATTATCAGCAACCACCAGTCCTGTGTTCCAATGGCGCGTTGTGTTTGTTAATCCAAGTTTATCATTTTAAAAGGCTATTTGATCATTAGAAAACCCTTTTGCAAGTATGTTAGCACAGCTGAAAACTGTTGTGCAGATTAAAGAAGGAATAAAACTGGCCTTCTAGAGACTAGTTGAGTATCTGGAGCATCAGCAATTGTGGGTTCGATTACAGGCTCAAAATGGCCAGAAACAACTAACTTTCTTCTGAAACTCGTCAGTCTATTCTTGTTCTGAGAAATGAAGGCTATTCCATGCGAGAAATTGCCAAGAAACTGAAGATCTCGTACAACGCTGTGTACTACTCCCTTCACAGAACAGAGCAAACTGTCTCTAACCAGAATAGAAAGAGGAGTGGGAGGCCCCAGTGCACAACTGAGCAAGAGGACAAATACATTAGTGTCTAGTTTGAGAAACAGGCGCCTCACAGGTCCTCAACTGGCAGCTTCATTAAATAGTACTCCGCAAAACACCAGTATCTACGTCAACAGTGAAGAGGCGACTCCGGGATGCTGACCTTCTAGGCAGAGTTGCAAAGAAAAAGCCATATCTCAGACTCAGAAAAGATTAAGATGGGCAAAATAACACAGACACTGGACAGAGGAAGATTGGAAAAAAGTGTTATGGACAGACGAATTGAAGTTTGAGGTGTTCGGATCACAAAGAAGAACATTTGTGAGACGCAGACCAAATGAAAACATGCTGGAGGAGTGCTTGATGCCATCTGTCAAGCATGGTGGAGGCAATGTGATGGTCTGGGGGTGCGTTGGTGGTGGTAAAGTGGGAGATTTGTACAGGGTAAAAGGGATCTTGAAGAAGGAAGGCTATCACTCCATTTTGCAACGCCATGCCATACCCTGTGGACGGCGCTTGATTGGAGCCAATTTCCTCCTACAACAGGACAATGACCCAAAGCACAGCTCCAAACTATGCAATAACTATTTAAGGAAGAAGCAGTCAGCTGGTATTCTGTCTATAATGGAGTGGCCAGCACAGTCACCGGATCTTAACCCTATTGAGCTGTTGTGGGAGCGGCTTGACCGTATGGTACGTAAAAAGCGCCCATCAAGCCAAACCAACTTGTGGGAGGTGCTTCAGGAAGCATGGGGTGAAATCTCTTCAGATTACCTCAACAAATTGACAACTAGAATGCCAAAGGTCTGCAAGGCTGTAATTGCTGAAAATGGAGGATTCTTTGACGAAAGCAAAGTTTGAAGGACACAATTATTATTTCAATTAAATATCCTTATTTCTAACCTTGTCAATGACTACATTTCCTATTCATTTTGTTATATTTCCTATTCAAACTCATTTCATGTATGTTTTCATGGAAAACAAGGACATTTCGAAGTGACCCCAAACTTTTGAACGGTAGTGTAAACCGAAGAACAGGAAACATAGAAATAGCGCACAACAGATCTAACGCTTCTTTGACTTGCTTCCAATGAGAATGACAGATCTATAACTCACATTTCTTTGTGAATTTGGTTAGGTTGCCCAAAAAGTTACATATTGCAGCTTTAAGCCAACTCTCTGAAGTTCAAAGACATTCAAAGTACCTCTATAGAAGCCACTCCTCCGTAGGTATAATCGCTGTGGGCCTAATTCAGATAATGCATGTCATAACAAGATGCCCAGCACTTCAAGCCTTCAAACCAATAAAACAATAGGCTATAAAGTTTTGCATATACTACACATCAAACACAAGGAATAGTATGTTTTCCTAATGGAAACCCTGACACACACACAAACAAACAAACACATGCCAAATTACTGACCTCTGTACATGAGGTTCGTCATGGACTAGAAATAAACAGAAAGCCACAGAAGACACATATTGAACACCTTGGATCTCCACCAGCCTAGCCCTCTCCGCCTACAAGGGGAACCCTTGCATTTCAAACACACACCTGATCCCAGAACAGCCTCCATGGACAGCATAGTCCCTGGGTGGTTACACAGCACTGCAGGCTTTCTATTCTATGGAATGTAAACAGACACACAAGTCACTAACATCAGAGAGCAGTGGAGGTTTTCAACACAGTGACCTCACTCCCCCCCTATACACAGACAGACCTCTGTATATGGCACGCTAGCTATTGACTTTTGATGCTAGCGAGTTAGCGTGTTAATCACAGGAAGCGCCTCAGCTTATACGGGTTCAGCTTTGCCACACTGCAGGGATGTTGTCTGGTGCAGCCAGGGGCTGATAAATGCATGCTCTCTGTTGACCTACTCCAAGGCCAAGCTCATGGGAGGGCTGGGGACCTTGCACTGACCTGACAGGAGGAGGGAGGAGGCCAAACAACAAGGGGGAGAGGAGAGAACAACCACACCATGCTGCCGAACCTAAAGTAGCCAGTCTCCCCATTTCCCTCCCATGAACACTGTGCTCACAACTAGTAGAGGAAAGAAAACAGTGACTCTGTTCTTATAGGCTTGGAAATAATTCAGAGAAAGATTTATCGGAAATGTTATTAAGCTTTGACAATTACTGTACATATTCTTGCTAGATGTGTTTTCGGGGGCATTTCAAGTGGCATTTGTGATCAAACTGGATGTCGTCACTGTAGTCCTTGCACAAGTATTCTTTGTCCTTAACTGTGTCTATGTTATACCATTGACTCCCCGTGACCATATAACATGTCCTAGAATAATTATGTTGTTTCTTCTGGATCCCTATTCATTACTCTTCCTGGGGTCCAGCAAAATTATGGCAGTTATATACAATAAAAAACATTACATTTCACAACACATGAAGTGTGTGCCCTCAGGCCACTACTCTATTACCATATAGCTAAAACACGAGTGTTCGTGTGTGTATAGTGTGTATGTTATCGTGTGTGTGTCTGTGCCTGTGTGTCTCTTCACAGTTCCAGAAGGTGTATTTTTAGCAGTTTTTTAAAATCTGATTTTACTACTTGCATGAGTTACTTGATGTGTAATAGAATTCCATGTAGTCATGACTATGTAGTACTGTACACCTCCCATAGTCTGTTCTGGACTTGGGGACTGTGAAGAGACCTCTGGTGGCATGTCTTGTGGGGTATGCATGGGTGTCTGGGCCATGTGCTAGTAGTTTAAAATGGGCATCTCGGTGCTTTCAACATGTCAATACTTATCACAAATACAAGTAGTGATGAATGTGATTACATTATTAGTATACAGGTCATCTATTGTTTGGTAATACTGGAATTCGTTATAAGGTCAGACTGTACATAAAACATACACTGCTCAAAAAAATAAAGGGAACACTTAAACAACACAATGTAACTCCAAGTCAATCACATTTCTGTGAAATCAAACTGTCCACTTAGGAAGCAACACTGATTGACAATACATTTCACATGTTGTGCAAAGGGAATAGACAACAGGTGGAAATTATAGGCAATTAGCAAGACACCCCCAATAAAGGACTGATTTTGCAGGTGGTGACCACAGACCACTTCTCAGTTCCTATGCTTCCTGGCTGATGTTTTGATCACTTTTGAATGCTGGCGGTGCTTTCACTCTAGTGGTAGCATGAGACGGAGTCTACAACCCACACAAGTGGCTCAGGTAGTGCAGCTCATCCAGGATGGCACATCAATGCGAGCTGTGGCAAGAAGGTTTGCTGTGTCTGTCAGCGTAGTGTCCAGAGCATGGAGGCGCTACCAGGAGACAGGCCAGTACATCAGGAGACGTGGAGGAGGCCGTAGGAGGGCAACAACCCAGCAGCAGGACTGCTACCTCCGCCTTTGTACAAGGAGGAGCAGGAGGAGCACTGCCAGAGGCCTTCAAAATGACCTCCAGCAGGCCACAAATGTGCATGTGTCTGCTCAAACGGTCAGAAACAGACTCCATGAGGGTGGTATGAGGGCCCGACGTCCACAGGTGGGGGTTGTGCTTACAGCCCAACACCGTGCAGGACGTTTGGCATTTGCCAGAGAACACCAAGATTGGCAAATTCGCCACTGGCGCCCTGTGCTCTTCACAGATGAAAGCAGGTTCACACTGAGCACGTGACAGACGTGACAGAGTCTGGAGACGCCGTGGAGAACGTTCTGCTGCCTGCAACATCCTCCAGCATGACCGGTTTGGCGGTGGGTCAGTCATGGTGTGGGGTGGCATTTCTTTGGGGGGCCGCACAGCCCGCCATTTGCTCGCCAGAGGTAGCCTGACTGCCATTAGGTACCGATATGAGATCCTCAGACCCCTTGTGAGACCATATGCTGGTGCGGTTGGCCCTGGGTTCCTCCTAATGCAAGACAATGCTAGACCTCATGTGGCTGGAGTGTGTCAGCAGTTCCTGCAAGAGGAAGGCATTGATGCTATGGACTGGCCCGCCCGTTCCCCAGA